>NC_052077.1:30446009-30762676 GCF_015852505.1 Tachyglossus aculeatus
ACTATTTTAATACAGGCTCTATTGTCAGATGAACATTCCCTAACTATTCCTTCTGATTCTAACCAAAGCAGGGAGTGAAAATATGCATTTTGACAGAATTAATGTGGATCTTCAGAAGTTCAAAGGCACTAGGGCTTGAAGAGGAAGAAATAGGAGCAGGAAAATGGAGGGGAGAAGGAAATGAAGAGCACTGTAATATTGCAGGAGAGAGCATGGATAGTGAGCTTCATAAAATCCAGCCAAGGACAGAGAACCAGCAGCAGTAGGGTCCAATTTCAAGTAGCAGGAACAAGTTCCACTCTCTTTGGATAATGAACCATTTGGAGTGTATAACTGCTTTGGAAAGAATTATAATAAGGAACTGTAAATCCTCGAACTTCACTTTGCATAAAACAGAGTTCATAGAGTTGGTTATTTTATAGCCTTGTTCATCTTTTATCAATTCATTAGGGCTTAGCACCCATTTAGGAGGTATTTGAAAGGCGGATAAATCTGTGGAATTAAGGTTCTACCTTCAGTAACTCAGGCACAATTATTATTGAAACTTCAAGATGGCATATATTCACTCGGGAATATGTGGGCAGAAAGCCATGCCTCAAGGTTGAGGAGAAATGAGGGAGTGAGTGGAAACCTTCTAGCCTAAAACGTACTTCTGCCCCGAGAGATCTAGCTCCTACTCTTCTCTATTCCCCATGCCCTATGTGATGTGAAAATCAGATTTACTCAATGATTCCTTAGGGTCTTCAGGAAATACAACAAATTTCCTGGAATATATCCCATGTAGTGACCCTGCAAATGGCAGCCTGATATGGTGGTTGCTAAGCAAACTCCTCTCCAGGCTTCTCTGACCTGCTGTGTAGGGGTCTGGCTATTCACTTGGCTATGATGACCTTTTTGTCTCCCCACAATACTAGAATAACCTCCTTGCCCGGACCCCTGGACCTTCTTAAACACTTTATAGTCACCCCACCCTCAGCCCCACAGCACTTAGGCACATATTAATCAATCTAATTTTTGAGCACTTATGTGCAGAGCGTTATACTAAGCCCTTGGAAGAATACAATAAAATAGGATTGGTAGACACATTCCCTGCCCACAAGGAGATCGAAACAGCGTGGCTCAGTGGAGAGAGCACGGGCTTTGGAGTCAGAGGTCATGGGTTCAAATTCCAACTCCGCCAATTGCCAGCTGTGTGACTTTGGGCAAGTCACTTAACTTCTCTGGGGCTCAGTTACCTCATCTGTAAAATGGGGATTAAGACTGTGAGCCCCCCATGGGACAACCTGATCACCTCGTAACCTCCCCAGCACTTAGAACAGAAAGTGCTTAATAAATGCTATCATTATCATTATTATCATTATTATTATTGCAGCCTATTCATAATTTAGTTTAATGTTTGTCTCCCCCTCTAGAATGTAGACTCCTTGTAGGCAGAGGATGTCTACCAACTCTGTTTTATTGTGTTTAGTGCAGTGCTCTGCACACAGTAAACACTTAAAAATATCATTGATTGATTGCCACCACTCTTCTTCGGAAAGGGACAATGGGGACAATGTGATGGATGAGTACAATTTTCTACCTGGAGAGGGAGGGCTAGGAAGGGCTCAGCTTTCTGGTTATTTTGTATTTTTGAATTCCCTTTTCAAATAGTCATCTATTTTCTCTAGCCTACTCCATTTAAAATGAATGAAAGATAGCTTCAATATTTTATTTTCTCTTGACTTCAATAACCATTTTTCTTCTCTCCTTCTAACTTATATTGCTATAGTCTTAAATTGGATATATTAGGCTAGTGGGTTCTATGAGGAACCTAATGATCATGGCCCAAGTGGCTCACTTGGCTATTGGCAGAGGTTTGCTCATTCATACTCTACTCTGTTCCATTACTTCAGAGACACACATTAATTAAAATACCTTGACTTAAGTAGTCAGATCAATGAATGAGATAGGGACCTAGGCAAAGTCTCACGGTCTCCTATATTGTGGTATCGCAGCAGCCTGCTGGGATACAAGGACAGCACTTAGGCCAGCAGCCCCGAGAAGCATTGATCTTGAATAAATGTTTCAAGAACATTGAGATACTGAGAGGCAGAGATGACAATATGCAAATAACAAAACTAATCCAACCACTTGTCGGTTGCGTGTGGCCTTGAGCCGGTCCCTTAAATTCTCTGTGCCTCAGTTACCTCATCTGTAAATTCAATCATATTTATTTAGCACTTACCGTGTGCAGAGCATTGTACTAAGAGCATGGGGATTGTGAGCCCCATGTGGGACACAGACTGTGTCCAAACGGATTTGCTTGTATCTACCCCAGTGCTTAGTACAGTGTCTGGTGCATAGAAAACACTTAATACCATTTTTAAAAAATCATCAAAGGATAATATTCACAGACGCTCAGTATGGAAAGGCGTGCCCCTGGAACATAGGTCTTTTTGGTCACACCTAGCTCATGAAGAGGCTCATACCAACAGGGGCATTTTCTTTGAAATCAAGGGCAGCTATGTGAGCACACACACACACACACACAAACACAATCTCCTGAAATTTCGTTAAATTAACAAAACTTGGTTATGATAAAAGTATAGTTGGGCATAAATATTGCCATCCATATGAAATGAGTGAAAGAAAAGGCACAGGGGAAGAGGGAGCTATGAAATGATGGGGGAAGAAAGGAGAGAAGAAGGAGAGAACAAGCAAGGCAAACAGGTAGGCAAGGATCTAGGGGAATTTCCAAGAGGGCAGGAATACAGGAGAGATGATAAGGTGGGAGAGGAAGAGAGAAGGAGGAGCTGGAGGAACAGTATACTCTTTCTATCTTCCAAGCATATTATTTTCTCTCTTTCAGTCTGCTAGCTTGGGACCATAACGTGTAGAGTGTGGGGTAAGAAGGTCAGCTCTCTAATAGCAGTGTTGGAGAAGTACAGGTTACTTTATTTTAGAAGAGTCTTCCATCAAGCCACAATTTAAAAAAAAAAGTTTTGTTCTTCCTACCAAGGATGTAGCGGCAACCTGCCTTGTGAAAATCCTGCTGGGCCGCTTCTCCTACATCATCGCTATGAACAGTAATGAATGAAAGGCTAAGGCAGAACAGACAGGTGGTGTAAGAAAGTGCCTTGCTGCAGCATTCAATTTGCTAACCATCATCAAAAGCCTCTTCAGTCCTATCTGGAGGGCAATTAGGATCAAAGATGTCTTTGATTCAAGAAGTATCAAAAGTTGCCTAGAGAACTGCATTTATTGGAAATAAAACTTCCTCTCCCATACCATTCATCTAGTTTCTTAACAAAATCTTAAAAACATTAGTTACCTTGATGTTGCTCCTAGACAAATTTGAGACAAATTTACAAGGGTAGGGGACCAATCCTGCTCTTACCAACCCCCTGCACCTAGAAAAGCTCACGTCTGAACCACTGGACAGATCAGCTCAATGGTTTCAATTTTAGACTGTGCCTAGCCAAGATTTCTAGACAACTTCATGATTTACAACTCGATCTTCCTTGGTAACCTACTGCAGCTGTTATTTCTAGAGTTCATTCCTCATACAGAGGAGGGGGAAATTCTAGATCTAAGGAGCATATATCCTCAGCTCTTCCAAACCCAGAAGGGCTTCAGAAAGCCAAAATACCCTAATCATGCCTAAGAGTCTGTATCTAATGTCACCAAGATCCACACCCATTAGAAACAACATATCCCAAGCCCAAGAACCTAAACTTTAAATTAAAGTAGGAAAGGCTTTTCATTCCTTAAAAAATTCTTTAGAGAAACCTTTCTTCTCACAGAATACGTAATTTGAGAATTCTTCTCCCAACACTTTTTTTTAATTATTAGAGCTATTTGCATGAAAACAGGATCTTTATTTTTAAGAGTTCATCTGTTCCTGCTGTTTATTCCTCACTTGAAGTCATAATGCTCCTTCAGAAATATAGGAGCAGGAGGAGATAAACTCTTAAGAGATGAAGATCTTGTTTTCATGCAAATGTTTTCAATAATAATCTCTGGGAGGAATACTGAAGATTTATGGTATGTAGAGCAGCGGCTTCGATGAGTAGAATATTTGGGGCATGTTCAGGGATTTTATTTCAATCTGTCTGCTTCACAGTGAAGGATAGGCCTGCAGGAGGTATGTCAGATTTAACTGTCAAGTAAAATCCAGGAAGAAGCCCAGATATGTTGGGAATACAGCAAGGGTTGGGGTGTTTGGTTCTTGATAATGAGTGCCTAGTCGTGCTTAACCAGAACCTACTTTTCAGAGGAGAAGTCCTTCCTCTGTGTCGTTGGGAAGTTTTCAAGCTCTCCCTCATGCTCAGCTTCAATGGTGTCCTCTCCAAATTTAAAAGGAGCATGGCATTTCAGTTAACTCATTAATAAAACACTCCATATATTTTCAAATGCCTTCTGATTCACACTGGTCAGTGGAAAGAGCACGGGCTGGGGAGCTAGAGGTCGTGGGTTCTAATCCTGGCTCTGCCACTTTCAGCTGTGTGACCTTGGGCAAGTCACTTAACTTCTCTGTGCCTCAGTTCCCTCATCTGTAAAATGGGGATGAAGGCTGTGAGCCCCAAGTGGGACAACCTGATTACCCTGTATCTACCCCAGTGTTTAGAACAGTGCTTGGGACTTAGAAAGCGCTTAACAAATATCAACATTATTATTATTATTGTCTGGTAAATCCTTCTCCCACCCTGTAGTGACTTGTTCTTCAATACACCTGTAGCTCAGAGAGTCCCTCTTTTTAAAATTATGTGAAGATCTATAAAATACCAACCCCAGAACCATCCACAGGAAGGGGTCAGGGAGAGTGGAGAACAAATCAAACAATTAATCAAGACTACTTATTGAGTGCTCTCTGTGTGCAGAGCACTATACTGAGCACTTGGCAGAGTACAGTAGAGTAGATCTGCTCTTTCCCCTCAAGGAGTTTACAACTAAGAAATGCTAACTGACCGGGATGAGAAGAAGGAAATGAAGGCTTCTAGGGGGTAGTGATTTTTTTTTTTTCAAACGATGTCCAGTGGAGTTCTCTAAAAACTCCTACTGTAATTATGAACTCCTAAGTTTCTCTTCCATTCTAGCAGCCCATTGCTTAGCAGTGTTTACTTCAGACACAGCACAAGAGAGGTAGTTGCTGAGGGTGGCTCTCAGCCTGAGTAGCATTTGCTGTGGCAATGGGGTGGTCTCTTAACACTGTTGAGTGATTATTATTCAGAAAGTTTGAAGCACAGCAAGTACGAGAACCATGAATTGGAAAATTAACATTGTTAGCAGCTTGCATTTACTATTTGTTCTTATCATTATATTCTTCAAGGACTAGTGAGAAGCAGTATGGCTTAATGGAAAAAGCACAGAACTGGGAGTCAAGAGAGTTGTGTTCCTCCGATGAGAGGGGACAGGACACAGGAGGGGCAGTATCAGCAGGTTGGGGCCCTCCGTGATCTGTGGGGTCACCCTGGACTCACTCAGGAGGTGAGTGCTCACGGAAGGGGAAAGAAAATAAACTCTGATTCCTTGGTTCCCACACCATGAAACCTATTTAGAAAGAATCAACATTTCCTGCCAGTGGTATTTACTTGTAATGCAAAATAACCAATCTCCAATGGGCATTTTTGCTCCTAATCTTGAATCTGCCTCCCCAAACTGTGGAGCACAACTCATACTGTGGTTTGAAGCCAGGGAGGGGAGGAACTGGGTGGAAAAACCACCACAGCAGCAGAGACTCTTTATAAGGGGCTCTGTGTTAGAAGCAACCCAGGCCTTATCACTCTCCCAAAGAGCCCAAGCAAGGTTAACATTATTATCATTATTATTATTACTCTCTGATGGGGATAAAATTCCCAAAAGATTTTGGATTCTAAAGGGCCAGGGCCCACCACATCTGGCAACTATCTAGAAGTACATTTCTTTATGAAGAATTAGAGAAGCAGCGTGGCTCAGTGGAAAGAGCACAGGCTTTGGAGTCAGAGGTCATGGGTTCAAATCCCGGCTCCACCAATTGTCAGCTGCGTGACTTTGGGCCAGTCACTTAACTTCTCTGTGCCTGTTACCACATCTGTAAAATGGGGATTAAGACTGTGAGCCCCCATGGGGCAACCTGATCACTTTGTAACCTCCCCAGGGCTTAGAACAGTGCTTTGCACATAGTAAGCACTTAATAAATGCCATTTAAAAAAAAAGAATCAAAAAGCTCAATTCCAACTGGAATTGGTTGAGTTGGGCAGAAGTTCCTGGCTTCTAATCTAATCTTTCTGAAAGATTAGCACTAGCTGAAGGGCCTTTTGGGATACTTCCCATATGCTAACTCTCAGGGTTATTTGGCTCAATTCATATGACCACAAGTAAATCCTCCCTTTCCTTACCTTGCCAATTCCTGGAAAGTCATTAAAAAAAAACACATAAGAAAATATTACTCAAGCATCCTTCACCCTAAAAATGAGCAGTTTCAGAGCAACGACTCATTTTATGTCAACTCTAAAGCAGTTTCCACAGCATATAATTTTATTAGTAAGCATTCCTTTCAGGCCAACAATTTCCTCTAAACCCAAACTCTCAAAAGAAATAAAAATTAAGGGAAAAGATTGCCTGAGATTTTACTAGCTTAGAGGACAATAAAATGACATATTGAAAGGTAGATTAGAGAGCGTACCAGGAGATATTCAGAAAGGAAAAGGAAGGGAGAGAAAGAAGAAGCTGAGTTTGGATCACCGATATAAATTTAAAACTTGGCCACCCAAAAGCACTGTTGGAGTTATTGATAGCTGGATCAGAATTCCTTCCCTATATCACCACTCTGTGTACACAAGAAAAGGATCCTAAATGAACACCCCAAAACACTCAGGAGGTGAGTGCTCACGGAAGAGGAAAGAGAATAAACTCTGATTCCTTGGTTCCCACACCATGAAACCTATTTAGAAAGAATCAAGACTTTTAGACTGTGAGCCCACTGTTGGGTAGGGACTGTCTGTATATGTTGCCAATTTGTACTTCCCAAGTGCTTAGTACAGTGCTCTGCACATAGTAAGCGCTCACTAAATATGATTGATGATGAGGATGATGATGAATCAACATTTCCTTCCAGTGGCATTTACCTGTAATGCGAAGTAACCAATCTCCAATGGGCATTTTTGTTCCTAATTTTAAGCTCACGTTTATTTTCTTCAACCTACTCCTGCGTTGCCCTGACTTGCTCCCTTTCATTCATTGGAGAAGCAGCATGGCTCATGTTACCTCATCTGTAAAATGAGGATTAAGACTGTGATGCCCCCGTGGGACAACCTGATCAACTTGTAACCTCCCCAGCGCTTAGATCAGAGCTTTGCACATAGTAAGCACTTAATAAATGCCATCATTATTATTATTCAATCATATTTATTGAGCACTTACTGTGCGCAGAACACTGTACTAAGCACTTGGGAAGTACAAATCGGCAACATATAGAGATGATTCCTACCCAACAATGGGCTTATAGTGTATAAAGGGTAGACAGACAACAAAACAAGTAGACAGGTGTCAATACCATTGGAATAAATATAATTATTTATATAGCTGGGTTTAGGAACCCACATTCTCTGACTCCCAAGCTCTTGCTCTTTCCACTGAGCCATGTTGCTTCTCTAAATGAAGTGACTTACCAAAGGCCACAAAGCAGACAAGTAGCAGAGCTGGAATTAGAACCCATGACCTTCTGACGCTCAGACTTATGTTCTACCCATCACACCATGCTGCTTCTCATCGTCTATTTGTCACAGAGCTCGAAGAAATGTTTCCAAAACTGGCTATTAAGGAGCAGACCAATGATGCAACTTTGCTATGAAATTCCCAAAGGGAGAAGGGATTCAAAAAGAGAGCAGTGGCAAATCAAGTGCTCACGATTAAATGGACATTTTGAATAAAACAATTGATTGCATTTATTGAGGGCTTACTGTGTGCAGAGCACTGTATTAAGCACTTGGAAGAATACAATATAACAGAGTTGGTAGACACATTCCCTGCCTACAAAAACCTTACAGTCCAGAGGATGAGCTTATAGTCTAAAGGAAAGGGAAAACAAGAGAGAAGAAAAGATAAAAGATAAAATGAAGGAGAAAGACAACACTATCTCTCGCTGGACTACCGCACATCAGAACCCAACTGCTCCTTTGGGGAAGGAAAATGAGATAGCTTCCATTCCCACCCATCACCTACTGTTACTCAAATCAGGAGGGGCATCATCTACTCCCACCCTCTCAGCAAAAGCAACAAAATAAAATAAAATGTCAGCCATATCAAGTTAAAATTTGAGTTTTTTTGGTGTACATCAGTCTAGCATCCATGATAACTGCCACCTTACTTCCTGCCATCAAAGGTCCCTGCTCCTGGCCTTTTCCTGGCCTGCTCTGCATGCATCATTCATTCATTCAATCATATTTATTGAGCGCTTACCATGTGCAGAGCACTGTACTAAGCACTTGGGAAGTACAAGTTGGCAACATATAGAGAAGGTCCCTACACAACAACGGGCTCACAGTCTAGAAGGGGGAGACAGACAACAAAACAAAACATGTAGACAGGTGTCAAAATTGTCAGAACAAATGGAATTAAAGCTATATGCACATTATTAACAAAATAAATAGAATAGTAAATGTGTACAAGTAAAATAAATGGAGTAATAAATCTGTACAAATATATACAAGTGCTGTGGGGAGGGTAAGGAGGTAGAGCAGGGGGAATGGGGAGGAGGAGAGGAAAAGGGGGGCTCAGTCTGGGAAGGCCACCTGGAGAAAGTGAGCTCCCAGTAGGGCTTTGAAGGGAGGAAGAGAGCTAGCTTGGTGGATGTGTGGAGGGAGGGCATTCCAGGCCAGGGGAAGGACGTGGGCCTCGGGTCAATCAATCAATCAATCAATTGTATTTATTGAGCACTTACTGTGTGCAGAGCACTGTACTAAGCACTTGGGAAGTACAAGTTGGCAACATATAGAGACGGTCCCTACCCAACTGTGGGCTCACAGTCTAGAAGGGGGAGACAGAGAACAAAACAAAACATATGAACAAAATAAAATAAATAGAATAGATATGTACAAGTAAAATAAATAAATAAATTGAGTAATAAATACGTACAAACACATATACATATATACAGGTGCTGTGGGGAAGGGAAGGAGATATGGTGAGGGGGATGGAGAGTGGGAGGACGGGGACAGGAAAGGGGGGCTCAGTCTGGGAAGACCTCCTGGAGGAGGTGAGCTCTCAGTAAGGTCTATGGCTGGACAGGTGATCCTGGCTCTGGCTCTGGCTCTGCCACCTGTCTGCAAATCACTTAGTTTCTCTGTGCCTCAGTTTCCTCAACTATTAACTCCCTCCCTCCTTGACTATGATAATGACTGTGTCCAAACTGATAATCTTTTATCTATCCCAGCACTTAGTACAGTGCTTTGCACACAGTTAGTGCCTAAAAAATATCATATTATTATTATACTTAGCAGTAGTAGTAATAGTAGTAGTAAACTCCTAGATTTTGAGCTTCCCAAGGGACAAGAACTATGTCTAATTAGCTCCTGTGTATTCTCTCCCAGCATTTAGTATAGTACTCTACAGTACTGATGCATAGACATATTCTATTCATACAGAATATAGTATTTTGGATTTTGCACTGAAAGAATCCACAACTTCTGATTTTTGTAGGAAGTGGAAATTTCAGAAAAACCTCACCAATTATTCTGACAATACAGAATAGTAGTAAAAGCAGGCAACAATATTTAATTGTGTTTACATTTTGGTTCAAAACTCACATAGACCCTCGGGCCATGGGTGCATTTTAATAAAATAAATATGCAAAGAGATATCTAAATTTATTAGGAAAACATGTCCCCATTAGCAGAATTACTTAATAATATTCCAGTTCATTTGATGAATAAACCGTGATCGGTAGAAACTGCGGTAACCTTCATATCCAGACTAACGATTAGAGACTAACGATTATTTCAACAATTAATGCTAGAAATCTACCATTTTGCTGCCAATGCATTTTAACTATGCAAAGAAAGATTATGATTTCAACATGGTGAATTAGTTACTGGAACTTTTCAGAGAAACTGCTTTCAAGGGACCAAAAATATCTAGGATAATCAAGGTATTATTGCACAGAACATTAGATTGCTGGGGACCATGGACCTCATGTGGGACAGGGACTGTAGTCAACCTGATTATCTTGCATCTACCCCGGCACCTAGAGCAGGGCTTGACAGATAGTAAGTTCTTAGCAAATACCATAATCATCATTCTCTTCAGTCTTAAAAGTCCAAACTGGAAATTACGGCAATAGTGATAGCTGTGTAATCTGTTTCAGGAAGTTAGGAAATAGAGAGTTGTAAACTCCTTGAGGGCAGGGCTGGTCTTCTAGTTTCACAGTGCTCTTTCTAGCACTTAGTACAGTGCTCTGCCCAGAGAAGGCACTAAATAAATGCTACTGAATATGATAATAATAATTATAGTGGTTATGAAAAGCTTACCATTTGCTGAACACAGTGGTAGGCACTGAAATAGATACAAGATATTCAGATTATGCACAGTTGTGAGAGTAGGATACAGGTGGGGAAACAGAGCCACAGAAAACTTAAATGACTTCCTCAAGATCAAAGAGCAGACCAGAGTCAGTACTGGAACTGAAACCCAGGTCTCCTGACACCCAGACCCTACTGTTTCCCACTGGACTAAGCTGTCTTCCTTGATGCTGCAGTGAAACTCCTTTAATTTTTATTAATCTTCCTGCAATTTACCTGCTCGTGAATCTCAGTGCTTTCCATTTTCAGTGGAAACTTAATTTTATCAGATGATAATCTGTTTGAATTACAGTTTCTCCATCAAACAAGTTCTGCATAAATCTGATCAGTGGCTTGAGGGTGTTCTATTTTCTTTTGTCCCCTAGAAAATGGGCATTCAGATGGCCTTTCTTATCATCTTTGAGAATTTTGCAGCCAGTACTGCCAATACTTATGCCATGAAATTGCTTAACAAAGATGAATTAACAATATCCTCTCTCTTAAAAGGGGTACTTAACTTTTCCTGTCTGCGAGAATCTCTTTGGAATTGCTCTGGCTATAGCTCTTCAACTGGAAGCAGAGCCTCTCTTTGAAGTATCTACTATAGGAGTCTCAAGAACTCTTGTTCTAACTAAAGACAGCTCCCGAAGTTGATATATGTGTGCTTACTGGAGGGGAGAGCTGTCTCAGCCCTATCCTTCCACCATCGGGTGGATGGAAGGGCAATATTTTGCCACCTACTTACCTGGCTTCCTTGCCCAAAAAGTTAGATAAAAGAAGGAAAATCCACCATGATGAGAAAAGTAGATTAGCCTGCAACATATAGAAGGCCCAGATGCCAAAGTTACCAATGTGTAGTCCCCCCCTCAGACCCACAGTACTTATGTACATATCCAAACATTTACATTTACATATCCCATATCTGTAATTTACTTCCTTGCATTATGGTCTGTGTCCCCCTCTAGACTGTAAGTTCATTGTGGGCAGGAAATGTGTCTGTTATATTATTGTATTGTACTTTCCCAAGTGCTTAGTACAGTGTCCTGCACATAGTAAGTGCTCATTAAATATGACTGATTGTAGGAAAGGGACGTGTGCCACTGAAAGCCAACTGTTTCCTCTTTCTTCTCACGTGACATTGAAAGTTTATTTACAACCCTCCCTCAAGCCTGGTTGCAAAACATCTCTGATCTTTGAGAATGGAAAGGGGTAAGCCATGAATATGGTTTTAAAATCATTTCACAAGTATAACTCGTCTATTTACCCAGGCCATTATCAAAATATTCTTGGAAAAACTTTGAGAAGCCACCCGATAAACAACCTAATAAATGAGAGAGGTCATGTTGACTCTGGGGCAGATTCTCTCTCTTGCCCATTTGAATGATTGCCGTCTGGCTGCGGTCTGATAAGAGATTTAATTATCCCATATTTCATTTTAAAAAGCAACCTAGAGATCTCAATTAAATACCCCAACCGGCAAGAAGTGTCATTTTTGTTCCCATCCATTTCCTTTGTCAAGAGGATGGGACAATTTGGCTGAGAAAAGTGTTTTTTTGCTTCATCTTCTCTAAATCCCATGTAGCCTGCTGCTCTGTTCAGCAGAGCCTGTACCCTGCATCAGCAGCAGCACACTGTTGGAGGCAAGAGCTAATTAATTTCACTCCTGTCATGAGATCTCACAATGGGAACAGTATATGCTATCACTGGTTCCTGAAACCTTCAGCCATTATTCTTTGGGAAAGGTGTGGCTGCTTCTTTAAGATCCAGTGGCAACTTTTTCATGAGCTCCAGTAATGGGTGCAAAATGAATCTATCTTTTCTCCCACCATATCTCCTTACCCTTTATGTTCTCGTTCTCTTTTTTATGGAGACAAACCCCATTTTCAGGATCCTTGTCCCCCCTCTCTCACGCATTCAACCACTGGGCTCACCCTCACATCCTTAAATTGGGGAACTTAAAACACAATAATCACCCTGAGTATTTCCTGAGAAGCAGTTGAAAGCTGCTTGAAAGTTGAAAGGGCATGGGCTTAGGAGTCAGAAGACCTGGGTTCTAATTCTGGATTTGCCATTTGTCTACTGTGAGACCTTAGGCAAGTCACTTTGCTTCTCAATTCCCCAGTTACCTCATCTGTAAAATGGGGCTTAAGACTGTGAGCCCTCTATGTGACATAGGCCGTGTCCAACCTGATTAACTTGTACCTGCCCCACTGCTGAGTACTGAGCCTGGCATTTAGTAAGCACTTTACAAATACCATTTAAAAAAAAAAATCACCCCTCCTCCTTTAACTAGATTTACCCCTAATTATCATCTTCCCCATTCCTCCCCTACGGAACTAGCTCTTCCTTGTCTGGAGCCATAATAAATTAATCCATCTATTAACGTCATTTATTGAGCATTTACTGTGTGCAGCACACTGTACTAAGCGCTTGTAGGAGTACAACACAATAGAGTTGGTAGACACATCCCCTGACCATAAGGAGCTTCCAATCTAGAGGAAAGATAGGGGTTCTGCCAACCATGATCTCCCCTGGCACTGGTCTTAACTTTCCTTCCCTGAAGTCCCTGCATGATTCGAAGGGCAAAGAGCTGAGGTAATAATCATTTTTTTTCAAGATTTTCAATATTTAACTACTACAGTGCTCAAACCCCTCTCAGGGTCACACCAGAAGAGTTTCCAGTACTCTACCAGTCTTGACTGTGGAGGAGAGTCAAGCATAGGCCAACGCTTTCCATTCCGAGCTTGGGCAGTAGCTACGAGTGGAAGGCAATCTTTTACAAGTCAAAACCCACCTGTGCTGGACGGCAGCGTCATGGGAGTCAAGGGTGGATACTCAAGTTTACTGCATGGAGGAGGTACACCACTTCTGGATTTTTACCAAGAAAACTCTATGGATCCACTACCAGAACGATTGCAGGTGGAGTTGGGGCATTCTGGGAGAGACGTGTCCATGGCATCGCTATGGGTCGGAGATGACCTCGACAGCACAAGACAAGACATAGTGCTCAAAAATAATGTAGGGCCCAAGTCTGTCCATGGACTCTGCAAACTGGAATGGGCAGCTTAAAGCTTACAAAAGGGAACTGAAATCTTGGGAGGGCTCTCAGAGCTCCTCCAAAGCTCTGCCTCATTCTGTTTCTTTGGAAAAGGAAGACTGACTAAGAGAAGCTGCAGTAAGGACTATTTCAGAGGTTAATAAATTATTCAATGTGGTGGAGGAATACTGAAGTGCTTGCACCGTTTATGCTGAGACCTTGAACAATGATCTTAATAACTTTACTTGACTAGCACAACTAACTTATTTATTTGGGGTAATAAGGAACAGCATAGGGGATAGATAAGGGAAATTTACAGATAATCTCCCAAATTTCATTTTAGACTATTTTTTCAACATCTTCCCCATCACACCTTTTACCAGAGCTCCTAAAAAGCAATGAAATACTTATAGAAACATGTCTTCTCTTCCTACATCCCTACACATTATAGGATGGCTGACCATTCAAGGATGCTGATTCAGACAATTTCCTGATTTATAGAATGATCACTGTCTAGGGGGTCAGGGAGAAGATGGTCACACAGGGAATGAATAATAAAGTTATTAAGCACTCAATAAATATGATTGAATGAGTGAATGAATATCAACAATAATATAACAGTGTAGCCTAGTGGATAGAGCAGGGGCCTGGTCATCAGAAGGACCTGGGTTTTTAACTGGCCTCTGCCATTTGTCTGCTGTAGCTATAATTCTATTTGTTCTGGTGATTTTGACACCTGTCTACATGTTTTGTTTTGTCGTCTGTCTCCCCCTTCTAGACTGTGAGCCCATTGTTGGGTAGGGACCGTCTCTATATGTTGTCAACTTGTACTTCCCAAGTGCTTAGTACAGTGCTGTGCACACAATAAGCACTCAATAAATACAATTGAATGAATGAATGAATGAATGAATGTTGTGAGTCTTGGGGAAAGTTCTCTGTGTCTCAGTTATGATCTCTGTAAAATAGGGATAAAGACTGTGAGCCCCATGTGGGACATGGATGGTATCCAATCTGATGATCTTCTATCTATCCCAATATTTAGTACGGTGCCTGGAGCATATTTAGTGCTTAACAAATACCATTAAATAAATAACGTTTATGAGGTGCTTACTGAATGTCCAGCTCCAAAGTAGCTACAAGACAATCTTATTGGACATAGTCCCTATCCCACATTAGGTTTACAATCTATGAGGTAGAATGGCTATTTTATTTCCAGTTTCCAGATAAGGAGACTGAGGCACAGTGAATGAAGTGGCTTCTATGAGGTCACACATCAGGCCATTGGTGGAGCCAGAATTACAAAATACTAACATCTCCTGAATCCCAGGCCCATGTTCTTTTCGCTAGAGAAGCAGCGTGACTCAGTGGAAAGAGCCCGGGCTTTGGGATCAGAGGTAGTGGGTTCAAATCCTGGCTCTGCCAATTGCCAGCTGTGTGACTTTGGCAAGTCACTTAACTTCTCTGTGCCTCTGTTACCTTATCTGTAATATGGGGATTAAGACTGTGAGCCCCCCGTGGGACAACCTGGTCACCTTGTAACCTCCCCGGTGCTTAGAACAGTGCTTTGCACATACTAAATGCTTAATAAATGCTATCATTATTATTATGATGATTATTTGGTGCTGCTGCATTCCAACAGTAACAGTAGCAGTTAGAATAGCAGGTCATTAGTGTTGGGAAGGAATCAATCAGTCGTATTAATTGAGGGCTTATTGTGTGCAGAACACGGCACTAAGCACAAGAAAATATAATAGAGTTGATAGACCCATTCCCTGTCCACATCCTCCTCATCATTCCAGGTAGGGATGCCCTCTATCCAAACTTCGGCAGCCTTCTCAACACTCTGGTATTACTCAAGAGCTTTCAGCAGTCTTCTGTTTCTGAACAGCTTGTGGAGCTGCTCCCAGGTGAAAACATTCATTCAGTCATATTTATTGAGCTCTTACTGTGTGTAGAGCTGTGTGACTCGTCCAAAATCACACAGCTGACAAGTGGCAGAGCCAGGATTAGAATTTACAATCTCTGACTCCCAAGCCCAGCCTCTTTCTACAAATCCATGCATGACACAAAGGAACACTTAACAGATACCTCAATTATCATTAATAGTAGTAGTATTACCATCATCTGACTGAATGATGACCTTTTCACCCAAATCTCATGCTTTTTATATTCTGTTTCTGCATCTAATTCCATTTCATTACACCCGCACATGTATACTATTTGACCTGTGTTTCAAAGAAGTGATTATTTCTCTCAGTAACATCATGTTTCTTGTGAGTTACATTGGTAGGAGACGTTGTCACCTTTAGTGTGGAGTTGTGACCTCTGTTAATAATAAATGCTTGAGCTGGGATGGGGTCAAACACTGTTCCATTGCCTACCAACATCAGTCTCTGCTTACTTTCATGGCATTACTGATGTCTTGGTTTCTGTCACGCAGGTGAATCAACTGCACTCTTATCTCTGTGGCCCATCTTACCTTGATTTGCTGTGGAAAGGATGGAAACAGCTGAGAGTGGCAGTCAATAGATGAAAAGCTTTCCATGTATACGCTTTTATCAATTTCCTGCTCATGAAGATTTTGATATGCCAATGCCTTTTGAGACTATTTTAGGTTCAGAGTTAGTGCACAGAAGAGGACACCTCACAGGAACAGTATGAAAAGAAAAAAAGAACAAGGCAGGAGGTGCGTTAAAATACTCAGAAGGGGTTTAGCCTGGATTCTGAAATGAAGAGTAGGGACCTGCATACAGCTTTTAAATAACTGATGTCAGAATAGAGTAGGAAAGGTTTTTTTTCCCAAAACTTCACATTAGCAAGATGCTACATAATTTTGTAAACTTATTACCCATCCATTGGAAAACAAAAGCATAAAAGCAACCCTCCATAGACTTTCTGTGGAGTAGGACTAAATCTTTCCCCTGATCTTCCTCTTTTTTTCCCAACTACATGTTGTAGTTAGATCATTCAGAAGGACACTGAGAGAACTAATAACAGCAATAACAATGATGCCTAAGTGCTGGAGTTGATATAAGATCATCATGTTGGGCATGGTCTGTATCCTACATCATGCTCACAGCCTGAGAGAGAAAACAGGTATCTTATCCTGTTTTTTATTATTATTAATTATAACAATAATAATATTTTTTTCATCGCTTACTACATGCCACGCAATGCCAAGTCAGTGACAGTTGGGTTGGATATTGTTCCTGTCCCTCATTGGGCTTGCTATCTAAGTAGGAGGGAGAGTGGGTATTCAATATCCATTTTATATATGAGGAAACTGGGGCACAGAGGAGTTAAATACCTTGTCCAAGGTCACGCAGCAGCAAGTGATGGAGCCAGTATTAGATCCCCAAGTCCTCCGATTCCCAGGTCCATGCTCTTTCCACTAAGCTACTCTGCTTCCCAGTTGAGGAAACAGATACATAGAACAATTAAGTAACTTGACCGTGGATACAACAAGCAAGTGATAGGCAGATGTCCTGTCTCCCAGTTCCCCTCCCAATAATCTGACCCAATTCTCTCTAGATAATATGACCAGATATTAATTTTGAGCACTCAGGACACTAATTTCATTACAGCTTTATGCAAAACTTGTCTCTTGCTAAGAGACAATACTTAATGCAATTCAAATATGGGGCAAGTGTGTGTCCCCAGTAACAGAGCATCTTAGGAAAATAATAATAATAATGACGTTTATTAAGTGCTTACTATGTGCAAAGCACTGTAAGTGCTGGGGAGGTTACAAGGTGATCAGGTTGTCCCACGGGGGACTCACAGTCTTAATCCCCATTTTACAGTTAAGGTATCTGAGGCCCAGAGAAGTGAAGTGACTTGCTCAAAGCCACACAGCTGACAATTGGCGGAGCTAGGATTTGAACCTCTGACTCCAAAGCCCGTACTCTTTTCCCTGAGCCACACTGCAAAACTAGACACTAAGGTTAGGGATAACCCTCCGTATGTGGAATGATTAGCATCCCCCCTACTCAGAGAATAGGAAAAGGCATGGGCATGCCAGCCAGAGGACCCGGGTTCTAATCCCAGCTCTGTCAAACTGCTTGCTATGTGACCTTGGACAAATCACTTAACTTCCCTGTGCCTCCATTTTCTCAAATGTAAAATGTAAATTAAATCCTACTCCCTCCTACTTAGACTGCGAGCCCCATGTGGGACAAACACTATGTTGAATCTGATTCACTTGTATCTACCCCTGCACTTGGAACAGGGCTTGACACAGAGTAAGAGAAGAAAAAGAAGGAGAAGGAGAAGAGAAGGAGAAGACTATGTCTCATATGGACTCACTTCAAAATCTTCCCTCCCTTGATGCACAAATCCATGCCCTCAAGTCAGGAAGAGGAACAGGTATTTAATCCCCATTTTACAGCTGAGGAAACTGAGGCACAGAGATGTTACTTGACTTTCCTAAGGTCACAAATAAAGAAATTGGTAGAGCTGGAATTAGAACCCAGGTCTTCTGACTCCCGGGTCTGTGTTCTTTCCACAAGGCCACGCTGCTTCTTTGAAATCTTTGACTCTACTACTCCTGGAGCTCTTTATTCAGAAACATCGATGATGGCGTGGTTCAATCTGAAGGCTATTCATTTTCTGCTTTTGCTTTTCCCAATATTTCTGCACCTACCCCTCCCAAAACCACTTTTGATTAAGCAAATAATCACACTACTGAAATCCTGCATGGCACTGCATCTTTGAATGCCAGAGTTTCTCAGTAGTCAGTGAGGTATTTATCTGTCTGTGGACTAAGAAATGGGTTAGGTGTGGTTGTTGGAATGGGATCAAATGCCTAAAGATCTAAGAGTCTCTCTTCGCTTGCCCTTAAGGGATGTGAATTCTTTATAAGCAAGCCAGGTCTGTGGAGTTGAAGGTGGCCTTAAAATTCATGAGGCATGAGACAGCTCTGGAAAGAATACCCATCCTGTCATGATTGGCTTTAGAGGGACATTAAACTTTGATCATCCATAAAATGAATATGCATAAATACAACCATCTCTTCTAGACGAAAGAATGGGGAGGGAGTTTTTCAGAATTATTATTAGCAATATATGAGCAAGGAAGAGCATAATTTATGTTGGACATCTCTTTTCTAGATTAGAGTGGTCATTCTTCTTTGCCACCCCTTTTGACTTCCTTTGTGGTCTAGCACCCAATCAAAACTAATCCGAGTGAGTGATTGGGTTGCGGGAAATGGGGATCCCTTATATAAGATCTTCATTACTGATGCCACTGGCGCTTCCTGCATTTTCTGCTTTTTGCCTTTTACAATGGGGTCATAAATCTCACTGATGGATATCGAATTGAGGGCAGTCTTGCTGTTCTGTGTAGCAAAGTCAACCATACCCTGAGGGTCGGTAATGCTGTTTCTCATGGCTCACTCAGAAGAGTTCTGAAGTGAGTCATTCATCTCTCCTGAATAGTGGCAGGAAGGACTTTCTATTTCACCATCAGCAACACTGCCACTCTGCAAGTTGCTAGTAGAAGTTAAAAACTCATCAAAATCCCCTGCCTCAAAATATCTCTTCCCTTATAAGGGCATTTCTGTTGTCATTCTTCTGTTGCTTCCTGGAAATATTAACCAAATAACTGCCCAAATTCACCTCATCATCCAATTTGCCCATAGAAGGTTCGTGATTAATGAGAAAAGTGTGGGCAGCAATGTCATGCCTTGTCAGAGCATCTTTTTTAATCTCCTAGTTAAAAAATTAATTGTTAGATCATAGGTTTTCACCATCATTGTTGAATTCCACCAAAGGAAATTGGGTAACGGTAGATTGAGTTTGTGAACCTGAAGTTCTCTGAAGCTGAGGATCATTAAAAATGTTGCCATTCAGACTGCAATTTGGTTAGAAGAACAATTTCCTTCACACTGTTATCAACTATGATCATTTCTGTGTCATCAAACAGGATGAGGTTTTGGACACCAGGTTCAGTTCTTGAAATTAACTACAATTTCCCACAGTAAAATTCCTCCATATGTTCTAGTCTAGGAGCAAAGCATGCATCAAATGAGCAGGAGTGCAGCACATTGTGAATGCATGAGTGGTCTTCATGCATGTTAGCCTGCTACATACAGGACCGGGATTAGATCCCAGGCCTCCTGATTCTCAGAGCAATGCTCTTTCCACTGGCCTAATAACAGGGATCTCAAAGATATATGGGTCATTGAGAGTCCAGGGGCTGGGCAGACCATTGATTCAAACTCTCCAAACTCAAGCTTTCAGTGTAATCATTGCATCCAGTGCTTAGAACAGTGCTTTGCACATAGTAAGTGCTTAATAAATGCCATAATTATTATTATTATTATTATCAGAAGTAGCATCCAAACTATCATCATCATCAGTGATATTTATTGAGCAGTTACCATATGAAGAGCACTGATTAAGTGCTTGGGAGAGTAAACTACAACAGAGTTGTAGGTATGTTCCCTGCCAACAACAAGTCAATGAGAAGACTAAAGACTTCATCTAACGACATTCTTCAAGACTGGGTAAGTGTGCAAAGAAATATCCTCAAAGCCTGGATTTTAAAACTCATGGTAACAAATCAAGAAACTCATCAACAATAACTTGCAGCATTTTTATGGTATTTTTTAAACACTTACTATGGTCCAGGCATGGTGCTAAGAGCTGGAATCTTGCCATATGCCGTCGAATCATCTTTGACCCATAGCAACGTCATGGATACATCTCTCCCAGAATGCCCCACCTCCAACTGCAATCGTTCTGGTAGTGGATCCATAGGGTTTTCTTGGTAAAAATGTGCAGGTGGTTTACCATTGCCTCCTTCCGTGCAGTAAATAATAATAATAATAAAAATGATGGCATTTATTAAGCACTTACTGTGTGCAAAACACTGGTCTAAACGATGAGGAGGTTACAAGGTGATCAGGTTGTCCTACGGGGGGGCTGACAGTCTTAATCCCCATTTTACAGATGAGGTAACTGAGGCACAAAGAGGTGAAGTGGCTTGACCAAAGTCATACAGCTTACAATTGGTGGAGCCAGGACTTGAACCCACGACCTTGGACTCCAAAGCCCAGGCTCTTTCCACGGAGCCACGCTGCTTCTCTAAACTTGAGTCTTTGCCCTTGATTCTCTCCCATGCTGCTGCTGCTGCCCAGCACAGGTGTGTTTTGAATTGTAGCAGATTGTCTTCTACTTGCTAGCCACTGCTCAAGCTAGGAATGGAATGGATAGGCCTCTGCCTGACTCTCCCTCCCATAGCCGAGACTGGTAGAGCTCTGGAAACTCTCCAGGTGTGATCCTGAGAGGGGACAGCTGGGGTAGACACAGGATAATTAGGTTGAACAGAGTCCTTGTTTCAGATGAGGCTCACAGTCTTAATCCCCATTTTATAAATGAGGTAACTGAGGCACAGGGAAGTTAAAAGCCTTGCCCAAGGTCACACTGCAGACAAATGATGAAGCTGGGAGTAGAACCCAGGCCTTGTGACTGGCAAGCCCACGCTCTTTCTACTAGGCAATGCTGCTTCTCTAATTATATCAGACACAGACCTATGCAGCAATCATCTGATCATTTAACGACATAATAGGATCATCAACAATGAGGTCCTCGGAGAAGTTATTCCATGTGATTTCCACTGGGTCATGCTGCTTCTTCAGTCATAACAAAATCCTGCGATGGAATCAATCAATCAATCAGTCATATTTATTGAGTGCTTACTGTGTGCAGAGCACTGTACTAAGTGCTTAGAAGTGTGCAGTATAAGAGAGTTGGTAGACATGTTCCCTGCCCATGATTAGTTGGTCATACATATCAACTGAAGAAACATTCACGAGCAGTAATGGGGTGTCAGGGAGACAAGATCCAGGGTTTTGCTGACTGCCATCAAACTTAGCACTTTTCAGTGATATATTTAGAAGAGAACCACACTACTTTGACAACAATGAGGAGTACCCTTATCTCTGACAAAGGAAGAATGTTATGTACTGGGCAAGGACATTATAAAGAACACGTGGTCCATTTTATTGGAAACAGGAGGCTGGCAAAAACTATTATTAAGTACTTACTTGGTGCCCAAGTACCATATTAGGTGCTGGGATAGATAGGTAGATACAAGATAATCAAGATTGAGAATGTGACCCCATGTAGGACAGGGACTGTTTCCAACTCGATTTGCTGGTATCCAACCCAGCACTTAGTACAGTGCCTGGCACGTAGTAGATGCTTAAAAAATAACCCAAGAATAATTATTATTATTTGATTGGAAAAAGGCCCTGCTCCACATGGGATTGATGAAGAGGAGAGAGAGGGCTAGTGTCTTATTTCACCATGCAGGTGAGATAGCTGAGGCCCAGAGAGGTTTAAGGAGCCCTGACTAAGGTTTCATTGCAGATCAGTAACAGATAACCTCCTCACTGTACCACGTTCTCGCCTGTCCCGCCGTCGACCCCCGACCCACGTCCTCCCCCTGGCCTGAAATGCCCTCCCTCCATACATCCACCAAGCTAGCTCTCTTCCTCCCTTCAAAGCCCTACTGAGAGCTCACCTCCTCCAGGAGGCCTCCCCAGACTGAGCCCCCTTTTTCCTCTCCTCCTCCTCATCCCCCCCCACCCTACCTCCTTCCCCTCCCCACACCACGTGTATATATGTTTGCACAGATTTATTACTCTATTTATTTTACTTGTACATATTTACCATTCTATTTATTTTGTTAATGATGTGCATTTAGCTTTAATTCTATTTGTTCTGATGACTTGACACCTGTCCACGTGCTTTGTTTTGTTGTCTGTCTCCCCCTTCTAGACTGTGAGCCCATTGCTGGGTAGGGACCGTCTCTATATGTTGCCAACTTGTACTTTCCAAGCACTTAGTACAGTGCTCTGCAGGCAGTAAGCGCTCAATAAATACGATTGAATGAATGAATGAATTGGGGCTAGAAACCAATTCTATGATGTACTAAATGTTTCGTTTTCATCCAGAAGGTTGTTTTTCAATGTAAGACTGTGCTGAATAACAGTAGGCTAATTGTGCACTTTTTCACCCATGCAAACTGTAATGAAATGACCTCAAATACAAAGGTTATTGGCTATTTTTCACTTGAAGTCCGTTCAGTTTTTTGAATTCTGAGGGGCCAAAATTGGCAGTCATTTTGCTTCATTTCATAACTTCCCTCTAGGTTGGGGCTGAGGTATAAGTTGTGAGGTTCAACTGTGAATATAAAATGGCATCCGTAATACTGTATTTTGTTTCTGGTCCAGAGAAGGCAAGAAACTGGGTTCTAATTCCAGCTTTGCCACTTGCCTGCTGTGTGACCTTGGGCAAGTCACTTAACTTTTTGATGCCTCAGTTCCTTCATCTGTAAAATGGGGATTCAATACATGTTCTCCCTCCTTCTTAGAATGTGAGTGTGCTGAGGAACAGGGACTGTGCCCAACCTGATTATCTTCCCTAGCACTTTGTACAGTCTATAAAACATAGTCTGAACTTAAAAAATGCCATAAAATAGCTACAAGAATTAAAGATACAAAAAAAGAACTGAGTACAGCTCTCCAGCTGTTAGAGACACTAAGTGCTCCACAGTGCTCCATTGGAGCTACAAATAGCTTTATCTCTCTCCTCAGGAAAAAAGTCATTTATTTTTCTCTGCATGGTATATGTCAGATAATTAAAAATTCTAGATATGAACCATTAAATCTCATAAAAAATATTTCAGCCATTGTTTAAACTTTGGAAGGAACAGAATGGCAATAACAGCATTTACTTTATCTAAATGTTCACTGAAATGGCTTTAAAATGACCCAGACAAATCCACTACCACATGGTATGACGTGAAACAGTTCATTAAAGCTGAACATCTACAGCAGTTCCCGAAGTGGCATTTCTGATAGCTGCAGCTCATAAATTCCAAGCTCCTTTTCACTGTGAAAAAAAAAAAAAGTCTATTTAGGCCTAGCACTCAAGGCCGTGCTAGGCACATAGTAAGCACTTAATAAATGCTATTATTATTATTATTATTATCATGATGTAACTGTTCCATCTAACAAAGGACAGCTAAGAGCAGTGTTGCCTAGTGGAAAGATCACAGACTTGGGAGTCAGAAGACCTGGGTTCTAATCCCAGCTCTGTTACTTGTATTCTGCATGACCTTGGACAAGTCACTTCACTTTTCTATGCCTCAGTTACATCATCTGTAAAATGGGGATTAAGACTGTGAGCCCCACCTTGGACAGAAATTGTGTCCAACATGATTAGCTT
The DNA here is from genome assembly GCF_015852505.1 of Tachyglossus aculeatus. Taxonomy (NCBI): domain Eukaryota; kingdom Metazoa; phylum Chordata; class Mammalia; order Monotremata; family Tachyglossidae; genus Tachyglossus; species Tachyglossus aculeatus. Next base: position 30,469,796 of record NC_052077.1, read on the forward strand.
GTGTCTACTACCCCAGTGTTTAGAATAGTGCCTGGTACATAGAGAATGCTTAACAAGTACCATAAAAACAAGGTAATAATAATAATAATAATAATAATAATAATAATAGTTGTGTTTAGTATTTACTATTGGCCAAGCAGTGTACTAAGTGCTAGTAGGGTACATACCAGATAATCAGATCAGACGTGGGGCTCACAGTCTAAGGGAGGGGACCACAGGTATTCCCATTTTACAGATGAGGAAACAGGTACAGTGACTTGTCCAAGGTCACACAGCAGGCAGGTGGCAGAAATGAGATTTGAACCCAGTTCCTCTCACTCCAAGACTCATGATCTTTCCACCAGACTATAGAATGTTTCACTAAGAATTACCCAGGAGGCAGGAGCTGCCCTACATGTAGGACAGTAGTCTGGAATAATAATAATAATGATAATGGCATTTATTAAGTGCTTACTATGTGCAAAGCACTGTTCTAAGCGCTGTGGAGGTTACAAGTTGATCAGGTTGTCCCACGGGGGGGCTCACAGTCTTAATCCCCATTTTACAGATGAGGTAACTGAGGTACAGAGAAGTTAAGTGACTTGCCCAAAGTCACAAAGCTGACAATTGGCAGAGCCGGGGTTTGAACCCATGACCTCTGACTCCAAAGCCCGGGATCTTTCCACTGAGCCATGCTGCTTCTCTTCTTGAATAAAAGTCAAGAACGCAGACGGCATATTAGAATCTGTAACAGAGACAGCTCAATGGTATGGACTGGCAATAAGCCTGAAGCCCACTTAGGTTACACACCAGTTGGCCTCATGGAACCTTTTCATGTACCAAAGATTTTTATAATGACTTAGGGCTGAAGTCTATCACAAAAATCTGCTACCCAGTCAGTATGCTCTCTTAGTGATACACAAAAAGAAAAAACTGAATCCAGAAGCCAGGATGTCTTTTGGAAATTGACAGGTGTGATAACAATGGGGCATCACATTTCATACCAAATTATAGCACTATAAAGTTGTAGTAGTGTCCCGGTTTCCATCAGGCTGTGAGAGTTGGATTTCCGGTAAAAGACACGTCTGGCTTCTCAAGCAACTTTACTTCCTTTATTTAATAGCTATATTTTTCTTTATATAACTTATTGTTAACTTTCCTTAATAAGTATAGTATTTATTAAGCACTAATTTCATGCCAGTGTGCTAAGTGCTGAAGTAGATTAGACAAGCACTTAATTACCCCAATAATTACAGTCTTTATGGTCTATGTTTAAGTGCTTACTATGTGCAAGGCATTCACCTGTCTACATGTTTTGTTTTGTTGTCTGTCTCCCCCTTCTAGACTGTGAGCCCGCTGTTGGGTAGAGACCGTCTCTATATGTTTCTGACCTGTACTTCCCAAGTGCTTAGTACAGTGCTCTGCACATAGTAAGCACTCAATAAATACGATTGAATGAATGAATATGATTGAATGAATGAATACTAAGCCCCGGGGTAGTTATAAGCTTATCAGGTTGGAAGCAGTCCCTGCCCCACATGACGCTCACAGTCTTGACGCCCATTTTACAGGTGAGATAATTGAGTCACAAATAAGTAAAGTGATTTGCCCAAGGTCACATAGCAGATAAGTGGAAGAGCAGGATTAGAACCCAGTCCTCTGACTGCAGAACTGTTCTCTTTCCACTAGGCCACAATGCTTCTCTAATTAGATCAGACACAGAACTATGCACCATCTGCCCATTAAATGGCAAAATAGTAACTCCATCCAAAAGGTCCTTGAAAATATTATTCCATGTGCCTTAGGGAATTGTGTATGGCAGCAGTTTCACTGGGTGAAACTTCATATGAGGTGAATAGCTAGCAGAGCAGGTTACCCAAGTTGTCACTGAAGGGTGAACTAAAATGAGGCAAACACGAGCAAGAAAATCTAGACAGTTATGAGACCCAGGGAAACAAGAACTCAGACAATACACAACATCAGTGAACTATTGGGAGACAGAGCAGGCAGAGCAGCCAAATCTGAGAATCTGGATAAGGAATGTTCTCTAGCAGAGATTTAGGGAAAACCATGAGGCCAAGAGATTAATTTAAAAGCAATCACAGACACTGCAATCTGTCTAATACCTCAGAGTGCAGCAAGCTCTCTCTATCCTGGTTAAATAGCACAGTACACTCCCTCAAGGAAGAATGAAGGCCCATTTCTCAATTTCCAAAACTAATATTCTTGACATTCTAGCTTGAGAGAAATCATACATAAATGATGAGCATGGTTTTTGGTAGCTTGTAGGATACCTACAACAAATACAATTGAATGAATGAACATACGATTCCCTACATTTTAAATTTCTAATCAAACAATCAGATCCAAAATCCTTTCATGTAGCATACCTTTATGTGTTCCTCATTTCAAATGGACTGCCTAAAATTCCACCTATTATTTTTTAAACTGCTCTACTGGGAAAAGGAGGCACTTGACACAGTCAAAATCTATTCATTTATATTATTTCTTATTTCCTATTGTGTCTGTGTCACCAAACCCTATCTCACATTATTTTAGATTATGGGCTCCTAAAGGACCAGAGACCCTAACTCTCTCTAATTTTTCCCAGCACTTAGTAGAGTGGTCTGTATATAAACTGAGCACTTACTACTTCTACTGCTACTTGATGCATTTAATAACTCTAGAGTTTAATCCCATACAAATCCAGGCACTTATGGAATTGTGTGGAGCAAAGGTCTCCCACACCAAAATGTGGTGACAGTTTGTGCATTAAGGGAAGTAGTGTAGCCTAGTGGAAAGAACACTGACTTGAGAGCCAGAGGACCTGGCTTCTAATCCCTGCTCTGCTACTTGTCTGTTGTGTGACCTTGGACAAATCACTTCAATTCTTTGTGCCTCAGTTACCCCATCTGTAAAATAGGGATTAAATCCTCCTCCATCCAACAGACTATGAGTCCTGTGTGGGACAGAGACTGTGTCCAGCCTGATTATCTCATATCTACCCCAGCAATTATGAGTGCTTCTTTACAAATAGTAAGCAGTTAATACCATTTAAAAAATTATAACCTCTGTGCCTCATTCTATATTCCCCAAATTGAACCGTCCTGCCCTTCCATTTATAGGAGAATGGATAATGGATCATTAAATCATGGATATGGATTTTTTTTGTGGTATTCGTTAAGTGCTTACTATGTGCCAGGCACTGTACTAAGTGCTGGGGTGGCTACAAGCAAATCGGGTTGGATAGAGTCCCTGTCCCATGTGGGGCTCACAGTCTCAATCCCCATTTTACAGATGAGGTAACTGAGGCACAGAGAAGTAAAGCGACTCGACCAAGGTCACACAGCGGCCAAGTGATAGAGCTGGGATTAGAACCCATGGCCTTCTGACTCCCAGTCCCATTTTCTATCCACTGTGCCACCCTGCTTACACAGGCAACAACACAAAAGTATTTTATGCAATATAATATACTTGTACCAATAAAAATTCAGTATCTGTAAGTTTGAATAAAATATGATGAACTTAATTAACACTGCCCATGTTTCTCCTATTAACCTGAACTACTATGAAGAAGAGATAGAAGTGATTGAATAGTCACTCCCTTGAAAAAGAAAGAAAACAGAAACCTCTACTTGCTCACTGAGGCACTAAGTTCCCACAGGAATCTTCCTGTGCATTTTTGGAGTATGAAAATCAAAAATCAATTTATACACTGGAAAATAAAATTGTGCAATTGAAATCAATTTTGATTCCCTTTACATTGTATTCTAATTGACTTTAATATCCTGTTTTATATATCCAATTTAGCAAAACATAATATCATTACAAATTGACTTTAATATTCTATACAAGTCCAATTTAGCAAAACACAATATCATTACAAATTAGTTAAGAAAATTACTTTAAATATATTTTATATTGGATCAATTTCTTTCCAGCAGAAATATCACCAAGACATCTTATAATATTGAGCAAGAAAGAGTGAAAGAGAAAAAGAGAGGTTGGATGCGAGAAGTTGGATGCTTATCTTTCAAGGATATAATGAAGTAGGAAAGTTGATATGGAAGAGGTTTAAGTATGTAGAGAAATTAAAGGGTGTTTGGGGTTGGGGGTATAAGAGGAAGGAGGGGTTAACTGTACAAGGAATGTCCAGGAGGAATTTTAGAACCAGAGGTTTAGGAAGACCAAAGGTCATAAGAACACAAGAAATATCAAACCAAGTCCCACCAGCTTAATATCCAGTCTACTTTGAACTCTGCCCCCTTTCATATCTGAAAGTCCACCACTCTCTCTACCTTCAAAACTCTCTGAAAGTTGCATCTCTCTGAGAGGCCTTCCCTAATTAAGCCTTATCCACTCTCTCCTCTGCTTAAACTATGTGCTTGATTGCATACCCATTAAGCACTTTGATACTCACCCCAGCCCAACAGCACTTAGGTATATATCCTTACACTCTACTATTTCCCCTGTCAGTAATTTATTTTAATGTCTGTATTCTCCTATACATCATAAGTTCCACACTGGAAGAAGTTGTCTGCCAACTTTTACATTGTACTTTTCCAAGCACTTAGTACAGAGCTCTGCACACAGTAACCACTCAATAAATGCCATTCGTTGATTCATTTGTTTATCAATCGACCATTTTTTTTAGCACTTTCTGAGGGCAAAGCACTGCAGTAAGCACGCTGGAGAATACAATATAACAGAGGTAGTAAACCCATTACCTGCCCACAACAAGCTTATTTCTCCTGGGCAATTTAGAATAAAGTTCTAGAAGTTTTTAACAGTTTCTTTTCTCACAGCAAACAATTGGCGTCAAACATCCAACATCCCATGGGCATTGAATCCATGAAAAAAATAGAGTCTATAAAAGTAATAATCAAACTCCAGAGGCAATCCCATGGAAATTTCATTCAAGCAGATCCTTGATTCAAAATCCTTGCTCTGATGATCTTTCCATTTGGCACATAGCTGGAGAGGTGAAACAAAATGATTTTTGTGTCTCTCATTTTTATCTTAAGTGGCTTTGAACAAATTATTTGACTTTAAATCCTGGCAAATGCCCTATCACCAGATATGCTGATGATGCTGGCAGAGACGTGTGGTGATAAGTATCTATTTCCTTGCGATATTACAAAGCCTTATAGCAACAGAGAATTGCAAAGTAAACTGGCCTTGGGTTATTGGGTTGGAAATATTCCACCACAGATCTCAGCACTTGGAAGGGAAGGAAGGAGAGGGGAGAGGAATACCTGAACATCTCTTCTTCTTTCTCCTGTGTTTTCTAATAACGAATGATCACGGTGAGAGTGATGAGCAAAAATGTTCACCATTGTGGGCAGGGATTGTGTCTCTTTATTGCTGTATTGTACTTTCCAAGCACTTAGTGCAGTGTTCTGCACACAGTAACCACTCAATAAATATGTCTGAATACCACCTTCTTTTCCTTATGCCATTAGCTAAGAGAATTACATTCTACTTACAGCAACATACTCTTTTAAACAGAAAAAAACAAAAAAGTTAAATTTAGTGGCACAGTTTATTTTAAAGATACTTTATACTGAAGATTGCACTGTGAGACTCATGTGGGAGAGGGATTGTGTCCCAAGTGATTGACTTGTATCTACCCCAGTGCTTAGAACAGTGCCTGACTCTTAGTAAACACTTAACAAATACCACAGAAGGATACATTAGGCCTCTTACTTGCTTTACAAGTGCCCACTGTCTGAATTCTTGAGGGCCAGTGCTTACATTTATGGCTGCATTACGAGATCCTGAATACAAGCATAGATTGAACTGAACTAAATATCAAGTGGTTGAATTGTCCAAAGACCTTTTTTTAAGTATGAGAGGTCAATCACAGTGACAACAGGATGTATCTAACGGGTTGGAAATGACAGTGAATATGAGGAGACAAGTCTTTACTAAGCTCTCCAGTTCCTTGAATTAATGGGCTGGATAATTCATTCCAGTTGGCCGGCTTTCAAACTGGTGTGATCTAAATTGATCTAATGCTAGCTTTTGGCATTGACAAAGCAGTTGCATTTATTTTGTAATCTCTGCCACAGTTGTTCTATGAATAACCTATAATTTGTTAAATTAAGACAATGACTAGACCTTTTTCTTTCTCATTTGTGCAAACTGACCTTAGCATAGCCTTATATGTTCCATGGGTTTTCTGCAAAGCCTTCCCCGGGTTGCAGCTGGCATAGCCCATGATCAAACCCAGCCAGATTCTCCAGCATCTCTCTGTCATACGATTCCCTTCTAAGTCTCGAATCTTAAAGGGTCGGTCAAGAATGAGTAGTATGCACGAATGAGTAGTATGCACCATTCTGATCTATCAGCTACAGATGTTTCCCAGTTTTCGGGTTAGATGTGTTTTTGTTAAATGCTGTTTTTATAGTGTTTAAGCACTTCATTCATTCATTCAGTCAATCGTATTTATTGAGTGCTTACTGTGTGCAGAGCACTGAACTAAGCACTTGGGAAGTACAAGTCGGCAACATATAGAGACAGTCCCTACCCAACAAGGGGCTCACAGTTTAGAAGGGGGAGACAGACAACAAAACAAAGGATGTAGACAGGTGAAAACATGTTGACAGGTGATCTACACCAACAATGGGCTCACTGTCTAGAACACTGTCTATATGTTGCCAACTTGTACTTCCCAAGTGCTTAGTACAGTGCTCTGTATACAGTAAGCGCTAATTAAATACGATTGAATGAATGAATGAATGAAAAGGGGGAGATAGACAACAAAACAAAACATGTAGACAGGTGTCAAAACCGTTAGAATAAATGGAATTATAGCTATATGCACATCATTAATGAAATAGAGTAATAAATATGTACAAGGAAAATAAATAGAGTAATAAATGTGTACAAATATATATAAGCACTTACTATGTCCCAGGCACTGTACTAAGCCCGGGGTAGATACAAGATAATTTTGTTGGACACGGTCTGTGTCCCACATGGAGCTCACAGTCTTAATCTCCATTCTACAGATGAGGTAACCGAGGCCTAGTGAAGTTCAGTGAGTTGCCCGAGATGACAGAGCAGATAAGTGACAGGGCCGGGATTAGAATGCAGGCCCTCTGACTTCTAGGCCTGTTTTCTACCCACTAGACCTGAACTGCTTCCCAAACATCACTCATTCATGCAATAGATTGTGTCCAAGGCTTTGCCTTGCTGCATTTTTAGAATCTCTCCCCCTTGCCCTCAGCTATGTGGATATCCTACTGCAACACATTCCCCACATAAGTTCCACCCAGAACAGCTGTTCGGAGATGAGCATTAGTTTGATAGTGGGAAACTAACATTATGCCATGACTTTATTTGTAATTCTGTCTTACCATGGTATTGAAGGGTATTAGACCCAGCCTCTGTCACTGGGGGGGCTCACATCTAAGAGTTCTAATGGGGAGAAGGGATTGGAGACAGATATATCAAAAGTGATGAAAACATTAAAACGCAACACAAACAAATTTTAAAAATTGGCTGAAAATCTCGAGAGTGAGGGGGAGTAGCTTATATCTCTGCCAAGTGTGCCCAGGTCATGCCAAGAGCAGGGACACTCAGTTGCAGGTGAGAAGGTATCATTTACCATGATGCTCCTCCATCCTTCTTGTTTCACAAGCCCATAACCTTGGCGTTAAGCTTGACTCCTCGCTCTCATTCAACCAACATAATCAATCACTACATCCTGTTGGTTCAACCTTCAGAACATCTCTAAAATCCACCTTTTTATCTCCATTTAAACTGCCACCATGTTAATCCAAGCACTTAACCTATCCCATCTTGATTACTGTATCAGCCTCTTTGCTGACCTCCCCAGCTACTATCTCTCCCCACTCCAGTCCATATTTCACTCTGTTGACCAGATCATTTTTCTACAAGAGAAGCAGCATGGCTCAGTGGAAAGAGCCCGGGATTGGGGGTCAGAGGTCATGGGTTCTAATCCTGGCTCTGCCACTTATCAGCTGTATGACTTTGGGCAAGTCACTTAACTTTTCTATGCCTCAGTTCCCTCATCTGTAAAATGGGCATAAAGACTGTGAGCCCCATGTGGGACAACCTGATGACCTTGTATCCTCCCCAGTGCTTAGAACAGTGATTGCCACATAGTGCTTAACAAAAAGCCATCATTATTACAAAAATGTTCAGTCCATGTTTCTCCACTCCTCAAGAACCTCTAGTGGTTATCCATCCACCTCTGCATCAAATAGAAACTCCTTCCTATCAGCTTTTGAGCACTCAATCACTCTGTCCCCTTCTACCTCACCTCACTGCTCTCTTATTGCAACCCAGCCCACACACTCGGCTCTTCTAATGCTAACCTACTCACTGTACCACAGTCTCATCTATCTCACCACTGATCTCTCATCCGCATCATGCCTCTGGCCAGGAACACCCTCCCTCTTCATATCCAACAGACAATAACTCTCTCCACCTTCAAAGCCTTATTGAAGGCACATCCTGTCTACATGTTTTATTTTGTCGTCTGTCTCCCCCTTCTAGACTGTGAGCCCATTGTTGGGTAGGGACCGTCTCTATATGTTGCCAACTTGTACTTCCCAAGTGCTTAGTACAGTGCTCTGCACACAGTAAGGGCTCAATAAATACAACTGAATGAATGAATGAACATCCCCTCCAAGAGGCCTTTCCTGACTAAGCCCTCATTTCCTCTTTTCCCACTCTCTTCTGTGTCACCCTGTTAGCTCCCTTTATTCACCTTCCCTCAGCTCCAAAGCATTTATGTACGTATCTATTATTTATTTATATTAATGTCTGTCTCCCCCTCTAGATTATGAGTTTGTTATGGGCAGGGGATGTATCTACTAACTCTGTTATATTGTACTGTCCCAAGCACTTAGATAGTAAGTGCTCAATAAATACATTTGATTTGTCAATTAATTTATTGATTGCTTTTGTCAGCAGTATTGGTGGAGTGTTAGGAGCAAGACCTAGCCAAATCTCCAGGAAAACAAACACCACTAGTTTGTGAGCTTCTTCCCAGCATTCAATACAGCGATACACACAGGGAGCATAGTTGCTCAGTGGAAAGAGCACGGGCTTGGGAATCAGAGGTCAGGGGTTCTAATCCCGGCTCCTCCACATGTCTGCTGTGTGACCGTGGGCAAGTCACTTAACTTCTCTGAGCCTCAGTTCCCTAATCTGTAAAATGGGGATAAGACTGTGAGCCCCACATGGGACAACCTGATCACCTTGTAACCCCCCCAGCACATAGAACAGTGCTTTGCACATAGTAATCACTTAACAAATGCCATCATTACTATTATTATTATTATTATTATTATTAATAAGCCCCCAGAAAGTAGTATTGATTGAGGAATTGGTTGTTCAGCTCTCCGGGTCCCCCAGACAGGTTCTACCAACATCATAGCAAGCCTATGGTTTCTGACCAAAGCAGGATGCAATCTTAGTCATTATCTCTTTCTCTATTAGCTCTGCAAACTCGGCTCCACATGTATTTTGCTTAGACAAAAAGCCAGAGCCATTATGCAATTTTGTTTTCCAGAGAAGGCCCGGGCAGCTTCCTGAATGCATTCAAAACCCATTGACATTAGCACTAAAAGTTATTAACACAATTTGAAGATGGGACACTGAGTTCTAACCCATTGCATGCCGTATTTCCTAACAAGAACATAGCCTTTTTAATAAAAATCTTATTTAATTTGTCACTTTACATCATCAGTGAATGTGGGGGCTACTGTACAATGTGCAGAAGGTTTGGGAAGGTAACAGAGTTTGACATTACAAACCAACGGCAATAAGCATAGGAGAAAATAATGTTTTAAGAAAGAAATACAAATTTGGATGCCTCCTCTTTCATATAAAAACTAAACACCCCAAAATCCACTCTGCACTCTATGAATTCAGTTTTAGAGTTTGTGTATTACCATGTTTTAAAATATAATGAAGTAACAAAAATGTAGGCAAACTGACTTTACAAAACATACCACAGTTGAAACATTTTTAAGTGTAATAAATACAACAAAAACATCAAAAGTTTAACTAGGTCCTCCTGATCCCTGAAGACAATCAAGTTATTTTTGCTTCTTCAAATCTAACTGAATGTTTTCTGTTGTGAGGAAGAGGCTGTTCCTTAATAGAGTCATTTGAAAAAACATCCTTCATGCATGGCTCCATGTTCCTCATTTACATTTCCCCATTTGAATGTAGGCTTCTCAAGGTGGGAGACTGAATATTCTATTTCTTTTGAGGGCTTCCAATCATCTCGTAGAGTGCTCTCACAGTAAGTGCTTGAAAAATACTGATAAAGATGAGGATGATATGTACAGGAGAAAAATAACAGTTTGGATGCACCCTAATTAACAGGATAATCACAGGACTGACTGTTGTCACACAGGTGAGATCATCTAGTCAAAGAGAAACTAATCTAGCACAAGGAGAAAGTTCCAGGTCAAAGTGAATTTCACCAAAAAACCCCAAGATTTCTTGAGAATACCTTCTGCTGTGATGGAACAAAATGGATTTGTAAGGTCTGCATTTCCCTTAAAGACATTTTTTCCCCATTTTAACGTTGTCACACACAGAGTATTGCTCAAGAAGCTTTCCTGATAATGATAAGAATAATAATAGTATTTGTTAAGTGCTTATGGTGTGTCAAATGTTATAATAAGCCACAGGTTAAGAAATAAGCTAATCAAGTCAGACATAATCACTGCCCTACACTGGACTCACATTCTTAGTAAGAGGGAGAACAGGTATTTAATCTCCATTTAAAGAGGAGGAAGAGAGGCACAGAGAAGTTAAGTGAGTTGTCCAAAGTCACAGAGCAGACAAGTGATTGAGCTGAATTAGAACCCAGGTGAACTCCAAGCCCCAAGCTCTTTCCACTATGCCCCACTGTTTCTCTGATGTTATTCCGACAATGTTTTAGGGTCCAGTTCAGATTTTTAGGGAATGGTGCTGCAGTCATTACATTTGGTGGTAATGGAATTCCTGATGAAGGATTCAGATTTTATCCATTTTATTGGAATCAGAATGTTAGAGGTCTATTAGTTTACATTTAGGATTTAATCTCTGATGCATGGAGAGAAAGTGTAAGCAGCCCTGACTTTCCAAGCAGAGAGTGGACCTATTTCCATCAATGGCTTAAAGTTAAAATAGTTATTGCTGAAGGTTAGAGCAAAGCTTCACCTTGATTTCTCTTTGTTTGGCTTTTGGAATCTTGGCCAATCTAGGGACTCTTCGGGAGCTCATGAAACTCTGGGATAATGTTTGACAGTCTCTTAGAAGTTTCACTTGTTTGAATCTACCCCAAAATAAACGGTGCATGCAAGCCAGTAAATATATTTGGGAGCTCGGTTTGGCACTGAGAGCCTTTAAACTGTGTTTAACGCAGATATCACAGACATCTCAGGAAAGTGTTTTCAATTACTCTTGCTCTTGCTGTCCATTTGATTTAGGCTCCTTGATTTTTCCTTTTATCTCCCAGGATCACAGAAACTGATGAGGCAGAGTGAAGGTGGATACGATTCAAATGCTTTGTCGGCTCCATTTTGGAAGATAGACTGAAAACAGTTAAACCACTGGCTTAAATGGAGAATAACCAATTCAAAAGGAATAGCTTCAATTTTTTTTCTAGAGACAAGCAGAACAAGGTGAAATTAGCACCATAGTTTTTCAGTCGACAATCTGTAATTAGATTATCAGAATTTTCATTCTCAACTTCTCATTCCAGAAGTTATCAGAGCTATTTAAAAACTAAGGTAAATTAGCAAATATAGCTTCCTATTGCAGCATCTCTAATTTTCATACACTTTAATGAAAATTTTCATCGAGTTTTTAGTACTGTATTTTCCCATTTCATTTGTGGTGTCATGGATTTTATTGTGGCTACATGGAAAACTTCCTCTGCTGTGATATTCACAGAGGATGAAAGCAACTGCCTTTTGTTTTTGAAGGTTATGATTTTAAACCTTATTGAGGCTATATGTTTATTAAAAATTCAGTGTGCGGTGCTTATTTCTCTCTGTGTGATACCCATGCCTAAAGAAAGCCAGTAAATCCAACCATGTTTTTTATTAAATTGTGAATGTTTGGGATGAACTTTTCCATTTTTTGCAGAAAACTAATTTCTTTTCTAATATATATAGCTGCCCTCCAGTTCAAACATTATGTTTCTGGGCAAACTGTATCCATATTTGGGTGTGACTGAAAAGACTATGCTAGATAGGTTAGTTCTACTCCATGCCTAAGTATGGCATAGGGAAGAGAAGCAGCATGGTGTACTGAATAGAGCACAGGCCTGGGGGTCAGAAAGTCATGGGTTTTAATCCCTGCTTTGCCACTTGTCTTCTGTGTGCCCTTGGGCAAGTCACTTCACTTCTCTGTGCCTCAGTTATCTAATCTGTAGAATGGGGACTGAGGCTGTAAGCCCCACATGGGACAGGGGCTGTGTCCAACCTGATTTTCTTGTACCCAATCCAACGCTTAGTACTGTGTCTGGCACCCAGTAAGCACTTAACAAATACCAGTTATTAGCATTATTATTATTACTATTATTAAGTAAAGATCATTCTGGTTGAGCTGTCTCTTTTGTTATCTGTAAGGCCTGGGAAGATTCTGATTATGCCTCTTGGAATCACAACATTCACACAACCTCTGCTCCAGGGATAATCACCCCACTACTTGTTGCTGGTCACCAAGTCTTTCTGTTGTCACTGGTTTCCTAGCAATCCATGATATTAGGCTGTATCATTTGCAGTTGTGACAAGAACTGTGCCTTGAAATCCTTTCTTCTTTTTTCCTTTAGTGGTATTTGCTAAGCACCTACTATGTGTCAGGCACTGTACTAAGCACTGGGGTAGATACAAGGTAATCAGGTTGGACACAGTCCTTGTACCACGTGGACCTGCAGTCTAAGTAGAAGGAAGGAGGATTTAATCCCAATTTTACAAATGAGGTAACAGACGCAGATAAGCTAAATGGTTTTGTTTTGTTGTCTGTCTCCCCCTTCTAGACTGTGAGCCCGTTGTTGGGTAGGGACCGTCTCTATATGTTGCCAACTTGTACTTCCCAAGTGCTTAGTACAGTGCTCTGCACACAGTAAGCACTCAATAAATACGAATGAATGAATGACTTGTCCAAGGTCATACAGCTGTTAGAACTGGAATTAGAGCCCAGATCCTCTTACTCCCAGGCCCATGCTCCTTTGACTAGGCTATGCTGCTTCCCATGAACTCTATCAGTGGGTAAAATCCCATCAACTTCATCTGGTTCGGGACTAACAAACCAAAATGGTACCCACCAGACTGTACATTCTGTGAGGGCAGAAGCTAATCCCACCCCCTACTCCCACTGATACTGACAGTGGCACTGACACTGTGGCAGCTCAATCAATAATCAATAATGATAGGCAAGAATGAACAAAGATCGTAAAAAGAGGAATAGTCAATTATTTAATTCTTATAACTCCAGACCCTCATGTTCTCAGCACTTATCTACATATATACTATGTTAAATATATGTTTATTCAAATGTACATTCAAATATTTATTTTGATTACTCCACTTGTAAATATTTTATCTCCGAACTCCTCCATTAAAGTGAAAGTTCCTCGTGGGCAGAGAACATCCCTTTTTTGCTTTGTAATTCCCAAGTGTTTAGTACAGTGCCTGCACTCAATAAATGTTATTATTACTGTTATAACTTACCAATACTCTCAGATCATATAGATTTCAAAACAAATCCCATATGCAAAATGGAGGCAGAAGCAGAGTGGGAAAGAATGAGAATTAGATTCCCCAAGAATAAAATATTTCTAACAAATATAGCCATTAGATAACAGGTTTTTTGTTGCTGTTTTTTTATTGAGGGGGAATGGTACTGTGTACTTTTTCCATTTGTGTTTTCAAGACCATAAAGCAAAATCTCTGTGTCTATGTATGATGTGTGCTCTAAATAAGCAAAGCAAAAGGCTGTGGTTTCCCTAGCAACAGATGACTTCCTTCTATTTTTCTTTTTTAAAAATGGACTTTATTTGATTCCTTGGCTTTACAAAGTGCTTTTCGTGCAGCGTTTCTATGCACTCTGTGGACACTATCTCATCCATCGTCACAAAACCCATATGAAGATGGCAAACGGCAAATATTAACATGCTCACTTTACAGAAGGGAGAATAGTCAACAGAACAAACCATGATCATTGCCACCAAAGGGATTTCCATCACGGGGTGGACTTTGGACTATCCTTTCAGTTGCAGTGTGATTTTTCTCCATAGATTATGACTTTCTCCCCATCTGCTGATATATATTTAACAAACATTTTGTGTTTTTTTAAGCTAAAGTTGGTTTAAAGATGCCTTTTTGATTTATAGTTGAGATAGTGCTAGAGGGAGGTGAGGATTCTGACCTTCTCTCCAGTGCTTTAGGTACAGCGCACTGCAGATATAATGCTTTTTCTGTACAGAGGCTAATAATGAATGTTTCTGTTTGTATTTTCTGTGCCTTCTATGTCTCTGCTCCATGTGTTTTACATCTATTTGAATGTTCATATATCTGTGATTCATGTCACCTTCATTGAAGAGAGCTCATTCTGATCAGGCATCATGTCAAGAATTTGGAGCTTCAAAACAGATTGAAAGCAGAATGGGGTTGGGTGCAGAGAGAGGAGAAAAGGGGAAATGATGAAAAGAGGAAAGAATGATAAGGGAGGAAAAGGAAAGGAAACAGGAGAAAAGGAAAAAGAAAATGTGAGTGGTAGTGGTGAGAAGTGACTAGTAGGAGAAAAAGAACAGGTTTCTGTAAGGAAAGAATCCACTGTGTCTGTTTTGAAAGAATTCACAGTTAGAAGCCTCTCGAGAAAACAGGTAATGTGGTTCCATCTAAAAGTTTCATCCCCAGACGGAAATAGAAATGTCAGCCATAGATCGCCATCATCCAGATTGTCAATGAAATTTATTGAGTGCCTACTGCATGCAGAGCACTGTACTAAGCAATGTGGGCAGAACGTTTTAATATGATATAGACAGTTCCTGCCTTCGAGGAGCTCACAATCCAATAGAGGAGACAGGCAGAGCTAAGGAAAGATAGAGTGATACAGTTCACACTAGTAAGAGGGTTCAAAATAAGTGAATAAGTGCTAAGGATGACATTAGGTATCTAAGCAGTTTCGTCCCACCATCACAGTCGAAAATGGTGTCATAAATGGGCAACCCCTTAGGGCCTGTTCAGTGAGTGGAGAGAATACGCCTATATTGTCCCAAATTGGGAGTTCCCTGGCTTTCACCTTATTTCCTCCACTGGAAAGCACTGGCCGAGTTGAAAAGAGCCCTAATGATAATGGGAAGAGATGATATCGGGAAATAGTCGAAGCATTCTGGTAGGGGAGGCCAGTTGTGAATTGGATTCTGGGTCTACCAGAACCAGCACCACCTATTTATTTTATTTTGTTAGTACATTTGGTTTTGTTCTCTATCTCCCCCTTCTAGACTGTGAGCCCGCTGTTGGGTAGGGACTGTCACTATGTGTTGCTGACTTGTACTTCCCAAGCGCTTAGTACAGTGCTCTGCACACAGTAAGCACTCAATAAATACGATTGATTGATTGATTGATTGATTGATTGAGCTGTTCTACTGACATCTCCGAGGGATTAAGCCCTGAATCCCTACATCCATGAATCCCATTATCTTCCAGACTGGACACCTTGGACACACAGCAGAGAGATGGGTAGCAACAGCAAACCACCCAAAGGGCCCAGTGTGTGTATAGATGCTGAAAAGGTCCAGCTTTACTCAAGTGTGAAAGTGGCAGAGGAAGAGAGGTGAAAAACAGAGCACCTGGGATGAAAAAATGTGCAGAGGTATGCAACACAAAGAATGGTCATAGTCAACATATTGTAAATAAAAGAAAGTTAATGGAGGTGAAAGATAGGAGTGAATTTTTTCAGTTGCCTTTTTTTACAGTGTGTGTTAAGCACTTACTATGTGCCAGGCACTTTACTAAGCACTAAGCTAATCAGGTTGGACACAGTCCATGCCCCACATGGGACTCAGAGTGTTAATCTCCATTATACTTATGAGGTAACTGAGGCAAAGAGAAGTGAAGTGACTGGCATAAGGTCACACAGCAGACAAGTGTCAGAGTCTGGATTAGAACCCAATCAAACTCCCAGGCACAAGCTCTTTCCATTAGGCCATGCTGCCTCTTCTTTCCTTTCTAACTTTGTTTTAGAAATCCAAACTTCAGAGGATTTGAATGCAATGAGAAACAGGGAAACTTCATCAAGGAAACTGTTGAATCCAGAACTTCAAGTTTCAGTCAGTAGTTAAGTGGGTGGGCAGAGACTGAGCGGAAATGATTTCTATAATCCCTTAGCTAGATAGGTAGTGGGAAGAGGGGAAAAGCGCTAAACCTGTACCAGGAGGTTTAACCCACTTGGGACCTAGCAATCCCTCATAGTTTTGCAGATCGCAATGAATTTATCCATTTGAAGCAAATGTGACTAATAGAACCAGGTTCCTCATTTATTATGCGATGGGATGGTTTTCTTACTGGCCCTTCAGCCGTAATATCAAAGCCATTTGCACCACAAAAAAATAATGTGATTTTGAAAGGAAATGACCTGGCCCCTTCGTGATCATCCAGATTGGAAAACTTCAGTTCTTTAACTTCATTGACAGGTCAATAAATCAATAGTATTCTTGAATGACAGTCCCCAGAGCACTATATTAAGCCACTGGGGGAATTCAATAGAGAGAATAATGATGGCATTTATTAAGTGCTTATTACATGCTAAACACTGTTCTAAGCACTGGAGAGGTTACAAGATGATCAGGTTGTCCCACGTGGGCTCACAGTCAATCCCCATTTTACAGATGAGGTAACTGAGGCACAGAGAAGTGACTTGCCAAAGTCACAAAGCTGACAATTGGTGGAGCCGGAATATGAACCCATGACAATTGACTCTAAAGCCCATGCTCTTTCCACTGAGCCACGTGATTTCTGGTGCTAATGGGTATTACATCTAGCAGAGAAACTTGATCTCCAGAAATTCCTAAAAAAACTATATAAGGTATCGGTGTGCTCAATGCATGTAGCAAGATAGGGATATGCAAGGTTTTATTAAAATTATTATTCACTTTTTTCCACCAGCCCAAGTTTTATAGATTATTTCTCACAACTCTTCTCAAGGTAAAAAAAAAAAGACAAATTAAATTTGTTGAATCGGATAAGCTGCGGGAGAAAAAATAAAGCCAAGCTATACTAGGACCACCATGAATTTACATAGCTTTCTTTAATGGTTGATATTGTTTCTTAGGCATTTATTTCATTAATCCTCATAGCATTCTGAGAAAGTGATATGGGACTTTGTCTTCATTTCTTCCTTCACTAGACTATGGTTGTGTCTATTTAAATCAAACATTTCAACACTCCGTATTATTTGGTTCCAAACATATTCCCCTTTTAGAGTCACTTGTTCAGCATGTGCACATCATCTGTTAGCTTCTTTTTCCCCCCACACCCAATCTAGGATTAGGTCATCCCACTCTTTCTATGATGGCTTCCTCTACTGGCTAAAATAGACTGTATGAACCTAAGCCATCCCATAAACCTGAAGCTCTTATAGGTTTTTTTTTGCTCTTCGCTACTCAGGATCCTAAAAGGGGCCTCATGTGGGGGTAAGCAGAGACATTACCCTAGAAGATTGAAAATCACTCTGGTGTATTCACTAGATAGAGATAGCTGTTGGAGAAATCCTCACGAGTGCTCTGTGAATCTCTTTGTCTAGAAATCAATTTTAGTTCATTCACGTTTATACACCATCCTCTCCCTTCTCCACATTTATTTCCTCATGAGGGGAAAGGGAGAGGAATGGGTATGGATCTGACTGAATAAGGAGGAAAAGATGACTTCTCCAATAAATTAATCAATGGTATTTATTGAGCACTTACTGTATGCAGTGTATTAAGCCCTTGGGAAAGTACAATACAATAGAGGAGAAAGGGAGAGGAATGCATATGGATCTGAATAAGGAGGAAAAGATGACTTCTCCAATAAATTAATCAATGGTATTTATTGAGCACTTACTGTGTGCAGAGTATTAGGCCCTTTGGAAAGTACAAAACAACAGAGTTGATAAACATGACCCCTTCCCAGAAAGGAAGTCTACAGCCTACAGTGGGAGACAGGTATTAAAGTATATTACCTAAACTGTGAGCCCTAAATGGGGCAGGGACTATATCCAACCTGATTAACTTGTTCTAAACCTAGTGCTTAGGGCCATACTCAACACCTAGTAAGTGCTTAACAAATACAATAATAATGATAACAATAGATGAGGGATAGGGTAAACAATGATAATAATAATGATTTCTTCCCTGTAGGCTGTGCAACTCCAATATGTATTTTGAAAGATGTGCTGAAAAAGGCTCTTATCAAATGACAAGAATATCTCATTGACTATTTGATTCAAATTCCATTTCTGTTTTTTAAAATTGCAGATCTTCTGAAGATAACATGCTGTGCAAAGAGTTCACCATACAGGAAACACAATGACCATTACATCAGCTTGAAAAGCCGGTTCCTATTTATAGATTTAACACTGGGTTTAAGATAGGAAAATCTAACATCATCTTCATCTCATTTTATTGAAAAAGTTCCATGTATATGATATATGATTTACAAGAAAAACTTAAGTGATTGCAAAGACCTAACCAAGACTTTGGTTTTATTAAAATTATTATTAATTCTTTTCCACCAGCCCAATTTTTATAGATTATTTCTCACAACTCTTCTTAAGGAAAAAAAGACAAATTAAATTTGTTGGATCAGATAAGCTGTGGGAGAAAAAATAAAGCCAAGTTATACTAGGACCACCAAGAATTTACATAGCTTTTTTAAACAGTTGATATTGTTTCTTAATATTTATTTCATTAATCTTTGTAGCATTCTGACAGAGTGAAATGGGACTTTGTCTTCATTTCTTCCTTCACTAGACTAAGGTTGTGTCTATTTAAATCAAACTTTTCAACACTCCGTATTATTTGGTTCCAAACACATTCCCCTCTTAGAGTCACTTGTTCAGCAAACCACAACAGAGAGCAGATGTTGAGATTAACACACTATCCGGGCTTTAGCAACCTGGTCTGGCTGTACAGCACACTTGTTCTACATGACTCTATTCATCACTCTGGGTAGTTCAAAGTTCAGAAGTCACAATTAGTGTCTTCTTAATCATCTTGACAGGAGGCCTTCTCTGGCCAAGGCAAGGGACAAGGTTTAGAAGAAATATTTGGGTAAAAAGTCATCTATGAATCAGTCCAATACCTTGAAACATAATGCCTGAAACCAAAGCATCAAAAAAACCCAAAGAATCAAAAAATGCTGCCCACTGGGTTGATTTGGGCTTGATTTCTCCTCTCATGTTGGATCTACCAAGGTAAAAGAAAGTGGAGAGTTCAGTTGATTAGTAGTATTTATTGAGAATTTATTGTGTGCAGAGCACCGTACTAAGTACTTTAGAGACTATAACAGAGTCGTTAGACAAGACCCCTTTTCTCAAATCCAGTAATGCCCTGGATTTGATATTCATTGACCAACAAACATTTGGACTTTCAAAACTCCTCCCTTCTCCATCACTAAAAATATGTGAATCAATAATATTTAATGAGCCTCTAGCCTGTGTACAGCACTATACCAAGCACTTGGGAAAGTAGAACTGCATACCTTACATTATCCCTACTCTCAAAGCACTTCCAATCTAAAAGAGTCAGAAGACACTAAAACAAGTTATAGATAAGTAGAACTAATAGGAAATGGTTCCCCTCATTTACAGACTCCGTTCTTCACCAAAGCTTAATGTGTGCTGGAGTTTGCCTGAACTATGTCTTGTCATGACACGGAAGACCCTCCAATCTGGCTTCCGTCCCCTACATTCCACCGAAACTGCCCTCTCAAAGGTCACCAATGACCTCCTGCTTGCCAAATCCAATGGCTCCTATTCTATCCTAATCCTCCTCAACCTCTCAGCTGCCTTCGACACTGTGGACCACCCCCTTCTCCTCAACACGCTATCCAACCTTGGCTTCACAGACTCCGTCCTCTCCTGGTTCTCCTCCTATCTCTCTGGCCGTTCATTTTCAACCTCCTTTGTGGGTTCCTCCTCCCCCTCCCATCCCCTTACTGTAGGGGTTCCTCAAGGGTCAGTTCTTGGTCCCCTTCTGTTCTCGATCTACACTCACTCCCTTGGTGAACTCATTCACTCCCATGGCTTCAAATATCATCTCTACGCTGATGACACACAAATCTACATCTCTGCCCCTGCTCTCTCTCCATCCCTTCAGTCTCGTGTCTCTTCCTGCATTCAAGACATCTCCATCTGGATGTCTGCCCGCCATCTAAAACTCAATATGTCCAAGACTGAACTCCTTATCTTCCCTCCCAAACGCTGCCTTCTCCCTGACTTTCCCATCACTGTAGATGGCACTACCATCCTTCCCGTCTCATGAGCCCACAACCTTGGTGTCATCCTCGACTCCGCACTCTCATTCACCCCTCACATCCAATCCGTCATCAAAACCTGCCGGTCTCACCTCTGCAACATCGCCAAGATCCGCCCTTTCCTCTCCATCCAAACCGCAACCCTGCTGGTTCAATCTCTTATCTTATCCCAACTGGATTACTGCATCAGCCTCCTCTCTGATCTCCCATCCTCCTGTCTCTCCCCACTTCAGTCTACACTTCACACCACTGCCTGGATCATCTTTGTGCAGAAACGCTCTGGGCACGTTACTCCCCTCCTCAAAAATCTCCAGTGGCTACCAGTCAACCTACACATGAGGCAAAGACTCCTCATTCTCGGCTTCAAGGCTGTCCATCACCTCGCTCCCTCCTACCTCACCTCCCTTCTTTCCTTCTACAACCCAACCCGCACCCTCCACTCCTCTGCCACTAACTTCCTCACTGTGCCTCTTTCTCACCTGTCCCGCCACTGACCCCCAGCCTACATCCTCCCCATGGCCTGGAATGCCCTCCTTCCACACATCCGCCAAGCTAGCTCTCTTCCTCCCTTCAAAGCCCTACTGAGAGCTCACTTCCTCCAGGAGGCCTTCCCAGACTGAGCCCCCTCCTTCCTCTCCTCCTCCCCATCCCCCCAACCCTACCTCCTTCCCTTCCCCACAGCACCTGTATACATGTTTGTATAGATCTATTACTCTATTTTACTTGTATATATTTACTATTCTATTTATTTTATTTTGTTAATATATTTTGTTTTGTTGTCTGTCTCCCCCTTCTAGACTGTGAGCCCATTGTTGGGTAGGGACCATCTTTATATGTTGCCAACTTGTACTTCCTAAGTGCTTAGTACAGTGCTCGGCACACAGTACGTGCTCAATAAATACGATTGAATGAATGAATGAATGAACATGTGTCCATTGAAAATTCACAACCCAGCTTCTTCCAGCTTGCCATTTCCATTATGGAAGTAATAACACAATTTATATCTTAGATTGGTAAATCTCAATCAATCCACGGTAAACTTAACATCTACTGCGTGTAGAGCGGCACTTGGGAGAGATGCTATCTTCTACCTTATTGTACTCTCTCAGGTACTTATCATTTCCAGCATGCCATTTCCATTATGGAAGTAATAACACGGTTTATATCTTAGATTGGTAAACCTCAATCAATCCACAATAAACGTAATGTCTACTGCGTGTAGTGCATTACTCGGGAGAGATGCTATCTTCTACCTTATTGTACTCTCTCAAGTGCGTAGTACAGTGCAAAATACAAAGAGATGAAGAAATATCATTAATTGACTGAGAGTACAATAACGTTCGCAGAAACAAGCACTGCCCTTAGTACCATGTTAATAGGTTGCTCTTGAAGATTACCGTGTGTGCTTTTCCACTGAAATGGCAGTGTCTTGGACTGGCTACATTAGGGGTGCTCTGAGATGCCTTCGGAGGCCAAGGTGTGAGTCACAAGCCTGACTTTATTACCCTAGTGGATACAGCATGGGCCTGGGTTCTAGTCCTTGCTCCACCACTTGTCTGCTGTGTGATCTTGGGCCTGTCACTTCACTTCTCCGTGCTTCAGTTAACTTATCTGCAAATTGGGAATTAGACTGTGAGCCCCTTGTGGGACATGCGCTGAGTTTAACCCTATAGCTTTCATCAACCCCAGTGCTTAGTAAAGTGCCTGGCACATAATAAGCACTTAGGAAATACTGTAAAAAATGTTACGGTCACACAGTCGCCTCTAGACTGTAAATTGTTGTGGGCAGGGAATGTGCCTGTTGTATTGTTATACTGTACTCTGGATTACTGTTATACCTTTAGTATTGTTATACTATACTGTACTGAACACCGGAGAAGCAACAAAATTTAGTGGAAAGAGCATGGGCTTGGGAATCAGAGGTCGTGGGTTGTAATCCCTGCTCTGCCATTTGTCAGCTGTGTGACTTTGGGCAAGTCACTTATCTTCTCTGTTGCCTCGGTTACCTCATCTGTAAAATAGAGATTAAGACTGTGAGACCTATGTGGGACAAACTGATAACCTTGTATCTACCCCAGCGCTTAGAACAGTGCTTGGCATATAGAAAGCGCTTAACAAATACCATCATCATTATTATTGTCATTGTTACTCTCTTCAGCACTTAGTACAGTGTTCTGCACACAGGAAGCACTCAATAATTATGATTGAGTGACAAAAAACATTACACCAAGCATTGCAGTCTTAACAAAGTAAACACTGCACTTCACCTAATTCTGCCTAGGTTACCCCAGCCAAAGTCTGTCTTCACCCTCATTTTTGGTGGGTCAGATTTAAACCTGCCATAGCCAGTTTTTGGTTTCATGGAGAAAGAAGGAGAAATAGGAGAAGCAGGTCAGACCTGTTCTTAACATGTGGATCCAACATGATGATGAAATGGAACATGGTGTTCGTTGTGTATGTATTTCAATCACACACCTGATATTTAAAATATTAAAATGTGATGATTTGAAACTTAACAGCATTATCCTGCAGCCAGCACATTTTAAACTGGAGACATAAAGAAATGCATTACTGCTTTATGTGTGAATTATACACTCAAAACTTCTCTTATAATATTTCTCAGTCCACTGGAAAATACCCCTCTTTCAGAATGTTCTTTTATTATTGTTTAGATGCAATCTTTTTTTCCTTTTCTTAAAATTAAAAATTTTTTCAAATGAATTATTTAAGAAATAAGTGGCTAACCAAAAAAAAGAAAAGGATCTGTAATCTTTACATGCTGTTTAGAAATATTTTGTTTATACACAGCCATTAATTTACTCATTTGAATTTGAGAGATAATATACTCTTTTTCTATTACAGTGGCATTATAAGAAAAATAGTATCCTTTTAAAAGTCTCAAATCCATCCAAATACCTGAAAGCTTAGTTCTGAAAAGGAAAAAGGGATTAGAAACCAGCATCACTCTTCTTTTTGAATATTTCCAAACTCATCTTAAAATTTCTAAGGCTATAGAGGGCAAAACAAATGACCAGTTGAAAAATTCTCCCAGTGTTTCTGCTTCTTAAAATGCCAGAGACATCAGATGCCTTGGTGTCACCACACTGAAAGTTTTTCAGAATCATTCAGTTAACAGATGGAGCAGAAGTCCAGAATGAGGCCTGGATGAATTCTAAGCACTTAGTAAGCGCTTAATAAATGTCATTTAAAAAATGATTAAATGAATGAATGGATGGATGGATGGATGGATAGATGGATGGATGGATGGATGGATGGATAAAGAGATTCCTAGATGTGGCCACAAAGCCATAAGCAAAAGGCTGTTGTAGTGATGACATCATAATTACTCTATCTCTTTCCTCTAACAGCTGCTAAGGGTATGTCGAACTACAATTTCCCCAATAGGCATTAAACCTCAAAATAGCCCAGAATATTAGGCAAGCTTCAGATCAGTGGAAACAAATTAGCAGCCCGGATTCCAAAATCTAGGCCCTAAACTGTACCGACGCCTGACTTTAGAGCCACGAAGTGAGGATGTGGTGAAGGTTTTTAAACAGGGGTGCCGTAGTGGGACCTGAGGTTGGCAAAGAAAGGAGAAATGTGGGACCAGGAAAGCTCCCCATATCAGTAAGTGCTCAGCAAATTCTCATTATTGAAAGACAGTGCTTTTTAGCTGGAGAAGTAAAACCTAGCTTTTCAGCATGTGCTGTTGTCTCTTCCATCTGATCCTTGATTCCAAGCCGTACTCTGAAATACCCAGACCTGTTTGTAAATAAATGCCCTGTGTTTATTTATTTAACATATACTGTTGTACTTCCTTTTCCACGGTAACAGAAATCGCCATCTGCAAATTAACTTTCCTGAACTGATCAAAAATCATGACAAAATCTTTCCTGAGGCTCTTTCTAGACCCCTTCGATCACCAAGAGATACAATTTTTTGAGTTAGAGCAACCTTGATAACATTCCAGAACAACAAACAAATTCTGAAGAAAAGCTAATTCATTCTCAAAGAGCAGGGACTTAGGGACTAACACTAATTGGCATCTGTTTTTCCTTTAACAAATGACTGAAAGCTCTTTGTGGGAACGGAGCACATCTACCAGTTCTGTTGCACTGTGCTCTCCCAGGAGCTTAGTGAAGTTTTCTGCCCACAGAGATCAATAAATACCATTGATTTATTGCTGGATTAATCATTAGAAGTACAAATAACCACACAGTGAGCATGTTATATTAGGGTGCGTGGTAATGCTAGTAATAATCGTCATATTTATAGTCCTTAAAGAAGCAAATATCTATCAGCCCATAACATTTATTAAGCACTTATTGTGTGCACTGTACTGGGCAATTAGGGGAGTATGAAACAACTAGTAAATATGATTCTTGCTGTACAGAAGTTTATAATCTACCACATAATTGCTTTCATTTATTTAATAAAATTCAGAGTAGGTTTCCTAAAAAAAAATCTTTTACAATGATCCCTTTTTTCTGAATGATCCTGACTGGAAATGAAGGGAACCTCTTAAAATTTTCTTCTGCTCCATCACACTTCTTTCCATCCCTCTTCCTATGGGACTTCTTTCTGAGCATTGGAGTGAAGTAAGATCAGTTCTTCAGGAGCATATTCAAGTGAATCGTCCTTTGCTGAAATAGTCCTGTGTATTGTCTAATACTGGCAGAGATATGACCAGGTCATTAATTCCTGGTTCCTATCCAGGCCTAGCACTGACTTCATTCGGTGCCACCCTGGCCTGGCCTGGTTTCAGCTATGATGTATTAGCGCTTGGCACAGAAGTAGCCGCAACTGGGAATTGACTTCCGATAGCTTAAAGGCTCGCTAGAATCAAGAGCACCAAAAAGTGCCCAGAAGCTTCCTTACACTTTTCAATCTACTGCCTGAGTCATCAGAGCCCAAGCCCAAGTCAAATAAACAAGCCATGCCGGACCCTAGCTCTGTGTCTGACATCACCCAGGTGACAATAGTGCTATTTGCCTACTGGCCTTGTTAAACGATGGGGCAGCTTGGAATCAGTCGGCTTTCCACGAGTTTCTTTGACCAGAAATCAGTCAGGTCCTTCAGGAGATGCCCTGAGTTGGCTGTAAGTCTCCCAAACCCTCTCAATTCCTGTTCTCCAAGGCAGATCTCCTGATGGCCCCAGAACCACGGGAGCTGCCTTGACAGACAAACCAAGAGGGTTCTCTCCCTCCCCGTGGCATGCTTACCTTCTAGGAATGCCCCAACTCACCAGTTCTTTTAGCTGCACCAACATTGCAATGAAAAAGTGAGGTTGGACGCCCCAGGAGGATAGGGAGAAACCACCGGTGCACTGTGGTAGAAAAATTTCCAGTTCATTTGGACCAAAAACCCACTTTCACCGAATCGCAAGTAAAGGCACATTTCGGCTTTTGTCTGTAATTCTAGAGAAAGCAGATTTGGAGCCCAAACAGTTAACAGTTAACAGTTCTGACTCCCTCTAAGTGGGGGAAATGTGGTGTGAAGTGGTGAGTAGGCAGTGAATCAATATCTGTCAGCTGTGGCCTATTTGGCTTCAGAGTTTTACACTGGGACAGATGGCTGGCAAGTTCCCTTCCTGCCCGTTCAACTCTGCTCGTTCAACTCTGCCTCAGGGGGACACTTGGAACCAAGGGCACTAGTGACTCCTCAGTGTTCCCAATAATGTAGGCAACAGCTTGTAATACCTTAGAGCTGTGAATATCATGGCTTCTGTTTGGATTCTTCCTCTGCTGCAAGGCATCCCTAGTCCGGTCCAGAGCCTGGTCTTTTAGCCAGCGGTCAATGCTGTCAACTCTACCTCTTGGTTCTTCTGGGCACTGACAGGCCCAATCAGGAAATCAGTTCTTAAAAGTTTGGGGATCCAGTTCTCCCGGCTCTACCTCGCTGGGGAGACTCTGCTGCTGCTCAAACCTTGATCAGCAACAACCATCTGCTATCGCTGCTCTTGCAAATGTGTTGAACTCTGTCTGCCCTCCACCTACCAATATGCTGCTTCCCATCTCCTGTCCATTCTGTTGACTTCCTCCGCTCCCAGCTTCAGCAGCTTGCTCTGGCATCCTCACTTGCTGTTT
This sequence comes from Tachyglossus aculeatus, assembly GCF_015852505.1. Taxonomy (NCBI): domain Eukaryota; kingdom Metazoa; phylum Chordata; class Mammalia; order Monotremata; family Tachyglossidae; genus Tachyglossus; species Tachyglossus aculeatus. Next base: position 30,496,359 of record NC_052077.1, read on the forward strand.
TTGGAGGGGAGCTGAGGTCGTAATCAGGAGATGTTGGGGAGCAGGGCATGCATATTCATAGTAGTAAACATTGAACAATTTTCTGAGACTCTCCTGACCTTAACACCTTTGCATTCCCAAATCCATATCACATCTCTGGAGAAGAGGTAAATGACAGACTGTCTTCGCTAGGCTACTGCTAGAAGCAAGTGAACAGATTTGGTTCAGAACACTTACCAAGTCAGAGCCAGTGTAGTGCAGGGTGAAGGATACAGAGTGCAGGACTCACTGTACCCTACCTGAAGAAGAGATGCCAAAGTGCCATGACACATTCTCTTTACATCTGTTGCCCCGCCTGGGGGATGGCGAGAAGAAGGGAAAGGGGGAGAATTGTGGGTGTGACTTCCTCACAGTATTTGGCCACTGCCTTAACGCCATTCAGATTATTTTAGAAGAAAAAACAGCCCAGTTTTCCTTTCCTGTCTCCCTGAGGTGCAGCTCTGACCCATCAATCCATTGGGTTTTGCCAAATAATAAACTGTATGTCAAACTAAAGCCTAAAATAGGTCAGTATAGTATCCACCCAAGCAATTCCAAGGACAAATGGGGTCTTACCTGCATTTTACAATTTTCATCATCTCTAGCCTCGCGTTTGGGCCAATTAATTGGTCCCAAACCAACAAAAGTCAATGCACCCTTTTAGCTGTTTCAGGTCTACAGAACAAACCTCAAGGCTCATTTGTATAATTAGTTGGAAATGAAATCATGTGAAAAATCCTACAATATGAGGATTGTTAATTTTTCAGCCCTATTTATCCATAACCTGGGGAAACACAAATTGCTAAATGGATAAAATAACTGGGAAATGTTTGGCCCATAATTCCACTGCCTTGCCTCTATGACAGTAGCAGGTATATTCAATGTTTTTCAAGGTGCAGGTAAAAAAAAATCAAACTAAATTGCATAGCAAAGTTCTGCAGTGATGATTATAACTTGGACCAGTCATGTGTGCATGGTAGCAGTTTCCAGTGGTGTCTTCATCATAATCTCCCAAGTGCTTAGTACACAGTAAGTGCTCAATAAATACGACTGAATGAATGAATGAATTCCCCATTTTACAGATGAGGTCACTGAGGCACAGAGAAGTTAAGTGACTTGCCCAAAGTCACACAGCTGAGAATTGGCAGGGCCAGAATTTGAACCCATGACCTCTGACTCCAAAGCCCATGCTGTTTTCCACTGAGCCATGCTGCTTCTCTACTACAACCCAGACAGCACGCTTTGCTCCTCTAATGCCAACATATTCACCCTACCTCTTTCTCATCCACTCATCCATATCCTACCTCCTGCTTGGAACACCTTCCCCTTTCATATCCAACAGACAATAACTTTCCCCCACTTTCAAAACCTTATTAAAACCACTTACTCCTCCAGAAAACCTCCCTGACTAAACCCTCATTTCCTCTTCTCTCAATCACTTCTGTGCCGTCCTTGCACTTGAATTTTCATCCTTTATTTATCCCCTTCCTCAACCTCACAGCACTTGTGTACATATCTGTAATTTATTCATTTATTATTAATGACTGTCTCCTCGCTCTAGATTGTAACTTCGTTATAGGCAGGGGCCATGTTTACCAACTCTCTTATATTGTACTTTCCCAAGCATTTAGTTCAGTGGTCTGCACTTAGTAAGCACTCAATAAATACAATTGATTGATTGATTGATTGAATGATATAGTACATTGCACCTAATAGGTGTTCAGTAAATAGCAATACTACACTAGTTCATTTTTCCCTAATCTGACTGCTCTGATGACAGCCATAAAATCACTCTTATTTACTCAAGGAGTTTACAATCTAGCAGGAGAGACAAATACTAAAATACGTTACCAGGAGGGAGAAGCAATAGAATTTTAGGATCTATACATAAGTGCTTTGGGGAGGAGTACAATGGCTTTAGGAGATGAAGACTTAACTGCATAGTTGATGCCATAATGGGGGAAATATGGATCAGGATGATAATAATAATAATAAGGGCATTTGTTAAGAACATGCTATGTGCCAAGCATTGAGCTAAGTATTGGGTTAGATCCTAGAAAAACAGCTTGACTGGGGATGAGGGGACAGTAAGGAAGTACCCCTGTTGTTTCTAGTTCAGGGCCTAAAAGTTATCCCAGATCCATAAATTCTGAAAATAGTCATTAGCAACTGCTCAGAATTGACTCCCTGCAGCATCACAAGAGAAGAGGTCGGAACTCTTTTCCAATTACAACCCACTCCACTCTACCCATGCCCAACCCGATCAGGATGATTGGGGTTTGGATTACCTCCCGAGGCTTTTTAACTCCCTTGGACCTAGTTCAGAACCATCCTCAGTGCTCTGCTCAGTCAGTGCTCAGAAAACAGTCCCCAGGTTCAGTTGTTTCAGGCCCAGTATGACACTATGGTACGCGTGCCCCCTTAGAGGTAAAGAGAGATCCAGTCCTCTTCCAGATTTGGAGGTCCCTAGCCATAATGAAAAACTTATGAATTACTGAAAAATGAGCACATGGTCACTTGAGGCCCAGACAAGTAGCTTTCCCATTCCATCCCGTCCCATCTCTCAGTCCTGGCTGTAGGAGCTGCTTTTCCATTACTAAATATATCCCTGATCCCAAGACCCAGCTACAAAAGCAGGTGAGTCTGCTGGGTAGCATCACCCAGAAGAAATCATAGGCAGCACTTTTCAGCACCCCAAGCTGCGAGTGTGGTCACGAGGCTACTGCTCAGAGTAGCTAAAAATCTTGTAAATATTCCGGCCCACACCATATGACTTTTACTTTAAATCGGTCCAGCAGACCATCCGTGACTTTCACACTGCGCAGCTGTTGAGAGCTGTTATCTGTGTGCAGCAGATGACTGGAAGGAAAGGTTTGGGAACAGCTGTCCTTTCCAGCCCTCAGTGGATAGTCGCAACTGCTGCAGTTAGGAACCCATGATGTCTCTTGGCAGTAGAAAGGAATAGATGAGGCCTCCTGTGTTCATCCACTGCTCCTGACACTGTCTGGGCAGCTGGATTGACACCTTGGCTCCAGGTTTGGGGTGGCTTCTGCCGTGCAAAAAATCTCTCTCTCTCCCTCTCCCCAACTGGCACAGATTACAACTTTGCCTCTAAGCCAGAAAGAAGCCGGATGTGCAAGGTAAATAGACAAACAGCTGCTCTCAAATGGCTCTTCACTTTCTTATGGAGTCTCAGAGTGTCACCAGACCAGCCCGGCTCTGGTCTCCCAGGGTCCTTAATCCTACCTGCTCTCAGCTTCCCACAGTTTTGCTGCATCATTTGGTCAATCATAGTCTAGTAGAAAGAGCATGGGTGGGGGGGCAGGGCTGTGTTCTAATTCCAGTTTCACCACTTCCCTCCTCTGTGACCTTGGACAAGTCACTCACCTTCTCTGGGTCTGTTTCCTCATAAGTAAAATAAAGATTAAATACCTGGTCTCATTGCCCTCTTAGACTGTTAGCTGTATGCAAGACGGAGACCATCAGATCATACAGTGTTTGCCCAAATCCTTAGCACAGAATTTAGCATTTATTATGTGTTTAATGCCACTACAATTTGTAATTTATTTATAATAATAATAATAACGTTGGTATTTGTTAAGCACTTACTAGGTGCCAAGTACTGTTCTAAGTGCTAGGGTAAATACAAGGTAATCATGTTGTCCCACGTGGGGCTCACAGTATTAATTCCCATTTTACAGATGAAGGAACTGAGGCCCAGAGAAGTTAAGTGACTTGCCCAAAGTCACACAGCTGACATGTGAGGGAGCCGGGATTAGAACCATGACCTCTGACTCCCAAGCCCGGGCTCTTACCACTGAGCCATGCTGTTTCTCTAATTGTATAATTACAATTATAATTGTAATTGTATAATAATTATACAATCACTTCAAGTTCTACTTCAGTTTACCCTGCAGCAATCCCTACATGAAATCTCAACTCAGGTTGTCATTTAGTAGCTGTCTGTATTTCCTCTTGTTAGCCATCCTCTTCCCTTGTCCAAACCCATTAGAGTTATTCTGAGATTTATGCCGTAAAACTCTTAATAGATCAGGAGTATTGAGGTTGGTGCCATCTGCCTTTGTGAAGTTAAAGCAACAGATGACCAGCACTGGCAATGGAGAAAATCTCACTTTGTAGCCTCCGTTGTGGATAGAGAAATCAAAGTTTGGATTTTTTTTTTTCCCTCTGAGTCAGAACGCTGAAAAATTGTTTTACAGTAGGTGGAATATTGGACTGCTCCTTACTTATCACACCTGCCAACCTTGAGAGGGTCTCTTTGTCATTACTTAAAACTGCCAATTTACAAGATAGCCCAGTGGGAAAAGAGAACACCAACTGGAACAAATAGAGGTTTTACAACAGCTGCCGTCTGCCCACTGCGGTCAGCACTAGTTGTGAATCTTAAATAGGAAAGGGGGGGGAGGGATCCAAATACCTTTCTTTCTAAGAAGCCAGAAACCCCAGAGTTGGGGGTGGTGCCTATGGTGAGAAGCACCACCTTAGCTTTGAACTCCCTCCCACTTCACATCCTACAGGAGATCACTCTCCCCACCATCAAAACTTATTAAACACTTACCTCCTCCAAGAGATCTTCCCCGACTAAACCTTCATTTTCTTTTTTCCCATTCCCTTTTGCTTCTCCCGTGCAGTTGGATTTACACCCTTTATTCTCATAGTCCCTCAGGCCCACCACACTTATGTACATATTTGTAGTTTATTTATATTAAAGCCTCTTTCCTCCTCTTGACTGTTGTGGGTAGGGAATGTGCCTCTCAACTCTTTTAGACTGTGAGCCCAATGTTGGGTAGGGACTGTCTCTATATGTTGCCAATTTGTACTTCCCAAGCGCTTAGTACAGTGCTCTGCACATAGTAAGCGCTCAATATATATGATTGATTGATTGATTGATTGTTACATAGTAATAATAATAATAATAATTTTGGTATTTGTTAAGCACTTACTATGTGCCAAGCACTCTTCTAAGCGCTGGGGGAAATACAAGGTAATCAGGTTGTCCCACATGGGGCTCACAGTCCTAATCCCCATTTTCCAGATTAGAGAACTGAGGCCCAGAGAAGTTAAGTGACTTGCCCAAAGTCACACAGCTGACAAGTGGCGGTGCTCCCAAGAGCTTAGTAGAGTACAGTAAGCACTCGATAAACAAAAGAACCTCCATTAGTACCTGGTAGAGGAAAATTAATCAATTAATAGTATTTAAGCACTTACTTGAGAAGCAGTGTGGTCTAGTTGTCCTGGGAGTCAGAGGACCTGGGTTCTAACACTGGCTCTGTCAATTACCTGCTGTGTGACCTGGGACAAGTCACTTAACTCCTCTGTACCTTAGTTCTCTCATTTCCCTTGTGCTAATAAAATGTTATAGGAGCATTCTGGGAATTACAATTAATAAGCAATTGAATATAGAGGATGCAGAATTAAAGCAGACTGCCCCAAGAGTGAAATGTATATAGAATTACATCAAAAATTTAACGTGGTTTGTTTCTTCTTATAAAAAAATAAATATTATTATGGATTGCAAAGACGTGGGATGATAAAGGCAATTAAGTGTCTCATACAAAAATTAAATATTATTATGGACTGCAAAGACATTGAGGGATGATAAAGGCAATTAAGTGTTGAAAATAGACTCATTCCTCTGAGGACAAATAAAAAACAAATCAACGATGTGGGAAACTGGCTCCTCCTTACCCACTCCTCCAAATACTTTTTTTAAAAATGCAATCTTTTCCCTGGAGCCTACCTCATTCTACTTTCTACATAATGCACATACCTCATTTGGGATCCTTCAGTATTCCAATTACCACTCAAGAAGATTTACAGTTGCTAGATTAACTTTGTGTTGGCTCACCTATTGTTCCCTGCATGGAATAGAAACAAGTAATGAAGAAAATACAAGATTAACAAAAAAGGAATGATACAGGTCGAGAAGTGATGTTTTCTAACATATGCATCTCTGCATATCTGCTTATTTTTGGAAATCTACCATTTCATTTATTTGGCTTCACATTATTCAAATGGGGAGAAAATGGTGAATTAGTAATTTTCTACATTTTAATCTTTCAGCTCTCTAGTAAAGGTTGTTCTTTTTGGGACAAAGATTTGCTAGAATGATTCAATTGGCATAAACCCACCAAAATAATAAAAATGTAAATACTGAGGAAAGATGTATGGGATGAATGGAACTTAAACCTTTTCAGTTTTCACTAAGCTTCTACTTCTAAGTTACATCACCACTAGCTTTAGGACGAGTTCCATTCACAACAGTGATTACTCCGGAGTCTACTGTCCGGAGCCAACAGGTACTGGGTTATTGATAAGAGAAGCTGAGATCCCAGAAGATTATTTCTGTCCTTATAGGATATGGGCAGAGTCTAAAGGGAACACAAACTAGAGAGGCAGAGTCGCGTAGTGGATAGAACAAGGGCCTGGGAGTTGTAAGGTCATGGGTTCTAATTTCAGCTCTGCCACTTGTCTGCTGTGTGACCCTGGGCAAGTCACTTCACTTCTCTGTGCCTCAGCTACCTCATCTGTAAAATAGGGATTGAGACGGGGAGCCCCATGTGGGACAGGGACTGTGTCCAACCTGTTCCACATGGGGCTAGCAGGCTTCATCCCCATTTTAGAGATAAGGTAACTGAGGAACTGGAGAGGTTTCCGAATGGTAAAAGAACTGATAAGAAAAGATACTCAACGTTTGATTTGGGATCTGTTAACAAAAAGCTGCCATTTGCCTGCTGAAACAGAATGATAAATTGTAAACTCCTCCATTGGGTTTACAAACACATCTGAAGCGGGGGCTCTACTATCCCTGCAGCAGATATTTTAAATCACTCGGGAGTCTGGGGAGTAGAGTCACTGTAAATACCTTCCTACCTACCTCAAACAATTGTGTGTAAAATAAATAGCAAGGCTTCATTTATCTTATTATAAAGTACATTTTATGTTTGTGGACACAGAGAATAACAACGGCTGTTAAAAACCAATAAAATACACATTTAGTCTTAAACGCTATAGCTTTGGAAATGAATGAAGGATGGAGAGAAGGAAATGCACGTAAGTAGAGCATTCATTCCCTTTCCATTTTATTAACGCCTTACTCAGCACCATCAGTCAAGTCCAGACCCTGCACTGATTCAAGCTCAGTAAATTTACTACTTTATAGGAAAAAAACCCTAAATATTGAGTGTGTGCCTGGGCATTCTTATGCCACTCCATAATGGCACAAATTATTGAATATTTCCTCAATAACCACACAACTAGGGTGACTGTCTAATATTCATTCATTTTCATTCATTCAATCGTATTTATTGAACACTTACTGTGTGCAGAGCACTGTACTAAGCGCTTGGGAAGTACAAGTTGGCAACAAATAGAGACGGTCCCTACCCAATATTATCTTGGATGATTCCATTTTTAGTTCGTATTTCTGCTCTTGGGGAAGCAGCGTGGCTCAGTGGAAAGAGCCCGGGCTTGGGAGTCAGAGGTCATGGGTTCTAATCCCAACTCTGCCACTTGTCTGCTGTGTGACTTTGGGCAAATCACTTAACTTCTCTGAGCCTCAGTTACCTCCTCTGTAAAATGGGGACTAAGACTGTGAGCCCCACGTGGGACAACCTGATCACCATGTATTCACCCCCTCAGCACTTAGAACAGTGCTTCACACATAGTAAGCGCTTAACAAATATCATTATTATTATTATTATAGGGCACCAAGCCCCTTTATGAATGATATTTTATTTTCAGAACCCAGCCCAACTTTGGCTCCTGCCCCTGGTTCCACAGCTTCTCGATGAATGTCAGTGGAAGTTGAAGGGCAGAGAGGGGGAGAAAAAAGGAAACAAAGTTAATGGAAGAGGCAAAAATGGAGCAAAGGGTTTTACGTGAATACTCACCTACATGTTTCTTCCATTTATGCTCCTTGTGCCCTTGATTATTTGAGAGGAAGATAGATGTTTTCAGGTTCTGCCACTCATTGTGGAGAGACTTACCCTAGCTCACTGCCAATACAGAGATAGTAACTTTAGTTATATATGAAATGTTCACTTTGTGCTAAATGCTAGAATAGAAACAAGATCATTAGAGATCAGACACTAGACAGGTCCCACATACCGCTCTCATTATAAGAGGGAAGGAGAAGAAGGGATCAAGCACACGGACTTTCATGGAATTAAAGTACACAACTGGTGGTGTCCATTTTGCCGTTCGCCTCATCCCCATCCTCCTCACTAAAAGATGCATATTCTGACCTGATTCATAAAACACAACTGATCCCACAAAGCAGATTTAACACAAAAAAAAGAATAAACACTGGGCCCATGTAATCAGGCAAGATCTCTGATACCTCAAAATATTCTGAACATTTGGATTTGAGTTGGAAAGTGCCTGTCTTTAAGGAGTCGATCATTGTTTTAGCTTGGACTTCTCTTGTTCTATTTCATCCCTTGATCTGATACTGATTATTCTGCAGGCATCAGATTTCTTGGGTTTATTCAGGATTGGTTCCATGCCTGGTTTATGTTATTACTATCTATTGCTGATTTTTTTTCTGCCTAATTTTCCTATGACTTTTGTTAAGCTCCCTTTAATGGTGAGCTCTTGAGTATCTGATCTTTTTAAAAAAAAGTAACAAAAATAGTTCAGCCAGTGGATAGAGCATGGGCTTAGGATTCAGAAGGTTATGGGTTCTAATCCTGGTTACTCCACTAGTCTGCTGTGTGACCTTCGGAAGTCACATAGCACTTAACAAATGCCATTTAAAAAAAATCCTCCATGGGTGTACTAATACCAGGAAACAGCTGCTTTTTTCCTGTTAAATGTATGAGTGGATATGTTACTGCTCAAGAGTCTACATAGGCTTTGCAACCAAACAGTAACAGCTGTCTCCAGATGTGCACAGAGGATAAAGATTAAACTCAACCTTCTTCTAGGACTTTGACAGTATGCATCTGTCGGGGCACATTTCTGCCAACAGAATTTTTTCTATTCAGCTTGTGAGATCGTTTTGAATGGCCATTTAACATAGAGCCTCTTTACAATGACAGTGCACTTAATTATGGTACGATAGGATCTTAGTCCTAAACGGTTTCTGCTTGCAACTTCATTCTGCACTGCACCTAAACCATAAAAATATCTCTGATTTATGTTCAAGGTGTTGCCTACCCTCTATAACCCCCAGATCGTTTTTCTCCATAATTCCATTTGGTTGGTCACTCTAAAATCTAAAATCTAAATTCCAAAATCAGTGCAGCTTGCTTTCCTTACCTAAAACACTTGAGTCTGCCATCATTCATTCAATAGTATTTATTGAGCTCTTACTGTGTGCAGAGCACTGTACTAAGCACTTGGGAAGTACAAGTTTGCAACATATAGAGACGGTCCCTACCCAACAGCGGGTTCACAGTCATCCTTAGTTGTTTTGGATTTGATCATTTTTCCAAATTATCACAGTCATTTTGAGTTTTAATCCTATATTCTGAGGTACTGACCAGCTCATTCTAGCTCAGCATCCTCTGTAAAATAAATAACTCCATTTGGCATGGACTTGGTAATCAGAGGACCTGGATTCTAACCCCAACTCTCCATGTGCCTGCTCCATGATCTCAGAGAAGTCACTTAACTGTTCTCTGCCTCTGTTTCCCCAGTTGCAGAGTTTTTTAATGGTATCTGTTAAGCACTTACTACATGTCAGACCCTGAACTAAGCATTAGGTTACAAGCTACTCAGGGTGGACACAATCTAGGTCCCTGATGACCTTCAAGGATGAGGGATTCATTGGGTTGATTAATAATAAATAATAATTACTAGTTATTACTTAATATCTGTTTTCCCTCCCTGTTAGACTCTGAACCCCATGAAGGACAGTGACCGTGTCCTACTTGATTATCTTGTAAAATAATAATAATAATAATAATAATGGCATTTATTAAGCACTTAACAAATTGCAAAGTACTGTTCTAAGTGCTGGGGAGGTTACAAGGTGATCAGGTTGTCCAACAGGGGGCTCACAGTCAATCCCCATTTTACAGATGAGGTAACTGAGGCCCAGAGAAGTTAAGCCACTTGCCCAAAGTCACACAGCTGACAATTGATGAAGCTGGGATTTGAACGTATGACCTCTGACTCCAAAGCCCGTGCTCTTTCCACTGAGCCAGCTTGCTTCTCATCTACCCCAGCACTTAGGACAGTGTTTAGCATTTAACAAATGCCACTATTATTATTTTCTTAATGAAAATGTTAAGGAATGTTTCATCCAGTGAGACACCTGATTTTGTCTCTGGGTTTGGCACTGACCTTTTGATAACAACCCTGGGCATAACCCTCCAGTAAGAGGGCTACCAGGTAACCCCAAAGCCTGCTACCGAGGTAAATGAGCTGCAAGACATTACACTGTTACCTTACAATTTAGGATTAACACACCTGTGACAGGATTTACCTGCCTAAACACCATAAAATAGACACTGATTAGCTAATAATGCAGGACGTCAGAGGTTGCTAATTGGAGTGGATGCAAGAAGAAATCCCACAGAGCTCAGAACAAGAACTGCTCCTGGCCAATGAACTTTACTTAATTCCCATTAACCTCATGGACTACAGCACTTGTATCTTAACTGGGGAGTTGGTGGGAGACTTGGGCAAACATCAATGACCCTGAGTAGGTGGGTGGGGAAAAGAAAGTTTATTTTGTTTACTTATGGGAGGAGTGTGCTTGGATGGGAGTTGTGTTAATGGAAGGGCAGAGTCTTTACTGTATTATGGTTTTTCCTTCTGGATTATGCCACGATAGTAAACACTGACATGATGGACCCAGTACTACTCTAAAAATAATCCTGATGTGAACCAGGTTCTCTACCCGTATTCTCTTCCAGTGCTCTCCACACAGCATTTACTACTACTACAACAATGGTCCCTTTGGGAACTGCTACATCTGAAGGAGATGCGAAAGACGATAGCAACGAGGATAGTCACCCACCTAGTTGATACATCGTCTAGGCTCAAAAGTAACAAATGTAAATACAAACAGGGACAAAGCTAACGGTGGGCAGGAGGACTAATTCTCTGAAGAAGACACAAATGCTAGGAAAAGTCCAGGGAAAATGTGGAAGAGGCAGACTGGCGGCTGGACGAATCGAGACCATACATTGATAATGGGCAAACACTTAGAAAGGTTATGTATTGTGGCAGCAGACAGGACGTTTTGGAGAAATTTTAACCATAGAGTGGCTATGAATTGAAAACCACTTGACGGCACTTGATAATAATAAGTGCTTAGTTCAGGGTTTTGCATACAGTAAGTGCTCAGTAAATATGATTGATTGATCCAGACCTAATCAGCCTATCCCCTGCCTCCATGCTTGAGGCTACTAGGAGCCACTTTGGAGCTGGTGTCCAGTATTTTGCACAGTGCTTGGCCCATACTAAGCACTTGAAAAATGCCACAATTGTGATTCATACTTCTCATCCATTGGGAAATTCTTTCAACTCGATGGGATATAAGGATAATCATAAGCCTCTCTCAGTTACTCAGGAAATGCTGCTTAATGACGCCTATGCCTTTGAGGTTCTTACTCCAGAAGACAGGTGCTTATGAATGATGTCATAGAGCCAGTAAGCCTAAGACTAAATTTAAAAAGTGCTACATCTAAAAATTTTAATCAATCATTCATTCAATCGTATCTAGTGAGCACTTACTGTGTGTAGAACACTACTAAGTGCTGGAAAGTACAATTCAGCAACAAATAGAGACAAACCCATATTTATTGGGCTTTTCCTATGTGCAGAGTACTGAACTAAGTGCTTGGGAGACTACAATATGACAGTTGTTAATAACTGTGGTATTTGTTATGCGCTTACTCTGCGCCAGGCACTGTACTAAGCACTGGGGTGGATACAAACAAATCCGGTGACACAGTCCCCATCCCACATGGGGCTCACAGTCTCAATCCCCATTTTACAGATGAGGGAACTGAGGCCCAGAGAAGTGAGTGACTTGCCCAAGGTCACACAGTAGAACATGTGACAGAGATTAGAAACCATGACCTTCTGACTCCAAGGCCCATGCTCTGTCCAAATTCCCAGTCCACAAGGAGTTTACAGCATCAATAAAAATAAATTGTGGTTACATACATAAGTGCTGTGGGGCTGAGGATGGGGTGAATAAAAGGTGCATATCCTCTCAATCAGCAAATAAGAACTAAGCACCATTAAAGAATTCTGCTATCTAGGCAGCTATCTAGTTCTGCATTTAGACAAAGAAGTAAAAACCAGAATCAAAGAGGCCCAGTTCTTGCCAAATGCTCCATTTGCCATTACAAGGTTTGTCTGTAGAGTTTTAGTATTGTCTAACCTTCTTCAGACTGCGAGACCTAGATCTCCCTAAAGACAAATCCAGCTTCTTGAGCAGTTTCTCCAGTCACCTATAAGCCATACTCAAAGTCAATTGCCACTCTCCATAAATACTTTTGATTTGACTGGCTGGTTGATATATAAAGCTTAGACTTTCAGCCTTCAGCCAGGGGAAAATTCACATGCCACCCAAAGAGAGATGGGCTTGGATCTCCTTTTCAGCACACTATGAGTGTCCATAAGGGAGGACAGTGTCTAAATTCAATCAATTGATCATATTTAATGAGCGCATATTGTGTGCAAAATACTGTACTAAAAGATTGAGAGGATGCAATATAACAGATTTGGTAGACGTTCCCTGCCCACAAGGAGCTTACAATCTACAGGGGAGACAGGAATTACTATAAATTATGGATATGGACATAAGTGCCATAGGGCTCCTGTGTGTGTGGATATATAATATACTAGAGAGACAGACAGAGAGAGAAATCCCCACCTGTATATGCTTCCCCCGGCACTTAGAACAGTGCTCTGTACACAGTAAACATTTAATATTACTACTAACTAGAGCCTATCCACTTTTCCTACATTAAAGGTAAGATCTGTCATACTAATGACTAAACCCCAGAGAAACCTGGTATCAGATTGCCTAAGGCATTCAAATAACTCTTGTTAAAGGGCCCAGCTGTTTAATAGCAAAAAAAGCAACAGTTTACTCACCGTGAGAAAATACAATGATCCTTTAATGAGCGGTATGCAGTAAATAATTGATGTAATAAAACAAAAAACCATAAATCGTATATGCATAATTCAATAAATTAAGTATATATAATTAATAGTTTATCTTCCAGGACTTCTCTCTTATTAACACTAACACTTAATATTACTGAATAAAATATTCATGCCACACCATCAGTTTCTTAAGAAACAGGAATTTATCAAATGTGTTTTTTTCTAGTGCTTTGACATTAAAATTATTTCTTCTCTTACCCTTTTCTCTCCATCTGGTGAATTCCTGAGCTGATAGGCCAACATTATGAATTTTCCAGAGATAGATGGAGGAAAAGGGAAAATATTTACTGTTGATATAGTGAAATGATATCTGTACTGCCTCTCACCTGAGTACCCTAGGATAATGGGAATTAGTAAATGGTTCCTGACTAGAAAAAGAAAATCAGTTCTTCCTACAATTGACTGCCTGTATCAACCAGTGTTTTTGTATCTATTGCTTGTGAGAAATGAATCTGCTGTCACAATGGCAAAGTTGTAGAACACAGAATGATTCCGGAAAGTTAACTGTGACTTGAATGGAAACACACTTGGAGGAGAAAAAATACTCTAAGTGTTCTAATCTAGACAATTCTCTGAATAATGGAAAGGGTCAGACATTTTAATAAGGGTGATCAATCAATCAATCATAATTATTTAGCACCAACTGTGTGTAAAGCACTGTACTAAGTGCTTGAGAGAATACAACAGAATTAGTAAATTAGTAGACAAACAGTCTAAAAAGGAAGGCAGACATCAGTATAAATAAATTATAAATATATACATAAGAGCTGTGGGAGTTAGAGAAGGATGAATACAATGTACAAATAAATACGATTGAATGAATGAATGAAATTCAAGTGCCAGGACAATACAAAACAGAATGGTAGAGGAGGAAATGAGGGCTTGATTGGGAAGGCCTCTTGGAGGAATTGTGCTTTTAATTAGACACTGGAGGTGAGGAGAGCAATCATCTGTCAGATATAACCATGGAGGGCATTCCAGGTCATCAGTAGGACTTGGGTGAGTGGTTGGTGGGGAGATAGATGGGAAAATATAGTGGCTCAGTGGAAAGAGCACGGACTTGGGAGTCAGAGGACTTGGATTCTAATCTCGGCTCCACCAGTCATCAGCTGTGTGACCTTGGGCAAGCCACTTAACTTCTCTGAGCCTTTGTTACCTCATCTGTAAAATGGGAATTAAGACTGTGACCCCCAACGTGGGACAACCTGATTATCTTGCATCTACCCCAGAGCATACAACAGTGCTTGGTACATAGTAAGCACTTAAATACTATAATAATTATTATTATTATTAAAGATGAGATCAAGGTACGGAGAGAAGATTGGCTTAGAGGAGTGAAGCATGTTGGGTGGGTTATAGTAAGAAATTAAGGAGGAAAGGTAGGACGGGACAAAGTGATGGAGTGCTTTAAAGCCAATAGTAAGGAGTTTCTGTTTGGTGTGGAAGTGTAGATGACCATACTATGAAGCTGAGGGTGGGGTGAATATCAAGTGCACAAAGGGAACAGATCTAAATGCTTAGGCAATGCAGAAGGGAGAGGGATTGATTAAGGATAGCCTCTCGGAAGGAGATATAACCTTAGTAAGGTTTTGAAGGTAGGGAGAATGGTGATCTGGCATATATGGAGGATAACAAAATTCAGGACAGGGGGAGGAAGTAGGAAAGGGGTTATGGGTGAGAAAAATGATATTGAGGCACATTGAGAAAGCTGGTACTACAGGAGTGAAGTGTACAGGCTGGACTAGAGCAGGAGGTCACTGAGATAAGCTTGGAAAAGGCAGGTGATTGAGTGCTTTAAGTCCAATGGTAAGAAGTTTGTTGCGGAGGTGGATGGGCAAGCACTGGAAGTTCTTGAGGGTCGGCGATTGGTGGACTGAACTTTATTTTTTTTGTTTTAGAAAAATGACCTGGGCAGCAGAGTGAAGTAAGGATTGGAGTGGCGAGAAACAGGAGGCAGGGAAGTCAGAGATGAGGCAGATACAGTTTTCAAGGTGGGATATAATAAGTGCTTAGATGAAGAGTAAAGGGTGGATTTTAGCAATGTTGTGACACAATTTGATGGCTGATTACCTAATCATTTTGGTTGCCCTTCTCTGATCTTCTGTAGCATTGGAAACCCTAGGCAAAATAGAGAAGGGCGAACAAAGCCATTGTACCTCTGACCGAGCATGCCTCTAAACTATTTTCATCTATTCTTGATCAGCCCAACTTGTGGGCATATTAAGGAGTAGAATTTGCAAGTTGAACTGAGTCCTTGCAAGAGTCTCCCCAATATTCCTTATTAGTCCGGGTCATGTGCTTGGCAAACAGATAATGTCACATCCTTCTCAAACTTGCCAGTTCAGGTAATCAATCAGTCAATCCTATTTACTGAGCACTTACTGTGTGCACAACACTGCAGTAAGGACTTGGGAGAT
Source organism: Tachyglossus aculeatus (assembly GCF_015852505.1). Lineage (NCBI taxonomy): Eukaryota > Metazoa > Chordata > Mammalia > Monotremata > Tachyglossidae > Tachyglossus > Tachyglossus aculeatus. The sequence continues at coordinate 30,511,949 of NC_052077.1, forward strand.
TACACTATAACAACAGCAAGACCATGATCTATTGGTTGATTACAAACTAACAACCATTACTCCTGGCTAACACCATCTCATGTTTGGGGGAAAAACAGTATTATTTACTGAGTGCCTACTCTGAGCAGAGCATTGTAATGATGATGATGATGATAATGGTATTTGTTACATGCTATGTGCCAAGCACTGTTCTAAGCACTGGGGTAGATATAAACTAATCAGGTTGTCCCAGGTGTGGGGCTCATGGTATTAATCCCCATTGGAGAAGCAGCGTGGCTCAGTGGAAAGAGCCCGGGCTTTGGAGTCAGAGGTCATGGGTTCAAATCCCAGCCAATTTCAGCTGTGTGACTTTGGGCAAGTCACTTAACTTCTCTGGGCCTCTGTTCCCTCACCTGTAAAATGGGAATTGATGTGAGCCCCCCGTGGGACAACCTGATCACCTTGTAACCTCCCCAGAACTTAGAACAGTGCTTGGCACATAGCACTTAATAAATGCTATTATTATTATTATTATTATTATTATTTTCCAGATGAGGTAACTGAGGCACAGAGAATTAAGTGACTTGCCCAAGGTCCCACAGCAGACAAGTGGCAGAGCGAGGATTAGAACCCATGACCTTTGACTCCCAAGCCTGTGCTCTTTCCACTAAACCATGCTGTCTCTCAACAGCACTGGGAATGATGTAGTGCCTTCCAGGGTTTTACAGTTTAGTGAGGAAGAAAGAAACAAATATGCTACAGGGAGGGATGAGCTACTGAGTTTAAAGATAAGGCAATCAAGGTAGGTCTCAGACAAAGTACCCATCAAAGTAAGGCCAGTAGTTGTAGCTTTACAATCCTGCTGCATCCCCACCCACAAGCTGAAATTATGTATTATATGTAAAAAGCGTTATTTCTGAAGAAGAAAAAACTGAGTACAATTGTGTGCAATCAAGGCCAGACAGTTGAACTAAAGACCCAGGAATCTTTGGCAGACATGAACAAAATGAAGTCAAAGAAACACCACAAATGTAGAAGTGGATGTTAGTCTTTTGTTTACTCCCAATCATGGTAAAACCCTAAGACTCATTAGCGTCAAGTGGCTGTGTTCTTGATCTGTAAACAAGAATCCAGCAGCGCAATCTTGTTTCTCAATTACAGAGGATGGGGATCACAAGGAAATCATAATAAAAAGTATCATTTGTACGTCAAATATTCCAACTTGAGCTAGTTTCTCCAAGAATGAAGAACACAAACTCTCTCACCTAGCTCACTGACATTTCTGTTGCTTTCGGCATCTCACAAATGAGATGTATTTATCTAGTGTCTCTCTAAAGATATCTACACCTGGTCCTTTCATCCAATTAGAAGCAATATTTTTTCAGAGGGCACATCTGTTTGCAGGTTTTAAAGAAATTATTTCAGTGAATGCTACTGACAAGAGGTTTAAATGAGGGCAAGGCAGGAAAATTGTTCTGCCTACATGCAGAGATGGTTACCCCAGAAGAGCAAGCTGATTGCTTTAATAAATACACACTGGTGCTAACTGAACCCAGAGCTGACCTAAATACTAAAAAGGCTGTAAATAATACAATGGAGAACTTTTTTTTCCTTTCTTCACGTACATATCTTGTTTGTGAGCTATCCAGGGTAGGCAGATAACACAAAAGGCTCGCAGATACTGGTCTCTCTCTTCCCTTGATATTTTTAGTAATTATTCCCCCTGTAAGGGAGATTATTACTGTACTCATTTGGTAAACTAAGAAAGCAAGGCCCAGAGAGGTAAAGTTACTGGCTCCAGGCACTATGCATGAACTAGGAAAGGGGATATTCAGATTAGAATTCAAAGATGCAAATTTTCAGTCTATGGCTTAACCAGGCTCACTGGAACATTGATGATGAAAAGATAAAAGAAATGATCAGCATGACAATTTCTTAGGCAATTTGGACCCTCTTCCCTTGCAAATCCATTCTAAAACCCCCCTTCTTCCTGGACAATTTTTTAAAATTTCATAGCATTAAAGCTCCTGTTCTAGAATGAAACTGGATTTGGAAGGGAGAAGAGGCAGCTCAGTTGATTAAGCTAAACACTGCCTTCCTCCAAAGTTACCCTCCTTTCTCTCCACATGGCTGTTGGTACATACTGTGTGTAGAAGAAACCTGCACCAAATGACACAGAAAGTAAACATGTTCACAGCAGTAACCCCATTCCATATTGCATTCAGTGTGTATGGAAGATCTGGATGGTTTTGTTTGAACATTCATTCATTCAATTCCTATTTATTGAGTGCTTACTGTGTGCAGAGAACTGTACTAAGCGCTTGAGAAGTACAAGTTGGCAACACATAGAGATGGTCCCTACCCAACAACGGGCTCACAGTCTAGAAGGGGGAGACAGACAACAAAACAAAAAACAAAATAAAATGAAAAGAATCATAAATATGTACAAGTAGAGTAATAAATCTGTACAAAACGTCAGACCTTAAGTCACTTTTAAAGTAAATGAAGCCCCAGGGTCATTTATAGCAGTGGTAGGGATTTCCTTGGGGTCCTTGCTCGTATTCCCTGAGATTGTCCCAATAGCTTCACATCATCATCTGGGACTCTAGACTGTGAGCTCCCCTCTCTACTGTGTGCTCCAAGTGGTGAGGGAATATGTCTACCAACTCTGTTGCACTGCGCTCTCCCAAAGGCATAGTAAAGTGCTCTGCATACAATAGGTGCTCAACAAATGCCACTGATTGAAGGTTTGATTAACTCAGATTTAGTACCCGCAAAAGGCACAGGAAGCCCTAGATGTTCAGCTAACCAGTCTTGTCTGCTAAGGGCTGGCTGCTGAGATTTGGAGTCATGCCAAAACCCTCATTCCTACCCCACTCCCAAAATGTGAGTCTCCAAATGAGTAGGTATCACACACATGGGTTACCCAGACACACCTACATTTACTTAGCTAAGGATTGCCACAGCAATAGCAACTGCAGAACAAAAGATCAACTTAAATCCTGAAATAACCACTTATTATCCTTGATTTGGTGTTTGTTCTTTACATAATTACCAGAACCCTCTGCTCTACATCCCTTGGCAACTCTTCAGGGGCAGGCTGCCCCGTGACTGTTCACTCTGCTGTCAGCTTACCTGGTAAACACCTTTCTTCCTCTCAGAAGTCCAAGAAAAAGTTCCAACCTAGTAGCCCAAATCCCTCCCTGAATCTAACAATCAATCAATCTTCATTGTTACCATGTGCAGAACAATATACCAAGTGCTTATTTGATTGTAAGCTCCTCCACTAGATGGTAAACTCTGAGGGCAGGGATCATGTCTAACAAATCTATTGTGCAATACTCTCCCATGTGCTTAGTACAGTACTCTGAACATTGTAAAGAGCTCAGTAAATACAGTTGATTGATCAACTGTGTTCCAGCCGATGTCACCAGCAATACATCTTATATAAAATATCTCTTTAGGAGGGGTCCTGAGGGGTGAGCCATTTCCCTGCTCTAGAAACTTCTGGGCCCCTTTGTCTACAGGTGGGGCTCATATTGCACTGTGGCATTAGCACACCTTTTTCCACCTAACTACACCTGACCAATTACTCAGCTACTTGTCCCCTTGAAGGCCTTTAAGAACTTAGATTCATTCATTCAATAATATTTATTGAGCGCTTACTACGTGCAGAGCATTGTACTGAGTGCTTGGAAAGTACAATTTGGCAACAGATACAGTCCCTACCCAACAACGGGCTCCCAATCTCCCAGTTTCTTTATAGTCATTCAGTGATTATAACACCCCAAGTAAACTTAATTTTCCCAAACTGCAAAGGTTAGGTCATTCCACTGGAGAGAGATTTGGGGGTAGATACACACAAATCATCACACTGCATTCCAGCCCGTCACCCCTTTGCCACCCACATGACCCCATTAACAATGAGCTGATGAGCTGTTGGAAATATGGATTCTTTTGTAGCGTGAATTGTTTCAGGCAGAGTAAACTGATGCCACAGCAAGCAAGGCTTTAGAGAGGACCAAAAGACAAATCTTTCTTTTGGAAGAGGTCCCCTATGGGAGTGATATAACTTAATTAAAGGCTGTTTCTCTTAGACCACTAACCTCCTCAATGGGCCTAATTCTCGCCTGTCCTGCCGTAGACCCCTGGCCCACATCCTACCTCTGGCCTGAAATGCCCTTCCCTCCTCACATCCTCCAAACTGGCTCTCTTCCCCTCTTCAAAGCCCTTTTGAGAGCTCACCTCCTCCAGGAGGCCTTCCCAGACTGAGCCCCCCTTTTCCTCTGCTCCTCCTCCCCTCCCCATTGGCCCTACTCCCTTTCTCTGCTCTATCTCCTTCGCCCCCCCACAGCACTTGTGCATATTTGTATATTTTTATTACTGTATTTTATTAATGATGTGTATGTATCTATAATTCTATGTATCTATTTTGATGGTATTGATGGCTGTCTACTTGTTTTGTTGTCTGTCTCCTCCTTCTAAACTGTGAGCCCTTTTTTGGGTAGGGATTATCGCTACCTGTTGCCGAATTGTACTTTCCAAGTGCTTAGTACAGTGCTCTGCACACAGTAAACGTTCAATAAATATGATTGAATGAATAAAGAGGAAGCCTTCTAAGGAGAAAACCTGCATTTTACTACATATTATTTTTGAAGTTTTCAAGAAATTTTTGTCAGAGAAAAAAAGCTTGTATGCTTCTGCTACACAAGCGTAAACTACTATGTATCGAATTTGGTGGAAACAGTTTCTTAAATAAAGATAGATTGCTGTTGACATGAACTAATTTTGGGGGGAGAGGCAGTTATATTTAACAGATGGAATTATTCTGTCAGACCTAAAAAAGGAGTTGAGTGAAAATCTGTGCATTTTCTAATTTATGACTTGCTGTCTAGAGATTGACTTTTAAAAAGAATACCTTATTGGGCTATTTTATAAAGCCAGCCTTCTCCCTCCTATCATTGCTAATGAAAAAGAACATTTCTCTCATTTAGAGGTCGTTTAAGCTGACACAAAGAAAATGGAATGCATATGTGAAAAGCTTAGCTCAGAGTTATGTCAAAGGGGGGAGGGGGGGAAAGGCCTTTTTTTATTCCTGCTCCAAGTTATTTCGACAAAGGAGATGGGAACAGGCTTTTCGTGAAGATTTGGGGAATACGGAATTATCTGGTAATTAATCTTCATCCAAAGCCATCCAGAGGGCAGCGCCCACAAGTCATTGACTGTGTGTCAAGGGAAAAAAAAAAAAAGGAAGATGCCTTGACTCCTGAACCCAGTACACCTGACATACTGAAATCATCTCTTAATGATGTCTTCAAAAGTGTCCTATCTTCCCTCCTCCACAAAACCAGCTAAAGCAGCAAGTAGAGCCAAATTTGGCCACGTGGGCTAGGAAGTTAGACAGCTTCCCTGAAAGGGAGACATTGACATTTTTAGTGGAGTCAGGGGCACCCTGATAACCTGGATATTTCTGAAGTGATTAGCAGAAAACATGTCAAAAGGGAAAAAGTGGAGCTCGAAGCGATGCCAAGCTGTCACCTCTTCGGGAGATGGAAAAGGGCAAGAAGGGGGGCCAGCTCCTTTAAGGTCTGCTCCCAAGCTCTAGGTGATGTGTGCTCAGAAGGGACACATAGAAAACACCAAAAGGACAATATTTCAGCACTGGTGAGAAAGGTGAAATCATGCCCCAAAGGAGGTGAAGTTTAATGATCTGAGGGATAGATAAAGATTTTCACCTTGCTCTTGAAGAGTTTAAAAAAAAAAAGCTCTGGAACAAATTTGAGAGGAAAGAAGGAAAATGCAAATACCACCTGACTAGTTTTAAGTGAGAAATCATGTTTCTAAGAAATCAGCACTTAGAACAATGCTCAGCTCTTAGAACAGTGCTTCGCACATAGTAACCACTTAATAAATGCCATCATTATTATGTTTCACCCACAAAATTTGGACAGTGTAGAATTCCTGATAATCCAACTGGATTCTCTCCCCTTACTCCTGGGCATTGCCCCTACAGGGTGATAATGTGTACCAGCCCCCAATTTTAATCACTCCACACTCACTGGCTTTCCCAGGATTACTTTGAGTGGAAACAGATGAGGCTGTAGAGGTAAAAGGAGAAAGAACATGCCATTGAATGCAGTCCAGAGGGCCCTCAAAGGAAGCTGGGACTTGGGAAATGCCTACTTTAGCTGCTGGATATTATGACAATAACAATGATGATAATAAGAAGAAGAATCGTGGCATTTGTTAAGCACTCACTATGCTTACAGTATGCTCACATGCTTCGTGGAGCTTGCTGAAATCCCTTGCGCAAACCTGTGTGAAGTCTCCTTGACTTGGAGAATAAAAGCAGTCTTTTTCATTGGATAATTCTTGCTTTAGACTCAAATACTTGCTGTACTAGCTTGCTCTTTCCTTATAAGTATGTTTTAGGTCTCCATTCTAGGGCTACCTGCCTTTCTCATCTCCCACCAGAAGAAGGTCTCTGAGGCCAAGAACCACCTAAATGGGGCTCTCGAGCAAATAATAGGTTGAGAAGCAGCAATCTAAAGCAGGCGGCAACTTGTCTAGGCCCTTCATGCAGAAAAAAGAGTGTTTTCCATTTTCTCTATTCCTCTATTAGGCCTAAAAGCCCGATAAAGTGGTATTGTTAAGCATAGTCATATTTAGTAATACCACCCTGTATTATGTAATGATTGCCAGTGCATTATTATACTCAAAGTGATTCACTGCCTATGCTGTAATGAGTGCCCTGTTGTGATGTAAGCAAGGAGAGAGAAACTGATTAAGACAGGCAGGTAGAAAAACAAGGAAAGCCTAGGAGATGTTGGAAGGAAGACACTCCCACAGGAAGCCCTTAATGAGATCAGCCTTGGAAGGTTTAATTGTACTGATTATTCCCTGGGAAGTGGTAAAACGTTCATGGTTGAGGATTCCTTGGGATAGTCGTCTGAGAACAAAAATGAGGCACCTTGCTGGCTGCTGTTTCAACCAGAATAGGAAGAAGTAGGGGTGGCAACCCTAGAATTCCTGCCAGTTAGGATCATGGAGTCTGTGAGAGTACCTGTCACCTAACCACATGACACTATATGAGATCCTGCCTTAGCTTCTTGCTCTTTTTGAGAATTTCTCTCTCCTGAGGAATGCTGATATTCACCTAGTGATTTGGCTACCATTTATGTCCTAAGACTCAAATAATGATAGTTAAACTGTGATCATCCCTAGGAGAGCTATGTCTCCAGAGGAAGCAGGTTTAACGATTGGGAGGCAGCATGATCTAGGAAAAGCTCTAATCCCTCCTCTGTTACCCACCTGGTAGGTGATCTCAGTCAAATCACTGGACTTTCTGGGTCCCAGTTTCCTCATGGGTAGAAGCAGTATGGCCTGGCAGATAGAACACAGACCTGGGCTTCAGAAGGACCTGGGTTCTAAGCCCAACTCACCACTTGTCTGCTGTGTGACCTCGGGCAAATCACTTAACTTCTCTATGCCTCAGTTACCCCATCTGTAAAATGGGGATTGAGACTGGGAGTCCCAAGTGAGACAAGGACTGAATCCAACCTGATTACCAGCGCTTAATTCATTCATTCATTTGTTGTCCACCAGCAGACTTGGCATGACTGACTCCATCTTGTGCATACCGACAGTAACCCTCCATTTTGTGCAGGCCGAGAGCAACTCCTTTTTGTATTTTGTGCAAGGCTCAACAACAGAATGTCTTCAAGGCCAGTCACAAGTAACACTTGTCTACTCAAGGACGTAGGACAAATAACAAGTAACTCCCATCTGCACAGCAAGGCTGTAAGGCCTATAAGAAGTAACTCTGGTCTGTACAAGACTGTGATAACAGAGACCAATGAAAATTCACAACCATCCTGTCCGTCCTCATTGGTTCCCTGAAGTTTCCATTGCTCGCTTCCATGTTGCTGTAACTCAATAAAAGACACGGTGGGAATGGGATCGGGGCTGCTTGTCACTCGTACCTCTCTCCGGAGGTGAACGGGCAGGTAGCCACTTTCCTCCTTTCCTGCTCTTTCTGAACTCATGTCTCCGAGTCATTTTTTCTATCCACGTGACCACCTTGGGTTCTCAAACCCTGCGGCCCATTTACAGCGGTTAACTTATTTTGCACCCTACTTGTCGATAACACTGCACACTTACTGTGTGCAGAGCACTGTACTAAGCACTTGATTATGAGCACATAAATACCATAGAAGTATGATTATTATGAATAAACTCTATAAATAAAATAATATTATCATTGTGGAGGATAGTAATATCTGCCTCTCCCTATGTCACAGAGAGAATGTGTGGATAAAATGATCACTGAAGCAAAAGCACTGTGACAAAATTAAAGGGTTTGATAAAGTCAAATTACTGTTGATATATTCATTTCAGCGACAGCAGAAGCTAATTCCAAATTTCCAATTTGGTGGCACTATATCCATAACCTGATTTCCATCTTATCACCACCAAGATAACAAATTAAGAGTTTCCTTGCAGGCAGGCTGAGGGACCTTGGGACCCTTAGCACTTACAAGTTTTCACTCCTTTCCTTTTCCATCACTTCAGTTCTCCCCTCCACGTCCCTGAGAGATTTAATCACACATGCGGGTGTGTTTTATGTTCTTCCTCCATTTCCTCAGGGCTACAATTTTAGAGCCAGGGCTGTGTGCAATGTTTACCTTTTTGTAGACCCCCAACAAACTTATGCACAGTACTTTCAACCCTTGTCTCGGTAATAATTCAGTCTTCTGGCGAGAGAATCCAGCTTAGAACTTCCCGTATCCATGGACCAGATCTTCTAATTAGGCACCAAAATCTACCGACGGACACTCTCTCCCATGCCTACTAATTCTGTGAACTCTCCCAAGCTCTTAATACAGTGCTCTGAACAGATTAAAGGCTCAATGAAAAACTATTGATCAATTGCCCACCTAATGGTAATAATAATGATTGTATTTGTTAAGTGCTCACTGTGTGCCAGGCACTGTAACAAGTGTTTGGGTAGATATAAGATATTTGGGTTGGACACAGTCCCTGGCCTACATGAGATTCCCAAGTCTAATTGGGAGGGATAGCGTAGATTCATTTCCTCATTTTGCAGATAAGGTAATGGAGACACAGAGAAGTGAAATGATTTGTCCAAGGTCACACAGCAGGCAAGTGGCAGAGGAAGATTAGAACCCAGGGCCTCTGACCCAAGCCTGTGCTCTCTCTGCCAGGCCACAGTGCTTTCCAAAATAATCTGGTCTGTCACAGTCCCCACCCCTCATCGGACTCAGTCCCATCCCCCATCTATCTTGGGGAAGCAGCATGGTATAATGGATAGCACACCGGCCTGCGAGTCCAAAAGTCATGGGTTCTAATCCCAGCTCCACCACTTGTCTGCTGTGTGATCTTGGGCAAGTCACTTCACTTCTCTGTGCCTCAGTTACCTCCTCTGCAAAATGGGCATTGAGACTGTGAGCCCCACTTGGGACACGGACTGTGTCCAATCTGATTTGCTTGTATCCACCCAAGAACTTAAGAACTTAGTAATGTGCCAGTCACATAGTAAGAGCTCAACAAATCCAACAATTATTATTATCTTGAAGCTGGACTGTTGACTCTGGCTGTTCCCTTCTCCAAGCCTCTCAGACTCAGGGCTCCCTATGTTAATACCGGGCTCCTCATCCTTAAGTTTCTCCAGCGAGCAGCCTCTGGTTCTCTAACCTGCATCTGTCCCTACCTCCCACTCCATCCACCAAGCTCTCTCAACTTTCTAAAAGGTCCGACTTTCCCACTTCTCACGGGCTGCTCGGAGGACTAGGATGGTCGTTCCCATGTCCACACCCTGACAAGCCCCTGTATCCCATCCAAAGCCACAGACCCACTCCCTCAGTCAGAAACGGAAAGCAGAATTCCTGTCCCCCAGTATCTTAGTCAAAGGATTTCCAGAAATCCTCCTCCTGCCCCTCATAATAGGGGGACACAATGTTATGATAATGTTAAATGGTGCCCAGCACCTTCCTGAAGGTACTAATCAACCATATTTATTGAGCACTTACCATGTGCAGAGCACAGTACTAAGCAGGGTGGCTCAGTGGAAAGAGCCCGGGCTTTGGACTCAGAGGTCATGGGTTCAAATCCTGGCTCCACCAACTGTCAGCTGTGTGACTTTGGGCAAGTCACTTTACTTCTCTGGGCCTCAGTTACCTCATCTGTAAAATGGGGATGAAGACTGTGAGCCCCCCGTGGGACAGACAACCTGAGGACCTTGTAACCTCCCCAGCACTTAGAACAGTCCTTTAGTAAGTGCTTAATAAATGCTATTATTATTATTACAATAAAATAGAGTTGGCAGACATCTCTGCCCTCAAGGAGCTTACAATATTAAATATCAATGATGCATTGATTGATTAAGGAGAGGGGACATTGAGGAGTAAAGGTTAATAAATCAATCATATTTATTGGGCACTTTGTGCAGAGTATGGTACTAAGCGCTTGGGGGAGTACAACACCATACTATAACAGACACATTCCAACAAGATACGCAACAATATCAATAAATTATGGCTATATACAGAAGTGCTGGGAACTTGAGAGGGTAGGGAGGTGGGCTCAGTACACCTCAACATGGCCACAACGCCGCCCTCCAAGCTATCTCACACCAGCCTAGTGTCCACAAAATGGGCCAGTCTGTCACAGAATCCTTTACTCTAAAGTCGGTGCCTGATTTGCATTTAGGAATCTATTAATCCGGATTTCTGTGCCTGCAGCTAGCATTGACAATGCTCTCTAAAAGTTGCAGGCAATTTTGTTTTACTCGTTATTGCCCTCAGCAGCTTTCTAAGATGTGAACCATTTTACCGGGCTTGTGATAGGTTTCAGTCAGCTGAGGAACTGAGTGCCAAGTGGCTTAATCATAGCTTCCAAATGACCCCAGTGGGAGTGACAGATCAGGACTTGATGCTTTCAAGTGTGAGTCACCAGGTCATTTCCTGGGTGCTGGACCCTATTTAATACCCCAAAATAGCGCTAATGGAGTGACAGTCTTAATTGACTGAGTTGATCCCCAGCACTAAGGATGTCATAGGTTTGTCAAAAATAAACTCTCAACTGATATAATAGACACTGATGTTGGTATCTACTTTGAGCGGAGCCCTGTACTAATCCATTAGGAGAATACAATACGGGTAGAAGACATGCTCCTGGCTTTTAAGGATCTAATAAGTTAATGGAGGAAGTAGACACAAAATAATTTAAAGACAGAAGAAAAAAAAGAATGGAAAGATGAATATTTGAGTAGGTAAATGGGGAGGCTACATGACCTAGTAAGAAGAGCATGGAAATGGGAGTTAGCAGGCTCAGGTTCTAGTCCCAACTCTGCCACAGGATTGCTGTGTGACCTTGGGTAAGTCATTAATTTCTCTGGGTGTCAGCTTCCTCATCTGTACATTGGGGATAAGATAGCTTGAGAGAGGTGGATTAGATAGGGACTATAAACCAATGTGATAATCTTATATCAACCCCAGGGTTTAGCATGTATTATGTATTACCAGTGGTCCAAGGGAGCAGTAGGTACATGGCATGCCAGATGCAGAATAATCACAGCAAGATACCCACGCTGAGCCTGTTTTGAGGTAAATTAGGAACAAAGTGTGCAGGTTGGGTTGTGATGGGAAATGAGTGAGATTAGATAGGAGGGAGAGAGCGAACTGAGTACCCTAAAGGCAAGAAATTTTTCTGATATGGAGCTGGATGGGAGGCTTTCGAGGAGTGGAAAAATAATTGCAGAGTTACTTTTTAGAAAGCGATCCAGGCTGCAAAGTGTATTACGGACTAGAGTCGGTAGAGGCTGGAGGATCAGCTAGGAGTCTGATGCTTTATCTGAGGCAAGTTACGACAAACTGATATAAACAAAAGTGCTACAGGTGGTGATGATGATATTTGTTAAGCACTATGTGTCAAGCACTGTTCTACGTGCTGAGGGAGATACAAGCTAATCAGGTTGTCCCATGTGGGGCTCACAGTCTTTAATCCCCATTTTACAGATGAGGTAACTGAGGCACAGAGAAGTGAAGTGACTTGCCCAAAGTCACACAGCTAAGTGGCAGAGCCGAGATTAGAACCCACAACCTCTGACTCCTAAGCCCATGCTCTTTCCACTGAGCCATGGGAACTCATCCTCAACATTTATGCATTTTGGGTATATTCAATTATTTATTTTGATTATTCTGTAAGCTCCTTGTTGTCAGAGAATATGTCGCTCGGTTGTTTCGTATTTCCCAAGCTCTTAGTAGAGTGCATTCCACTCAGTGGGTGTTCAATAAATCCTCCTCCTACTGTTACTCCTCCTCCTCCCAGTGTTGAGACAGTGCAAAAGTGCTGAGATCATAATTAGATGGATATGTATGCCTGGGGGGAAAAATTATCATGGATATTCTCCTGGAATAATAATAATAATAATGGTATTTGTTAAGCGCTTACTATGTGCAAAGAACTGGTCTAAGTGCTGGGGGGGAAACAAGGTGATCAGGCTGTCCCACATGGGGCTCACAGTCTTAATCCCCATTTTACAGATGAGGGAACTGAGGCACAGGGAAGTTAAGTCACTTGCCCAAAGGCACACAGCTGACAAGTGGCAGAGCTGGGATTAGAATCCATGATCTCTGACTCCCAAGCCGGGCTCTTTCCACTGAGCCACACTGGAAGAGATAGAATTTCAGAAGGGCTTTGAAGAGGGGAAGAGCTGTGGGCAGGTGATTTGAGAGGAAAAGTACCAGGCAGGAGGAAGGGTATGAGAAGCATACCCTTCTCACACAGAGAAGCAGCGTGGCTCAATGGAAAGAGCACAAGCTTTGGAGTCAGAGGTCATGAGTTCAAATCCCAGCTCCACCAATTGTCAGCTGTGTGACTTTGGGCAAGTCACTTCACTTCTCTGGGCCTCAGTTACCTCATCTGTAAAAATGGGGATTAGGACTGTGAGCTCCCCGTGGGACCACCTGATCACCTTGTAACCTTTCCAGCGCTTAGAACAGTGCTTTGCATATAGTAAGTGCTTAATAAATGCCATCATTATTATTATTATGAACAAGGGGTTGGAGGTGGGAGTGCCAAGAAGATGGCCCAGTGAGAAGGTGAACCTAGAATATATCAGGAATACATGCCAGGGTGTAATAATAATGATGGTATTTATTAAATGCTTACTATGTGCAAAGCATTGTTCTAAGCTCTGGGGGGATAAAAGGTAATCAGGTTGTCCCACGGGGGGCTCACAGTCTTAATCCCCATTTTACAGATGAGGTAACTGAGGCACAGAGAAGTTAAGTGACTTGCCCAAAGTCACACAGCTGACAATTGGCAGAGCCGGGATTTGAACCCCTGACCTCTGACTCCAAAGCCCGTGCTCTTTCCACTGAGCCACACTGCTTCCCGAAGGTGATCAAGTTGTCCCACGGGGGGCTCACAGTCTTAATCCCCATTTTACAGATGAGGTAACTGAGGCTCAGAGAAGTTAAGTGACTTGCCCAAAGTCACACAGCAGGCATGTGGCAGAGCCGGGATTCGAACCCATGACCTCTGACTCCAAAGCCCGTGCTTTTTCCACTGCCCTAGGTCACACAGTGACGTGACGGACCCGGGCTTAGAAACCAGGTTCTTCTCACTCCCAGGCCTGTGCTCTATCCACTAGGCTATGCTGCTTCTCATTTCTCTTCTCTACCATGAATTTGAATTCCATATCTAATTCGTCCTCCAGTGCATTTATTCTGAGTCTGAATTGAAATCAGAATTAAACTAAGTCATTTTATTGTTGAGAAAAGAGGTCTTCCCTCATAAAATTGGTTGACATATCTATCACAGCATTTCTGTGGTACTTATCACCTTCGCATCCACACAAAAGGACCAGGGACCATTTCAAATATACTGTTTCAAAGAGAAGAACCAAAGCCATTGTCCTGAAATATAAATATTGCGAGCTAGCTTAATGTGCTGTGAAAAATGTTTAATACAGATAAAAATTCATAAATGTGCAGGCCCCTGGGGATAAAAAGAGAAACAGATGACAAAATAGTGAAAGCATCTGTTTCCCAAACACAGAGCCTTTAGCTCAGTAAGATAGCTTACCTCAACAAAAGAAAACTTTTTGAATAAATTGCATAGTTCATAGCAGATTTTATTTTTCTCAGAAAGCCCTGTTCTGACCAATATTTATCAGACCTAGTGCATTTTTATTTTAAGTTCCCTGTACATTCAGTTTCAATTCATAAATAGAATGCCTACAAACAGACATATGCCTTTTCTATTACAAAATATTAAAGTTAGTTTTGTCTTACATCTTCAATTAAAGATTACCTGTACACTTGACAGTGTATTCGAAGAATCAAAACTATGCTTCTTCTACTGCAAACTCTAAAAGTGGATAAGAGGCCAGGCAAAAATTTTGCATCAGGTCTAAGACTTTGTTTTCGGTAACTTCCATCTCTAATTAAAATGAAAAATAGTATAAGGATTTACTGTCCTGGGCCCTGAAAATGTTTTACAGTTGTCACTATCAAAATAGATGTCAGGCAGAATTGTGTGAAGTAGAGAGTTATTTGACTAAAGAAGACTGACAGCTGATAAAAATAAATCTTCTATTTACATCTCTCTTCTATCCTCTCCAATATGAGCAAGTGAAAACTCCATTTCACTGTTCGCTTGTTTTAGGTCTCTTACCTGAAGAATGAGTTTCACACTTCAAAGCAATTAGTAGTTAAATCTTCAAGCAAGGTAATTTAAACTACAATTCAGATCACTGAATCAGGCTCAGAGTCTCAGCAGGTCAATAAAATCAACAGAGAATCTCCTGGCATATTCTATGGTTAAAAAAAAAGAGCTGGAATGGAGGAAAAGCTCTTGAGCTAAAGCCGGTTATATGGAGAATAGACAAAGATAACAGAAAATGGAGAACCAGAGAAAGGAAATTTTTATAGGGATCAAAAAGAAAAAGATGAGAGGCAAGTGGGCTAAGAAAAAGCAGCTAAATGGAAATAGCCAGAATATATTATTTGCCTTTTCTGGTCAAGGATAGAATTGTCTTAAACCCTATCATTTTAATGATATTTATTGTTTACTATATGACAGGCACTGTACTGAGCATTGGGGTAGATACAAGATAACCATGTTGGATCTAGTCCCACATGGAGCTGACAATATTAATCTCCTTTTTACAGGTGAGGAAACAAGCACAGAGAAATTAAGTGACTTTCCCAACATCACACAGCAGACAGTGGTGGAGCCAGCATTAGGACTAAGAGCCAGGAAGCAATGTAGCCTAGTGGAAAGAGCATGAGCCTAGGAGTTAGAAGATCTCAGTCCTAATTCCAACTCCACCATTTGTCTGCTGGGTGACCTTGGGCAAGTCATCTAACTTTCCTGTGCCTCAGTTACCTCATCTGAAAAATGGGGATTAAAAATGTAAGCCCCACGTGAGACCTAATTATCTTGTATCTATCCCAGCACTTAATACAATGCCTGGCACAAAATAAGTGCTTCAATACCACAAAACAAACAAACAAAAACAACAACAAAAAAACCCAGGTTCTCTGACTCCCAAGTTCATACTCGTTCCAATAGGCCATGCTGCTTATCGATGAATCGATTGTATTTAAGAGCTGACTGTGTGCAGAGTGCTGTATTAAGCACAGGGTGAGTAAAATATAATAGAGTTAGTACACATGTTCCCTTATTCATTCATTCATTCATTCGTATTTATTGAGCCCTTATCTCTTTTTCCTGATTTTCCTCTGTCAGTGGGAATTAGAGGAAAGATGTAAATCATGCTGATGACTAGGAAGCATAATTTGAGAAGGACAAACTGGCCACAGCAACTAGAGCACAAACTCCTAGCCATCAGGAATGTGAAATAATAATTACGGTATTTGTCAAGTGCTTACTATGTGTCAAACCCTATTCTAACTGCTGAGAACTGTGAAATGGAAGAGTTAGGAAGAGAGGAGCAGGAAAGGATGTTTCTGCTTCCTGGTTCGGGTGATGCTGGCCACTCCAGAAATTCGGAATCTCCCATGATAGGCGCCTTCACTAGAAACAAGGAATTCCCCTCCAGAGTTAACCTTCTAGGTCAGTGGGTTTATGACAAACTAAAGGAATTATGTGGAACAAGAAGAAGCCTCCATTAAGCCTACACTTGATATTCACCCCACTTTCAGCCTCAGAGACATAATATATCCATTATTTATTTTAATGTCTGCCTCCCCATGTAAGCTCCTTGTGAGCAGAATAGTTGTTTACCCATCCTGTTGTATTGTACTCTCCCAAATGCTTAGTAAAGTGCTCTGCACACAATAAGCACTCAATAAATGCAACTGATTGATTGATTGAATGCTTAATATTAGACAAAAACCGCCGATGGATTGAAGAGAGCATGAAACAGAAGGCTTCGTTGAATGACCTAGTCAAAATAGTGCTGGGTTTTTCCTGGCTGGAGCATAGCTACAAATCCAGAGATGCTCAAAGACCCAGAGTTGCCAATGTGCCAGAATAATATTCCACCATCCAGAGAAAAGGAATTCTCCACTCTACTCATCATTATCATCAGTGGTATTTATTGAGCACTTACTACGTGCAGAGTACTGTACTAAGTACTTGGAAGTGTGTAAAACAGAGTTGACAAGCATGATCCCTGCCCACAAATGGGCTCACTTCCCCTCCATTTTTGGAGGTCAAATTGGCAGCACGGCTAATGTTTGGTAAGGGTTCCTTCAGCCTTGTACAGTTCGTCGTCCATCATGAGGAAACAGTGTAAATTCCTTTAAATCATGCTTTGCCTTGAAGAACATCAATTAAGTTGTCAAAACTGTTCACCTCATTAAAGTTAAAAAGATCAGACTACCAGTTTATTAATTCCTCACTAAAATAAATTGAGTGCCTTCATTTTTAATTAAATTCTTCCTCCCCAACAGGCTATAACTGACAGAATTGTTATAACTTATCCTTTTTACTGAGAAGACTTAAATATGTGAATTTGGCTTCAATGAAGATACAGCGTATTCTATTGGGTATTTTTACCTTATCTCACTTCTCAATCATAATTCCTCAAATAACCTGAGAGTTTGATTGACTAGGAAACTAAATTTTCCCCTTGAAGGCCTGCCTTATCGAGGAGGTGAAAATATTCAGAAACACAATCTGTCACCATTTTCTGTTGCCCTAAGAACTCGGCATCTTAATCAAGGAAAGGAAAATACATATTTTCCCCTAAGACAGACAGACCTATAGGGACTAGAAAATGATAACAAGGGGAAGCTTATTAGAGCTTCCTCCTGGTAGCCATTTTCCTCCTTGGAGAAGCAATGTGGCCTAGTGGAAAGAGCATAGGCCTGTAGGTCAGAGGTCCTGGGTCTCAATCCTTACTCCACCACTTATCTGCTATGTAACCTTGGGCAAATCACTTAGCTTCTCTGTGCCTCAGTTCCTCATCTGCTAAATGGGGATTCAATACCTGTTCTCCCTCCTATTTAGACTGAGAGCCCCATGTGGGACCTGATTATCTTGTATCTGCCCCAATGCTTAGTACAGTGTTCGGCACATAGTAAGTGCTTAACAAAAAAACAAATTATTTATAATTACTGATGCATGTCATGCCCTCTGGATGCCGAGTCTCTACTATGATTCATGAATGGGCGGATATGTTGTCAAAACCTTTGATTGCAGTGCTGTTAGGTACTTCACTGCTGCCTACAGGGGTCTGAAGGATCATATTCCAAGCAGAGCCTGACTTCTTGGGATGATACAATCGTTCTGGAATCCAGGGCTAAGCCACTTTCTTTTTGATTGCAGATTTATCCTCTTTTTCCACTCCCCCAGCTATGGGATGGAAGGATCCAAACCTAAAATGGGTAATTTCATTCCAATCTGCCCTGATAGACTCATGGCCCACAGTCCGATCAAACCAATCAATCTGGTATATATTAATAATGATGGTAGTTGTTAAGCACTTATTATGTGCCAGGCACTGTACTGAGTGCTGCAGTGTGTACAAGCCAATCGGGTTGGACACAGTCCCTGTCCCACGTGGGACTCGCAGTCTCAATCCCCATTTTTCAGATGAGGTAACTGAGGCTTAGAGAAGTGAAGTGACTTACCCAAGGTCACACAGCAGACAAGTGGCAGAGCCAGTATTAGAACCCATGACCGTGTGACTCCCAGACAAGTGCTCTATCCATTACACCATGTTGCTTCTCTAATACACGGAATGCATACTCTGTGCAGAGCACTGCACTAAGCACTTGGGAAAGTACAAGAGTTGGTAAGCACTTTCCCTGCCCACAAGGATCTTCCAGTCTAGAGGGAGAGACAGACATTAAATATAAGTCTATCACTGGTATTTATTGAGCACTTACTGTCTGCAGACCACTTTATTAAGTGCTTGGGAGACAAATAAATAAATTACGGATATGCACAATAGGTCCTGTGAAGGGTACAGATCCAAGTGAGTGCAGAAGGGAGAGGGAGTCTGGGAAAATACACTGAATTGGGGAAGGCTTAATGGAGGAGGTGTGATTTTAATAGGGCTTTGAAGGTGGGAAGAGTAGGGGTCTGTCAGATATGAAGAGGGAGGGAGTTCCAGGCTAGGGGAGGCTGTGGGAAAGGGGTCGCGAGTGAGATAGACAAGATTAGGGCCTAGTGAATAAGCTGAAGAGGCTAGACATCTGGAAAAGTTGTTGTAGATAATGGGTATGGGAGTCAGTAAGGATGGAGACATATTATCGAGCAAAGGACAGGACAGAATTAAAGCAGGTGAAGATGAACTTGCGAAGGACAGTCTGCTAGGTGTCTGGATTTCTGCCAGCAGCATTCCGCACCTCGAGCACAGGAGCAGAGGAAGTATACTATTTTGGTAATCCAGGGTTGTGCGCTGGTAGAATGTGACTGGCAGAGAGACAGAGGAGAGAGACAGTTGAGTTCAGTAGAGAGGGTGGTATTGAGACTGTCAACTTACATGTTGTGAATGGAGACCAAATTGGTCCTGATAACTATTTCCCAACCCAGAAACTAGACAGCTCAAAAAAAGTCACTGGCTCTGTGACTGGGGAATCAGGAAAGGAGTGAGTCTTAGGACTACCAGTACAGGAATGGAATGACTACTGGCCCTAACGGAGCTGGCCTTAGTGGGTCAGGGAGTCCATTCTTCATGACCAATGCATGAAATTACATCTTCTCCAGGAGGCTTTCCCTAATTCATTTCCAATCTTCCAACACCCACATCAGCACCTTCCACAACCCAAGTATGCACAATCCACCATAGTGTTTCTGTACTTTCCTTGCATAGAGAAGCAGCGTGGCTCAATGGAAAGAGCACGGGCTTGGGAGTCAGAGGTCATAGGTTCTAATCCCGGCTCTGCCACTAGTCAGCTGTGTGACTTTGGGCAAGTCACTTCACTTCCCTGGGCCTCAGTTACCTCATCTGTAGTGGGGATAAAGACTGTGAGCCCCATGTGGGACAAACGGATTACCTTGTATCCCCGCCAGTGCTTAGAACTGTGCTTTGTACATAATAAGTGCTTAACAAATGCCATCATTATTATGTTTATTCTTATGTCTCCTTATCTTTTACTGTCCCTCTCCCTCAGTGGATTGTAAGATGAGGAGGACTCACCTCTACTAATTCCACTGTACTCTCTTCAGGGCTCAGAAGGTACTCATTGAGAATGATTGACCCTCTCACAATACTTTGGGGTCCATTTTTTGTTATGGTATTTCTTGAGTGCTTACTATGTGTCATACACTCTTCTTAATGCTGGGGTAGGTACTAGTTAATTAGGTCAGACACAGTCCCTGTCCCGCCTGGAACCCACAATATAAGCAGGAGGCAGAACAGGTATTTAATCCCCATTTTACATTTACCCATTCCTGTTCTCATATGAATCCTGCAAGAGTAAAGAACAGATGGAACTCCACTCCAGTGTGTAAAATTCATTTCCCACTATCCAAAGTCCCACATGCTAACTGTGACCACTCCTCTCCATCAGTATTCATTTGTGAATCTCAAGTAATAATAACATTTGTTAAGCACTTTCTATGTGTCAAGCACTGTTCTAAGTGCTGGGGTAGATACAAGATAATCAGGTTGGACACAGTCCCTGTCCGTGGGGCTCACAGTCTAAGTCAAATGTTTAAAGGGTTTAGTTCCATACGAAAGATATAGTTTTGTCTTACCCTTTGTTTAGCTCAAAGTTGATTATTGGTCTCTACCAACGTTTCAGTCATTCATTCAATTGTATTTATTGAGTGCTTACTGTGTGTGGAGCACTGTACTAAGCACTTTTTAAGGTATGGGATAAGGTACAAGATAATCAGGTCCCAACACAGTCACTGTCCCAACTGTGGCCCACAGTTCAAGTAATAATAATAATGATGATGGCATTTGTTAAGTGCTTATGATATGCAAAGCACTGTTCCAAGCACTGGGGAGGTTACAAGGTGATCAGGTTGTCCCACGGGGGTCTCACAGTCTTCATCCCCATTTTACAGATGAGGTAACTGAGGCCCAGAGAAGTGAGGTGACTTGCCCAAAGTCACACAGCTGACAATTGGCGAAGCCGGGATTTGAACCCATGACCTCTGACTCCAAAGCCCGGATTTTTTCCACTGAGCCACGCTGCACTCCTCTGACATGACATCAGATTTGGTTTTGGAATGAGCAAGCCCAATAACTTTGATGCTTAACTGCCTGAAGATGCAAGAGGTTAGCAGTACACACCATTCCCAGTCTGGCATTCTGAGGTGGAGGGAAAATCCATTTCCCAGCAAAGGAAGAATTCATTTCAGAAAGAAAATACATCAGCCTTCCTACCTGCAAAACAAAAACACACACACTTTTTCTTTTTTTCCTCTCTCTCTCTCTTTCTCTCTCCCCCTCCCTCTCCCTCTCCCTCTCCCCCTCTCTCCCTCTCTCTCTCTCTCCCTCTTCCCCCCCCCTACTCAATAAGCTGGTCTCTTTCTTGCTTTCTCCTGGGAAACATTGTACTAGGTTTCCTGGTCCCCAGCCTTTAAATCTTTCTCCATAACGATTTATTTATTCTGGATTTCATTCCTCTGAATATTTGCAATCAATATGCAAACTATTGCCTGCTTGCATCTCTCTCGGGAACCCTATAAGACTATAGTATAAATGAGCTCAAGGGCTACCATGTGTACATCCTTTTAAAATATATTGAATAAATATGCAAATACTCCTGTCTCTTGAGCTGAGAAGGTATGCGAAGATGCTTAAGGATGATCACTATAATGAGAAATTCATGACAATTCATTTGTAACCGTGTTAAATCTGAGTCTGGGGGAGTGTTGAAAATACAGATGGCACACACTTTCAGCAACAGGGTGAGTTGTATTGAGTCTAAAGGTGAAAAAATAAAGAACGTCCTCAGTAACAACCCCAGAAAATACAATTCTGTAGCCTGGAACGCTGCCGGAGTCTCTGGAGAACAGAGAAGCTAGGACTTCGCCACGCTTGGTGTTTTATGAGAGTCTGAGGACAGTTCAGAATCCCCAGTGGCAGGTGAAAAGGTCACTTCCCTTCTTGGTGTCACATTCTGTTAGTGCACAGCTGGTTACCCACCACTGGAGGAGAGACTGCCCCTGCCCTTCACAATCACAGAATTGACTGCTCATTTAAAGTTTTTATTATCATTACTATTATCATTATAGTATATGTTTGGCACTTACTGTTAATCAGGTCGTACTCACACCCTGTCCCATATGGGGCTCCCAGTAATAATAATAATAATTGTGGTATTTGTTAAGTGCTTACTGCATGCCAGGCACTGTACTAAGCACTGGGGTGGATGCAGGGTAATTGGGTTGGACACAGTCCCTGTCCCACATCATCATCAATCGTATTTATTGAGCGCTTACTGTGTGCAGAGCACTGTACTAAGCGCTTGGGAAGTACAAATTGGCAACATATAGAGGCAGTCCCTACCCAACAGTGGGCTCACAGTCTAAAAGGGTGGGGGGAGGGGGTCACAGTCTTAATCCTCGTTTTACAGATGAGGTAACTGCGGCACAGAGAAGTGAAATGACTTTTCCAAGGTCACGCAGCAGACAAGTGATTAGAACCCAGGTCCTTATGACTCCCAGCCCCATGCTCTATCCACTAGGCCATGCTGTTTCATAAGAGCAATTTATTTAAAGCATCAAATCCCAGGAAACATGGTGGTATTATGCAGCTCCCTCTGTTCTGAGTGACTAACTGGCAGTGATACGTTCTGGAATAGAATTGAAAAAGGGGAATTCTCGTCCAAGTTCTGACAGAGACTCATGGGGGCTGACAGCTCTCCCAGGGATGAGGAATCTGTGCCGTTGGGAGCTCCCTTCTGCCATGAGAGGTGTGGCCTACGTGCTTGCTCTGTATCCAAGCTACCCAATGCAAGACTGAACACAGGCCAGCATACGCCCCACACTCCTTCCCCACAAGGGTGGAGAGAAATCGGCTCATTCAGTCTGTGTCCTCACTTCTGAGCTGAAGCAGAAACATAAATGAAACGTCCGGATCATTTGGACAAGCCAAGCCTAAATTCTCCACTCCCTTTTGGGGTGAAAACCTGGCCCAGGTGGGAATTAGAACTGAACGTATTTCTTCATTTCTCCTCCACCACCTACTTCACAGCACTTTTACAAAGAGTTCCCGATAAATGAAGGGGAAAAAAATCATTGAATTATGAAATGCTAATAACATGAAACAGCTTATATTGGGAGGTAGTGTGGTTTAATAATAATAATAATGATGGTATTTGTTAAGCACTTACTATGTGCAAAGCACTGTTCTAAGCACTGGGGGGGATACAAGGTGATCAGATTGTCCCACTTGGGGCTCACAGTCTTAATCCCCATTTTACAGATGAGGTAACTGAGGCACAGAGAATTTAAGTGACTTGCCCAAAGTCACACAGCTCATAATTGATGGAGCAGGGATTTGAACCCATGACCTCTGACTCCAAAGCCCGTGCTCTTTCCACTGAGCCACTCTCCTTCTCTTCTAACATTTTCTAGCACTTTCTAAGAAATATCTCATGATCAGTGTCTTAGAAAAGGCAAAACAAGAAATGCAGGGTGACCATGTATGTGTTTTTGATACTGTGGACCACCCCCTTCTCCTTGAAAGATTATCCAAACTTGGCTTCACTGACACTGTCCTCTACTGGTTCTCAAGCCATCTCTCTGTCTCCCTGTTTTCAGTCCCCTACTATTCTCCATCTACACCCACCCCTGTGGAAAACTCATTTACTCCCACAGCTTCAACTACCATCTCTACGCAGACGATTTCCAAACCTACTTCTTCAGCCCTGACCTTTCTTTACAGTTTTGTATATCCTCCTGCCCTCAGGACATCTCTGGATGTCCTGCTAACACCTCAAACTAAACATGTCCAGAACAGAACTTCTCATCTTCCCACCAAAACCCTGTCCTACCCATCACTTTAGACAACACCACTACTCTCCCTAACTCACAAATCTGTAACCTTGGCATTATCCTCCAGTCATCCCTAATTAAACCCACATATTTAAAGTCACCAAGTCCTGTAAATTATATCTTCACAATAGTTCTGGAATCTGCCCTTTCCTCTCCAGCCAAACTATACTGATCCAAGGACTTATATCCGCCCTAACCTCCCTGCCTCCTCTCTCTCTCCTCACTACAGTCCATAGTTCACCATGATGCCCAGATCATTTTTCTAAAAAAAATTCAGTCCATAACTCCCTAATTCTCAAGGTCTTTCAGTGGTTGCCCATCCACATCAAACAGAAACTTCTTACCATCAGCTTTAAGGAATTCAATCAGTTCACCCCCTCCTACCTTACCTCGCTGATTTCCTACTCTTCACACTTTGCTCCTCTAGTGCCAGGTTACACACTGTACCTCAGTCTTGTCTAACTCACCACGGACCCCTTTCCCATATCCTTCCTTTGACCTGGAACTCCCTCCCCCTTCAATATATAACAGCCCACTACTTTCCCTACTTCAAAACCTTATTAAGATCATTTCTCCTCCAAGAAACCTTTCCCAACTAAGCCATCTTTTCCCTGACTCCCTTTCCCTTCTGTCTTGCCTATGAATTTGGATCTGTGCCCTTTGAGCACTTGGTATTTACCCCACTCTCAGCTCCACAGTACTTATATATGTATCCATAACATTTATTTATACTACTACTAATAACAATAATGGCATTTATTAAGCACTTACTATGTGCAAAGCACTGTTCTAAGTGCTGGGGAGGTTACAAGGTGATCAGGTTGTCCCATGTGAGGCTCACAGTCTTAATCCCCATTTTACAGATGAGGGAATTGAGGCACAGAGAATTGAAGTGACTTGCCCAAAGTCACACAGATGACAATTGGCAGAGCTTGAATTTGAACCCATGACCTCTGACTCCAAAGCCCGTGGCTCCACTGAGCCATGCTGCTTCTCAATGTCTGTATGCTCCTTGAGGTCAGCGAAGATGTCTACTAACTCTGTTGTATTTTGCTCTCTCAAGTGCTTAGTACAGCACTGCACAAAGTAAGCACTCAATAACTACTAATGATCACTTCCCCATCTTGCGTGTATATGGCTCCGGTATCTGGAGTGTAATTGTGCTTTGAGTTTTTTTTTTCTCTAGAACATGATTGAACATAGTGAAATGTACAATGAGTTTGGCCTATAAAAAATAATCACAGGAATGTAGATTCAAACCCTGCTCCACCCTAAAAATACAATTATTATTATTATTAATTACTGTAATGGAATTTTTTTAGCACTTGCTCTATTTGCCTAATCCTTGTGGGGCTGGAGTGTGTAGATCAAAGTACTTAAAGGTTATTGTTATTTTCATGCTGAATTCTAGCTCTGCCTCCTTTCAGTACATTACAAAGTTGTCACAGCTTTGTCACAGCTCAGCACTTACAGAAACCTCATCTCCCCTGAGTGCATTATGTTGTTCCTCGAGATGCACAGTTGTGACAGCTTCAAAATGCGTTGATGCATTCAGCCTGTCTCCTGCACTTTTTATGATCCCAGGGAATTGAGACATTTGAGTTCCAACTCCTTAAAATAAGAATCCATAAGGCTATCTTGACCAAGTCTTCATATGTCCCAGCATGTGGATAATGAGAAGACATGATAGTGGAAACTGAATAATGGATAACCAAGGACCATCATCATCAATGGTATTTATTGAGCACTTACTGTGTGCAGAGCACTGTTCTAAGCATTTGGGAGAGGACAGTACAACAGAGCTGTGTCCCTGCCCACAATGAGTTTACAAACTAGAGATAAAAACAAAAGCCTAACACTAACAAATTCCAATATGTTACAAAGTCAAAAAGCTAAATCTACCTGTTAACCACCTTAATCTTATACAAAGTCTTCTGCCAATTCAGGTCAGTGAATCACCAATTACAGATGAGGTAAGTGAGGCACAGAGAAGTTATGTGACTTGCTCAAAGTCACACAGCTGACAATTGGAGGAGCTGGGATTTGAACCCATGACCTTTGACTCCAAAGCCCGTGTTCTTTCCACTGAGCCATGCTGCTTCTCTATCCCAGAGCTCTGCAACCTTGGACAAGTCACTTAACTTCTCTGTGCCTCTGTTACCTCACTTGTAAAACGAAGATTCAATGCCTGTTCTACTCAGGCTACAAGCCCTCCATGGATTAAGGACTGTCTGACTTGATTACCTTGTAACTTCCCCAGTGCTTAAAAAAGAGCTTGACAAGTAGTAAGCACTAAACATAGACCACAACTATTACTATTTCTGCCTATTGTTCTTGGCAAACACCGAGAAACATCTGGGTGCATCTTGCTGTCACCAGTTCAGAGACATGAAGCAGCAATTGTCCGCAGGAAATGACATGATCGTGGCAATAATGAGATGGAGCTGCTAGTAATAGATAACAGTCCCAGGCTTCAGAAGATTACTTATTCTCCACAACCTTAGAAAGAAAAGTTATTCTTTTACCAAGTTATAAAAATGCAACCTTTGCAGTGTGGCTCAGTGGAAAGAGCACAGGCTTGGGAGTCAGAGGTCATGGGTTCTAATCCTGTCAGCTGTGTGACTTTGGGCAAGTCACTTAACTTCTCTGTGCCTCAGTTCCCTCATCTGTAAAATGGGGATTAAGACTGTGAGCCCCATGTGGGACAACCATGATGACCTTGTATCCCCTCCAATGCTTAGAACAGTGCTTGGCACATAGCAAGTGCTTAACAAATACCAACATTATTACTATTCATTCATTCATTCAATCATATTTATTGAGCGCTTACTGTGGGCAGAGCACTGTACTAAGCACTTGGGAAGTACAAGTTGGCAACATATAGAGATGGTCCCTACCCAACATTGGGCTCACACTACTATTATATGCAGGGGGAGAGAGTTCCAGGATTGAGGAAGGATGTAGGCAAGACGTCAGCCGTAAGATAGGTGAGATCGAGGTACAATGAATAAATAGGTGTTACAGGATTAAAATGTGCAGGCTGAGTTGTAGTAGAAAATCAGCAAAGTATGATGGGGCAAACTGATTGAGTGCCTTAAAGTTGGTGATAAGGATTCCTGTTTGATGCAGAGGTGGATGGGCAACTACTTGCAGAAACTGCTGGGCAGTAGTTTTTAATCTTCTTGATGTTTACCCCATCTACCTGAACAGAACTATAGTCAGGCCCAGCGTTGCTGGCTTTGTTGGCTTTAGGAAAATTCACTACTTTCACAGATCAAATTTGCTGCTTTTTTTGTAACCCCCTCAACCCCTAGTTCAACATCTTGCCCTCGGTGGGCAAACACTTTTGACTGTTGTCCCCCAGAGGCAGTATGGACTACTAGAGGAATAGTGGGGTATAATAATGATTTTGGTTTCCGTTAAGCACTTACTATGTGCCAGACACTGTACTAAGTGCTGGACTGGTACAAGCAAATCAGGTTGAACACAGTCCTGGTCCCTCATGGGACTCACAGTCTTAATCTCCATTTTACAGAAGAGGTACCTGAGACACAGAGAAGTTAAGTGACTTGCCCGAGGCTATGCAGCAGACAAGTGGTAGAGCCAGGATTAGAACCCATGACCTTCTGATTCCCAGGCCCGTGCTCTATCCACTATGCCACGCTGCTTTCCCAAGGAAATGCCGAGTTCAACCTTTCTTCCAACCTGGGAACCTCCATTAAGACTTCCACTCATCACCTCACCCTGAGGCCCAGATTCGCCAGCTAAAAAATTGGAGCTATTATTCCCTGCCCATTAATACCATGTTAGGAATAAGACAGAGGACAGAGTGATAAATACCAGGAATGAATAACAACTGCGATAAAAATGAAAGATGCTCCAAAATTGTATTTTGATCTGGAAAATCTAATTCAACCTTTCTTATGATAAATTATTTTCTCTTGCATTTAGTCATTTTTCTTCAGCAACTTAGAAAACAAAGGAACCAATTGATTAAGCTGATTGAACAAGCCAAAATAAAAACAAATTTAAGTACTTCTTCACTAGACATGAGCAGCTTTTACTGAGAAACTCAGCAACATTTAATAAAACAATCCTCAAATTCAAAGAATAGATATGTTCTAGACTGTGAACCTGCTGTTGGGTAGGGACCGTCTCTATATGTTGCCAACTTGTACTTCCCAAGCACTTAGTACATTGCTCTGCACACAGTAAGCGCTCAATAAATACAATTGAATGAATATGAGTGTATGCCTATCAATCAATGCTATTTATTGAGTGCTTACTGAGTTCAGTGCCCTGTCCTAAGCCCTTAGGAGAGTATTCATTCAATCGTATTTATTAAGTGCTTACTATGTGCAGAGCACTGTACTAAGCACTTGGGAAGTACAAGTTGGCAACATATAGAGACGGTCCCTACCCAACAGTGGGCTCACAGTCTAGAAGGGGGAGACAGAGAACAAAACATATTAACAAAATGAAATAAATAAAATAAACATGTACAAATAAAATGAATAGAGTAATAAATATGTACAAACATATATAAAGGTACTGTGGAGAGGGGAAGGAGGTAAGGCGGGGGGGATGGGGAGGGAGAGGAGGGGGAGAGGAAGGAGAGGCCCATAATACTGAAGAGTTGGTAGCCCACTAGAGCTTATGGTGCAGAGAGGGGTCTATCACATTTACTTAACACGATGTATACAGAGCACTGTAGTATGCACTTTGGAGAGTATGATAATAGAGTTGGCAGATACATTGCCTGCCAACAAGGAGCTCACAGTCTACAGGGGAGAGCGACACTAAAACAAATTGTGGATATGGACATAAGGAGCTGTGGGACTGAGGGAGGTATGAACGAGAGGTCCAAATCCAGGTTTAATGCAGAAGGGAGAGGGGGTAGGGGACATGAGGATTTAGAAAAGGCTTCTTGGTGGAGATGTGATTTTAATAAGGCTTTGAAGGAAGGGGGGATGATGGTCTGTTGTATACAAAGAGGGAGGGTGTGAGGTGGGATAGGGCCAGTGGGTCGGCGCTGAGATAGATCAAGGTACAGTGAGTAGGTTCGTGTTAGAGGAATGAAGTGAGCATTCTGGGTTTTAGTTGGAAATCAGAGAGGTAAGATAAGAGGGGGCAAAGTGATAAGTGCTTTAAAGCCAATGGTCAGAGTTTCTGTTTGATGCAGGGGTGGATGGGCAACCACTGGATGTTTGTGAGGAGTTGGAAAACACGAACTGAATTTTTTTTAGAAAATTGATATGGGCAGCAGAGTGAAATATGGACTGAAGTGGGAAGGGACAGGAGGCAGGGAGTTCAGCGAGAAGGCTGATGCAGAAGTCAAGATGGGACAGTATAAGCCCTTGGATCAACGTGGTAGTAGTTTGAATGGAAAGGAAAGGGCAGATTTTAGAGATGGTAGGTAGCACTGATAGGATATGGTGACAGAGTGAGTATGAGGGTTGGAGAGAGATGAGTCGAGGATAAAGATATGGATTTACGAGACAGGGAGGATGGGGGTGCCATATACAGTGATGGGAAATTCAGGAGGAGCACAGGGTTTGAGTGGGACAATGAAGCATTCTGCTTTGGAACACCGACAGTAAAATAGATTACAGGTACAGAAAGTAGTAGAGTATAGAGATATGTACATAAGTGCTGTATGTATGGAGGTGGGGTGAATATCAAGTGTTTTAGGGGTACAGATCCAAGTGAAGCAGCGTGGCTCAGTGGAAAGAGCACGGGCTTTGGAGTCAGAGATCATGGGTTCAAATCCCTGCTCCACCAATTGTGAGCTGTGTGACTTTGGGCAAGTCACTTAACTTCTCTGTGCCTCAGTTATCTCATCTGTAAAATGGGGATTAAGACTGTGAGCCACCCGTGGGACAACCTGATCACCTTGTAACCTCCCCAGTGCTTAGAACAGTGCTTTGCACATAGTAAGCACTTAATAAATGACATTTTTAAAAAAGTGCCTAGGCAATGTTGTAGGGAGAGTGAGTAGGAGAAATGGGGAGTTAGTCATTGGATGAGTGATTATAATAGGACTCAAAGTGGAGAAAGCAGTAGTCTATTTGACAGGGCGAGGTGAAATTCAACACCAGAGGAAGTATATGGGTAAGAGATAGATAAAAGCCAGATACACAGTACGTAGGTTGCATTAGAGGAGTGAAGAGTGTGGGCTGGGTTGCTATGGGAGATAGAAAGGTAAGGTAGTGGGGTATAGCTGTTTTGTCTGAAAGGACGTGAATGTAGTATAGGTTACTCCGCAGCAAGGCTGTAAGCTCTTTGTGGGTAGGGAATATGTCTACCAACTGTTGTATTATACACTCCTGCATACTTAATACAGCGTATTTAGCTCTTAATAAATATCACTGATTGATATGTGGAGTACAAAGAGTAAGCTTTCCAGAGTGACAGCAACTGTGCTGTAGCCCTATAAAGATAGACATGCAGATATACACGTCTACACGCAGCCCTGCCACACTGGGAAACTGGGATTGAACAATGTTGGGGTTTTTTTAATGGTACTCTAAGAGCTTACTATGTGGAAAGTACTATATTAAGTGCTAGGATAGATATCAGAAAATCAGTTGAGCATGGTCCCTTCCCCTCATTGGGCTCGCATATAAGTAGAGGGAGTAGAATTTAATCTCCATTTTACAAAATGAGGCACAGAGAAGTGACTTGTCCAAGGTCACCCAGCAGACAAGTGGCAGAGCCAAGATATGAACCCAGGCCCTCCATCTCCCAGCCCATGTTCTTTCCACTAGGCCATGCTACTTTCTCCAGAGGAAAAGGGTCATTTGTTGAAATTTGTTGACAT
Source organism: Tachyglossus aculeatus (assembly GCF_015852505.1). Taxonomy (NCBI): domain Eukaryota; kingdom Metazoa; phylum Chordata; class Mammalia; order Monotremata; family Tachyglossidae; genus Tachyglossus; species Tachyglossus aculeatus. The sequence continues at coordinate 30,542,205 of NC_052077.1, forward strand.
TTCTCCTCCACTGACACCTGGGGGAGTAAAATCTCCTCCATAAAGTCCTCTGCTCTTCTAATCATTTCTGTAATATATTAGTTTTCTTTGGATAGGCATGCAGCTCTTTCCATTACACAAAACAAATACGATATTTAACCTGAAAACTGAGTAGCTATGCAGTGTTTGCACAGAGAATAGACGTTTTTCCGAGATAGATTTTCTGTGCAACTGAACAGCTGGCACTCTCGGTTGGTCAAGCACATAACAGTTCAGCACTTGTGAGATGACAGACGTCCCATTATCCAAGGTAGAATGAATGAAAACCTCGTTCCCCTTCCCCTTTGTCTACATCTGTATGGCACTACCTGCCAGGAGGGGAAACTCACCCCCTTCTCTTAACCAACTGAACCCTCCAGAGAGGGGGGATTTACAACAAATTGTTGTCAGCCAGTGAAGTGAAAAGTTCCTATCCAAAATGAATTAATGATGGATGTTAATCGAGCCAGAAAACAGTAACCTGAATTGATCACACAGTTCAAAGAACAAGCTGAGCATTTCATTCTCAACTAGATAGACTGTGGAACAAACACATAAACTCAGGATCTGGATTCTTGGTTTCAACTCTATCCTCAGGTACTGAGGCTAAATATTTGTCAGTGAAAATTGGAGTGCTGGGGCTAAGTCTGTAGGACTGACAAAAGCCTCTCCCATTAAAAAAATGGACATTTAGGGTATTGTTTGATAGGTTGTATTACGTGTATTTCTGTCCTCATAACCCAATAATTAAATACAGGATTGATCTCTAGCAATCAAACAACTCAGTAAAAACATCTAGGCTCTAAGTGACAAAGATCTATCCAAAAAAAATGAGTTTTAAATAAATGCAAATTTTAGTTAAAATTGAGGGTAGTCATATTATGATTCTTTATGTTATCTATGACCACTGTCATTACCATTTTAAACCTTATTAATGTCACATCTCCTCCAAGTGGCCTTCCTGACTAAGCCCTCATTTCTCCTTCTCCCTCTCCCTTTTATATGTTGCCAACTTGTACTTCCCAAGTGCTTAGTACAGTGCTCTGCACACAGTAAGTGCTCAATAAATACGATTGATTTTACATCATCCTTACCAAATATAGGCATGTGTGTATATAGCTACATCTTTCTGAATTCATAAAAGATGTTGCTATGTCATTTCCTGACTCAGTTCATGTCTTGGTTGCTTGGACTGCATCATCTATCTCCATTTGCTGTCTTGGGTTTGTCATATTAGCTGCAAGTAAGGATACAGAGATGGGGATTTTTTGAGCAATATCTAAAAGAGTAAGCTGTGGTCTTGCCAGCCTCTCCCTGCCCCGCTTTCCCAAAGTACAACATGCAAAGAAAAGATCATATCCTGGAGTTGGTGGTCTTTGCTTTTAAACCTGTTGCAGACTGGTGTGTGATGGTCAATATTCAAAACAAGGGGAAATAAAAAGATGAGCTCATTGAGGAGAGAGGAACTTTGCACACCAAAAAAGGTGAAAGAAGGTACTGCTTGCATCAACAGGAACAGTGTTGGTACTTAGCAGAATGATCTGTTAAAAATTGGTGGCAAAATGTCTCTCCTGGCAAAATTTCAAGGGAGAAGTTGACATCACATTTGTACCTCCTCAGAGAAGGCCGTCTTTCACCAAAAGGTTTCTAGACGGATTGAAGCAGGTTGTGAATGTGTCTGGGTCAAATGCAAATCTAATTTCAAGGCCTCTCTCTATTTCCAGTCTAGAAAGAAGAGACAACATAGCTAAATTGCAACTGAGGACTCACATAAATGATTAAGCAGGACTTCTAACTCTTAACTTCTAACTCCCTCTGACTTTGTGCTGTGAGCAGGGTACACACTGCATCTGCTCATAAGAGTACTGAGGTACTCTTCATAACCCATGAGAAACCATCCACTTCTAGTTGCCTCCCACAAAAAAAAATAAAACCCACAAGTTTCTGGGAGCAAAGGCTCTCCATCCTGCTGAAGCCTGGGGAATACAGAGTGCTGTGTCTGCATTGTTCTGAAAAATCAACTTCCACAGCTGTTTACACTGGAGCTTCTGAGCTGAGGCATTCATAGGAAGAAATAGTAATAGCCAATAATAATAATAATAATGTTACTTGTTAAGCACTTATTATGTGCCAAGCATTGTTTTAGGCACTGAGTAGATTAATCAGGTAGGTTAATCAGGTTGGACACAGTCCCTGTCCCACATGGGGCTCACATTCTTAGTCCCAACTTTACTGATGAGGTAACTGAGGCATTGAGAAGTGGAGTAACCCAAGGTCACACAGCAGACAAGTGACAGAGCGAGATTAGAACTCAGGTTCTTCTAACTCCCAGATCCGTGTTCTATTCACTAAACCGCACTGCTCTCCATGAAACTGATCGCATGACATTCTTGTTCTGAATTTCAGGAGTTTTGTTCATTTCCTGCCACCTAGAAATAATAGAGAACAACCTGAAATGTGAATGTGCAAATGTGTCTGCGTGTCCCCTTTCTAGTGTGCTGCAGGAAAGCTCAATTCCAATACCATAGTTTGTGCTCCAACTCTAATCACTCCCTGGTGGGATTTTCAAATAGTCAGTATCACGTTCTAACCCATTCCAGCTGGTACACGTATTTGCTTGCCTCACTGGGTGATCCTGAGGTCCTGCTTTCCTTCTGAACAATGGGGATCCTGGTTATTGTAATACTTAAGCAAATAGTTGAAAATATTGTCAAAAGTGACTCTGTGCTAGTTAGAAGGTGTGTTCTTTTAAAAAATCCAACTATGATAAACGGCTCATGTCTTTCACCCCACACTGCTGAGAGGTTTTGACAAGTTCCCAGTTTTTATTTTGTCTGAGGATAGTTTCAGTTCAGATTATGAGAAGTAGCATTTCTAGTAAATAGGGGCTGGGAGTCGGAAGGACCTGGGTTCTAAGCCTGGATCCCCAACTTTTCTGCTTTGTGACTTGAGTGAATCGCTTAACTTTTTTGTGTCATCTGTAAAATGGGGATAAGACTTTTGAGCCCCACGTGGGACATGGGCAGTGTACAGCCGAATTAGCTTGTATCTACCCCAGTGTTTAGTATAGAGCCTGGCATACCTCACCTCCCTTCTCTTCTTCTACAGCCCAGCCCTCACCCTCCGCTCCTCTGCCACCGCTAACCTCCTCACTGTACCTCGTTCTCGCCTGTCCCGCCGTCAACCCCCAGCCCACGTCCTTCCCCTGGCCTGGAATGCCCTCCCTCCACACATCCACCAAGCTAGCTCTCTTCCTCCCTTCAAAGCTCTACTGAGAGCTCACCTCCTCCAGGAGGCCTTCCCAGACTGAGCCCCCTTTTCCCTCTCCTCCTCCCTATCCCCCCACTCTACCCCCTTCCCCTCCCCACAGCACCTGTATATATATTTGTACAGATTTATTACTCTATTTTACTTGTACATATTTACTATTCTATGTATTTTGTTAATGATGTGCATATAGCTTTAATTCTATTTGTTCTGACGATTTTGACACCTGTCTACATGTTTTGTTTTGTTGCCTGTCTCCCCCCTTCTAGACTGTGAGCCCGTTGCTGGGTAGGGACCGTCTCTATATGTTGCCGACTTGTACTTCCCAAGCGCTTAGTACAGTGCTCTGCACACAGTAATCGTTCAATAAATACGATTGAATGAATGAATGACTACAGTAAGCACTTAGTGCCATAAAAAAAGGTTCTTGGCAAAAAAAAAAAAAAGCTGTGTAGAAAATATTAGTGGCTGATGTGCTTCCCGGAGAGAAACAGCCTTTAGATTTACAGTATACAGTCTACTAGGAGTAGTTTGTGAGTTTGTCAATTTTAGTGATGATAATAATCAGATCTTGATAATAAGAAATATGCTATGTGCTCTCCCCAAGGATTACATATGTACAAAATCATCCAGATGGTTTTTCCCTCTTGAATTTCCTGGACTGGAAAAAGGTATCAATTAAAATAAAGATATGACATATATGTCCACTATCAAACTTGTATGCATCCCAAAAGTCCCTTTGTGGTGATTAACTAGAACAAACATCTTTGGATGAACCTTCCATCAAACAAAAATACAGAAATCATCAGTGCTAGCTCATCATGTGCAACATAAACTCTATTCTGCAGCCAGGACGGGAAAAACAATTGCATCAACAGTATCCAGTCCTTTCACATTTATAAGAGAATAATTTCACTAGTGGCTAACGAGAGCAAACATTTACCAGAACTCACCTCTAGTTAACCACATAGCAGTGGTTTCTGGAACACAGCCTGCTTCCTTTGTGCAGGCCTGGTGGAGATGTGAAAATGGATTATTTGTTCCAAACTGTCTCATCCATTATGCTTCAAAGGCATAATTAGCGTAGAGGCACAGAGGTAAAGCTGAGGGGAAATCAGAGTTCTAAGTGTTTTGAGATAAACAGGATCATTCCTTTAAGATTCCAGTTTCAGTGAAAAATAAACTGGATCCTGAGGTCTTTAAGAGCATGTGAAACACAGTAAGATATTTAAAAACAAAGAAGTAGTACAATTTAGGCAACAGTCTGATTTTAAAGATTTCCTCTTGCAGGGGATGGTAGACAGAAGTCTTTAGATGGATAGACAACCACTAGAGATTTTTGAGGAGGGGGGATGACGTTTCCTGAATTTTTTTGTAGAAAGATGATCCTGGCAGTGGAATGAAGTATGGACTGGAGTGGGGAGAGATAGGAGATTGGGTGGTCAGCAAGGAGGCTGACGCACTGATTTAGGTGGGATAGGATGAGTGATGCTTTCTTTCTGCATGGAAAGTATCAAAATATGACATCTTTTCCTCTGCCTCTTTCACTTGGTTTTGCACCCCTTTATTCACCGCTCTTTCAGTCCACAGCCCTTACATACATATCCACAATTCATTTATTCATATTAATGTCTATCTTCCCCTCAAAACTGTAGGCTCATTATGGGTAGGGAAGGTGTCTGCTAACTCTCTTGTATTGTACTCTCCCATGTTCTAAGTTCAGTGCTCTGTACCAGGATGTATTCAATAAATACCATTGATTGATTGATTGATTGTCTCCCCTGCCCCTTCTCAAAGATGAGTTATTTCCCCCAAGTTTCTGGAGGAGAAATTGCAATCACGCAGACATCTCACCATATGGAAAGGCAAAATAAATACAACTTCCTCAGAAATGGCAGGCCTCATTTGGTGAAATGAAGTTAAAATGATCAAGAGCTTTATGACATCTTAGGAAGCCGTATTATAGCAGCAAAAGGAACTTCCCTTTGGTCATTTTTCAAGGACCAAGGAAAATAGAGGAATTCATCCACTAAGAGATATGTAGTTGTTCAAAAATTAATGATCTTAAAGGCTTGAAGCTGCACTTCCGCGATAGCAGGAGTCAAAAGACCTGGGTTCTATTCCTGGCTTCTCCAAATGCAGGCTGTGTGACCTTGGCCAAATCACTTGATTTTTCTGTGCCTCAGTTTTCTCATTTGTAAAATGGGGTTTAAATACCTACTCTCCTTCCCACTTAGAATGTGAGCTCTACGTGCGTCAGGGACTGTATCCAATTTAATTGGATTTTGTCTACACCAAACCACAGTATGTAGTAAGAGCTTAAATATCACAATTCAGCATTTTCCCTCATCAACTGAATCTAATACCTGGTGTAAGTGGTTGAATGGAATTCAGGATTCCAGCAACCATTTTACATGTCCTTAATCTACCTTGGCTCCACTCCAGGCTCAGTTCCCTATTATGAGTGCCATTCACCTCTTACATATCAGTGTTTACACTAATAATTATGATACTTATTATTATGGCATTCGTTAAGCACTTACTATGTGATGAGTATGTACTATATGCTGGGGAAAATACAAAGTTATCAGTTTGGACGCAGTCTCTGTCCCACATGGGGCTCGCAGTCTAGGTAGGAGGGAGTAGGATTTAATCCCCAATTCTACAGGTGAGAAAACTGAGGCAAAGAGAAGTTAACTGACCTACCCAAGGTCACACAGCAGAAAAGTGGCAGAGCTGGGATTAGAATTCAAGTCCTCCAACTCCCAGGTTCATGCTCTTTCCAGGAGACCACCCTCCTTCCTTACTTACATACTTATGTATCATGTCCCATTTAGTTTCCACACCAAAGCCACCTTCCTTTGAAGACTAAATTGACACCATCAATACCACCGTCTCTACTGAACTCAACTCACTTTTCCCTTATCCCTTCGTTGCTCTCGTACCACTGACCCACAGCCCTGGATCACCTTCACACTTCACTTCCTTCAATCCTGTGCATGAGCTTCAGAGCACTGTTGGCAGAAATCCAGATATCAGGACAACCTTGTCCACCTCAAATTCATCCTTCCGTGTGCTTTAACTCTGCCCAGCAAACTTATTTCTCCATCCCTATTGACACGCATACCCATTCCACTCAGCAGTTGTTCCAGACATTTAACTACCTCCTCAAACCCCCAGTCCCTCTGTCTCACCCCATCTTACTCTTAATGATCTTGCAACATAGATGAAATTGAAACCATCAAGTGTGATCTCTTTAAAACTCTCCCCTACTTCTCTCAAGTCCCTCCCTCCTCCCTCCCATCTTTTCCAGCAGTATCTCAAGATATCTGCCTTCTCTCAAAATCTACCCCCTTCCACCTGCACCTCTAACCCAACCCTTCACACTTTATTAAACCACTTGCCCCCTCCCTTCTTCCTTCCCTGACTGCCATCTTCAGCTTTTTCTCTCCAGTGATTTTTTCCCCCATGGCTCCCTCCAGTTATCGCCCCATCTCCCTCCTCCCATTCTTCTCCAAACACCTTGAATGAGTTGTCTCCACCCACTGTCTCCAGTTCCTCTCTTCCTATCCAAAATAAAAACACATTATGGCAAAATGAGTGTACATGGAATTGCTGGTTCTCACTATTTCTACCACACTAAAGGCAGCCCAGAATGTTTGGTTTAATGGGTAAAAGACTGTCAAACCTCAACACAATCAACCAATCTCCTTGAGGGCAGGGATCAAATTATCATATTTGCCAACTCTATAGAATTCTCCCATGTACTTCAGTGCTCGATACACTATGATAATTAATAATAATTATGGTATTTGTTAAGCACTTACTATGTGCCAAGCATAAGGGAGCAATACCTTGAGAAGCCGTATGGCTTTGTGGAAAGAGCATCGGCCCGGCAGTCAAAAGATCTGGGTTCAACCCCATCTCCACTGCTTGCCTGTTCTGGGACCTTGGGCAGGTCACTTCACTTCCCTGTGCCTCAGTTACTTCATCTATAAAATGGGGATTAAGTCTAAGCCCCAAGCAGGACAGGGACTGTGTTGAACCTGATTAGTTTGTATCTACCCCAGTGCTCAGTACAGTGCTTGGCATACAGTAAACACTTCATAAATACCATAATTGTCAATATTATCATGATTGATTCCAGATTAAAGAGAAAAATTATTCTCCAGGTATCAGGCTCTCCAGCCAAGACAAAATATATTTGGAAGATACTGAGTTATGTTGCATTAATATTACAACCTCCTTCCTCTCCCCCTTCTCCCCCTCCCCATCCCCCACGCCTTACCTCCTTCCCCTCCCCACAGCACCTGTATATATGTATATATGTTTGTACATATTAATTACTCTATTTATTTATTTATTTTATTTGTACATATTTATTCTATTCATTTTATTTTGTTAATATGTCTGTCTCCCCCTTCTAGACTGCAAACCCGCTGTTGGGTAGGGACCGTCTCTATACGTTGCCAACTTGTACTTCCCAAGTGCTTATTACAGTGCTCTGCACACAGTAAGTGCTCAATAAATATGATTGAATGAATTAATGAATGAATTACAAATCATTATTCATTTCTGCCCAGACTAGGTTTTTGACCCGAGTTCCCTTTCCTATCCCCAGGTTTCTACTGAATTCCCAACTCCTAAGGTAAGTGTTTTTTCTGGATGCTTGAGAAAATTCAAGGAAGGGTAAGCATTTCTTCTGAATTTATGGATCCCTTTGTCAAATGTAATAAGACATATGTTGGGAGAGAGGCTTTTTGGGCAGTTATTTATCACCAAGATTTTACAGAGCAATACCCAGTTTGCAGATACTTGTAGATCTCAAACTTGGACAGGTATGATGGACTCCGCTAAATTGCATTTTCAGCAGAAAATGATGTTGGGACTTGTAACACCTTCACCTTTGGACTTTGGGGGACTTCATAATTTAGCTGATAAACTGGTCAGTAGCTCTTTGCCAGGCACAGAAAGTTAATAGCACTTTAAAAAGAGAAGGCCAAAGACTGATATTAAATAATCATGTCCTTTAGGGAAGGCTTGGCTAGGAGTGGTGGCCTGACCTCACTTCTTTCAATTCTAACAATATACAGTAATGATGATTGGCATAAATTCTCTTATTTGTGAAAATGGGATTAAACCACTCAAGGACTTTGTTTTCATGACAATTGAAGTATAAAGTTTTCCTGTTCCTCCATTCCAAAGGCTATGTCACACACTCCAGGAAAGCTTTGCCAAATGCAAAGCCTAGGGTAATGTAAAATTGCAAAGCCTGTCATTCATTCAATCATATTTATTAAATGCTTACTGTATGCAGAGCACTGTCTCCACCACCTATTAACTGGAGTCATTCAAAAAACTCCTAAAGGTTCATTAGTGGTATTCATTGAGTGTTTACTGTGTACACAGCACTGCACTAAGTCAAGACTATTCAAAGAATAAGAAATGCAGTAGCCATTCTGCTTTCTTTTGATACTAAGCAGTGACCCTTCCTGTTGCCAAAGTTTATTATTTGAATCCTCTAATGTCCCACGTTCACCTCACCTGGCCAGCTCAACATTCCCATGGGCAAACCCAGCACATCCTGTCTGTTCCCTGGGGCTACTCGCAGGGAGAGCCCACCTTTCCTGGAAGAGTTTTGTTTCATCTTTTTATGTGTTTTGTTGAGCACTTACTAAGTGTCAAACAGTGTTCTAAGCTCTAGAGTAGGTATAACTTGATTAGGTTGGACACAGTCCCTGTCCCACATGAGGCTCATAGTTTACGTAGGAGAGAGAACAGATGCCCCCCTTTTACAGTTAAGGAAACTGAGGCACAGAAAAGTTAAGTGACTTGCCCGAGGTCACACAGCAAGCAATTGGCAAAGCCGCCATTTGTCAGCTCTGTGACCTTAGGCAAGCCATTTAATTTATCTGTGCTTGTTACCTTGTCTATAAAATGAGGATTAAGACGGTGGACACTGTGTGGGACAGGAACGGTATCCAATTTTATTAATTTGTCTCTAATCCAGTGATTAGTACAGAGCCTGGCACATAGTAAGTGCTTAATAAATACTGTAATTAAAAAAGTCTGCCTAGCCTTCTTCCTTGGCCTTTCATACCTAACAAACTCTAGGTGGATGGCTCCCAAATCTACTTCTTTCTTAATTTACAATCCTGCATCTCCTTTTATCACCAGGAAATTTCCACTGAGTGCCCACCAATACCTTAATCCCATCACTTCTGTAACGTAGCTACTCATCTTCTCTCCTAACTTTCCCATCTCAGTAGATTGGTAACACTAACATCCTAGTTCCAGAATTGCTCAGTCTTAGTATTGTCCTAGACTCCTCCTTATCCCTTCATCTCTCACATGTCAAATCTCCTTATACAACGTCTAGCTCTGGCTCTTCTTCTCCACCCAGTCAGCTACCACTCTGATTGAAGCTCTGGTCATAGTGTGGTTTGACTATTGCAACAGGACCCTCCCTGCTTTCCCTGCTCTCAGCGTGCATTATACACTGCTGCGTGGATCATCTTCTTGACATGTCGCCAGGCAAACATCTCTACTCCTCAAAACCCAAACTCTTCATTTTTGGCTACAAGGCTCCCCGCTAACTCACCCTATCTTCATTGTTTGTTCTCTTCACCCTCTACTCCCCAGCTTACTCTTCATTCTTAATATCAATCATAATAATAATATTGGCAAGAAGCACTTACTATATGCCTAGCTCTAGACTAAGCCCTGAGGTAGAAAGAAGATAATCAGATCTGACACAGTCCCTGACTCTCATGGGGCTCACATAATTCCCAAGCAAACCTTCATATTTCACCTCACTCCCATCTCTTCCTCCTCCAATCCCTCACTCTAGCTGTTTCAGCAGCCTGGAACTCTCTCACTCCTCAAAACCCATCAGACCATAACTCTTCCTGTATGCAAAGCCCTCCTCAAAGCCCACCAACCCTAACAAGCTTCCTCATTTAATTCCCTAAAGCCCCTGGCCCTGAAGCAGTGAAGTGTGTAGGAGATCAGAAAGGCGAGGTAGGAGAGGGTGACCTGTTTGATATAATGCTTTTAGTCACAGTGTATTGTCACCTATATACCAACTACCAGATTGTAGAATACAAGAAAAGTTGTATTACTTTAAGACCACAGTAAGACCAAAATTGTCAGGCTTGGAGACTGCAAATTATTTCTCAATAGCCAAATAACCTTTACTTAAGCTATATTCTTATCATGGCAACCACTGCCTTGTTACTATTCAGTTGGTTTTACTCCCACTCTAAGTGTCTGGTAATTTACAAGATAGACCATATCAGCTGTGTGATAGAAAAGTCACCTTGTTCTCTTTTTCTGTATTTAATCATTCACTAGACAGGCAAAGACACGTGATTTCTAGCTTTCTATTTTACCTGAATCTCAATTAAGGTTCTATCAAGTGTTCCTATACAGCCAACCCTCTGGGAAGAAAACCTAAACATAATTCATAAGCAGAAGCAAGTTTTCTTCCAGGCTTTCTCACCAGTATATCTTTTTACAGTCCTGTATTCTAGAAGTTAAAATCATTTCTTGAAGAGTTGCATGATCCTCCCCCACCCCCTGACACACACATGGCTTTTAAATGATGCATCAGTTGAGGAAGAAGTGGGGAAAGAATAATAGCCTTTTAACTCCATTTATCTAAAAGCGAAAGGCAGTTTGGGGACTACTACATAATGATGGAATATTACCAGCAAAACACTTTAATGGTCCAGAACAAAATAAAAACAGTCCAAGGAATAATTGAGGGGTTTTGGTTGGATGCAAAAATCCAAGTTACCTGCTCTGAGCATCGTAAGACAAAATGAGCAAAAAAATCCACTTTTCATGGGGATTAATTTGTGATAGACTTGTAGTCAGAATTCATTTGGCAGGTGTATCTTTTTTAAAAAAAAAGTAGTTTTTGCTTTAGGCACCAAAAACATATTTCCATTCAGCAGTCTGTTAAAAAAGAAGAGACAAAAAGGAAAAGATTGTGAGAGATGTGGTCTATTTTCAAATAGAGTGGCTGATTGTCTTCAAATGGAACACTTCAAGTGCAAAGTAAACTCTGAGACTAAATGAGCAAAGGCCACCACTGTGTGCCTTGACAACAGTTTCAGTTTGAATAACTTTTTGTTCCCTGGAGGAAAACAAGAAAGCTTTATCTCCCCATCTCCTTGTCAAAGATAGAAGTTATAGCTTGTATCTAAATAGACTAATTTTTTCCAGAGGGATCAAAACACTTTCCAGGCACTATTTCAGTGGAAAGAGCACAGACTTTGGAGTCAGAGGTCATGGGTTCGAATCCTGACTCTGCCACTTGGCAACTGTGTGACTTTGAGCAAGTCACTTCACTTCTCTGGGCCTCAGTTACCTCATCTGTAAAATGGGGATGAAGACTGTGAGCCCCCTGTGGGACAACCTGATAACCTTGTATACCCCCAGCGCTTAGAACAGTGCCTTGCACATAGTAAGCGCTTAATAAATGCTATTATTATTATTATTATTATCTCCTTCATCCTAACATTAGTCAGAGATGGGAAGGAGGGTATTAATGTACCCATTTTACAGAAAGAGAAGTTGAGGCCCAGAGAGATTAAGAAGCTTATTTCCAGTTATCCAGGGTGTCATACCCCCAACCCTGGCCATGTGCTTCCAACCCTGCATAGACTACTGGAGAAGAGGAGAGATCTGAGACCAGTGAGAAAAACTTAAGATGACATTAGAAATGAAGGGAATACAGCTGAGTCTGAGCAGCGTGATTGGAATAAGGTGGCAATCATGGACTGGTGTGCTTTTTATCCCTGGTATTTATGCCCTAGGTTTTCCAGGCAGGTTTCCTAAATAGTACATCCCCTTTTTCATCCAACAATCTGTTGTCCTCCAGGACCAACTGGAACATTCTGATAAAGTATACTCAGAACTTTAATGGTTAAAACATCCCCTATGCCCAAACATTACATCCTCTCCCAAACTCCCCTAGCCCCCGTGTTTGCTAAGGATCTGTTTGCTAACCCTTTTCCCCCATATTTTTAACTTATCCCTCAGAAGATGACTAGAAGACAAGAGTGAATAGTGGGCGCGGGGCCTTGGCCCAGAACACCCCCAAATCTACCAGCAGGTCCTGCAGGGTCAAAACCAATTGAGAAAGGAGCGAGTTGAATATTTCACCTTTGAGAAATGAGTGACAACCACCAAGGACCATTTGCCTGTTATGTTCAAGTAATGATTTTATGTCGAAGTGATCATCATCAATGATATTTATTGAGTGGTTACTATATGGAGAGCACCGTACTAAGCACTTGGAAGAGTACTAACTATACAACAGACTTGGTAGACACATTCCTTGCCCGCAGTGAGCGTACATTCTAGAGAGGGAGACAGACAAGAATATAAAAATATAAATAATTTAATGATATATAATGAATCTAGATCATATCAGAAGTCATCAAATGTCTTGCTATGCTATTCGGTCTAAACCTGTAAATGGATCATTTAATGATTGAATGTTATATGGTCTATCCTGGTTGGAGGTGAAATCATTATTTATTTTATTATGCATTATAATTGTCAGGGATAATTTATTATGTTTCTTTAAATTATATTTATTATTTATTGAGCAATTACTGTCTGCAGAGCACTGTATTAGGCAGTTGGGAGAAGCAGCGTGGCTCAGTGGAAAGAGCCTGGGCTTTGGAGTCAGAGGTCATGGGTTCAAATCCCAGCTCCTCCAATTTTCAGCTGTGTGACTTTGGGAAAGTCACTTAACTTCTCTGTGCCTCAGTTACCTCATCTGTAAAATGAGGATTAAGACAGTGAGCCCCTCTTGGGACAACCTGATCACCTTGTAACCACCCCAGTGCTTAGAACAGTGCTTTGCACATAGTAATCACTTAATAAATGCCATTATTATTATTATTGGGAGAGAATAATACGAGTGGGTAGACATGTTTCCTGCCCGCAACAAGCTTACAGTCCAGGATTGTATGTTTGTTCTATATATCCCACAGAACTTTTTATTTTGCGCATCCTATACCCCTATTGGCACCATTAAAAGATTTCACCAAAAACTGCTGAAAAATAAAATAGGCACTTCTGGAGATAGTACCTTTAGCAAGACGATGGTTTACACCTGAGAGTTGTAGCTGACCCTCAAACTGGAGGAGAGATCTGGTCTAGTGGTCACCCTGGTTCCAAAATTCATCCTGAGAAGAGAACCTTCCACTCTTTCTGCCTCTTCCCCATCGTAAGGCATCAATGGCATCCCTCTCTAAGAGATCATGGCCTTCACCTGCCCAACTCATTCCTCTTTACCACTTCTCTCCCCAACTCCTTCTCTGCTTGTCCAGTTTTCACTTTCACAGCAGCAACCCATGTTTGGAATTTGCTAGTCAGCAAGACGTCTCTAGAGACTATCATCAAGTTAATTTAGCCACTGCAGCAACCATAGGCCGCTTAAATCCTTCTGCTTTTAAAGAGAGCCACTGGGCCAAACCATACATATGGAGATACTGGCAATATGCCTTGTCACTTATGTGGCAAGTTAATAATAATAGAATTTGTCAAACAATTTCTGAATGCCAAGCACTGTGTTGGATGATGAGGTCAAAAGGAAACAATCAGATCAAAGTATTTGAGCACTTACTGCATGCAGAGTACTGTACTAAGCACTTGGGAGATTACAGTACAAAAGAGTCAGTAGACATGTTCACTGTCCACACCAAGCTAACAGTCTCAAGGACAACGGTCCCTATCCCACATGGGCTCACAGTCTATAGTGTACATCTTTATTATTTTGGTTTTACCTGTAACCATGGAGAAGTGATCAACATAAAAACCTTACACCTATAATGGCCGTCCTTAAGTTTTTTCTAGGCTATGCAATTCCTTAACCCTTCCTCAAATGACCTACTTTCATAGCTTTCATCATTTTTGTTGACCATTTGGGGAACTTTTCCACTTTCTCCATATCCTAAACTGGACACAGTTCTTCAACAGGACAATAGCCATTTGCCCTAATCATGTCATGTCAGACCTTTGTTGAAAAGAGAAAATTGAGAAAGAAACATTAAAAGTCTCTGCAATGCCACAATCATCTTTACCTATTTGATCTAATTTTCTCTTTGAATTGATTTCTCATTTGGCTTCTTGAGCAACGCAAAAAAGTGGAACTTACACTCAGGGCTTCCTCTTTTTCTCTGGCACTGTCATCTTCATTCCTACAACCTCTGCTGACTACTTCATGTTCTCTTTGCTGAGAAGACTCAACCCCAAACCCATTCCTAACCTCGACTCCCACGCTACAGTGTTGGCCACTGTCTGTGGTGTTATCAGCTCCCTTCCTAAAAGGAAATACTTCCTTTCTTCTCTGATTGTCAGCTCTCAGAGACCTTGTCTCTGAGATATCTGGTCTATACCCAGCCAATGAAATCTTCACAAGACAGTGACCTCATCTGGAACACTCTCGGCTCTCTCTGGAAAGCGTGAAACAGACACTTCCCACTCAAGTCATCATCACCTGGCAGCCCCATCCTGTCATTCATTCATTCAATCATATTTATTGAGATTTAATGTGTACAGAGCGTTGTAGTAAGCAACTGAAAGAGTGCAATACAACAACAGAGACACTCCCCACCCACAACAGGCTTGTAAATAATAATAATGATGGTATTTGTTAAGCACTTACTATGTGCAAAGCACTGTTCTAAGCGCTTGGGGGATACAAGGTGATCCGGTTGTCGCACATGGGGCTCACAGTCTTAATCCCCATTATACAGATGAGGTAACTGAGGCACAGAGAAGTGAAGTGACTTGCCCAAAGTCACACAGCTGATAAGTGGTGGGGTAGGGATTAGAACCCATGACCTCTGACTCCCAAACCCGTGCTCTTTCCACTGAGCCATGCTGCTTCTCTAATATAATGAGCTGCTTATAGTCCAGATGGGGGGAAACAGACATTAATAGAAATAAATTACAAATATGTTCATAAGTCCTCTGCAAGGCTCTGTGTCTGTCACTCCCTAAAGGTATGGTGGCTCTAGACAAGGAATAAATACAATTGAATGAATGAATAGGCACCCATTGGGCAGAGAGGATCCTAGAGGTTGCTTTGACCTCATGACACTTCCCAACCAATGTACCCGTCACTTGTCTCAGCCTTTCTGGTGTGCTCTTCCTTCCCCTTAACCTGTTCTTTTCTTGTTCTTTTTGAGGTCAACTATACCACAGCCCAGATTTCTTTTGTGCCCGAGGTAGTTGCTCTTAACTAGCAGTAAGGGTGGCTGACTGAGTTCACAGCTGTGAGTGGTCAATGAGAAGATAAGCACTGCCGCCAGAAAAAGGAAAACAGGTGGGCCCAAAACATTGGATTAGTGGCCAAAGAAGTTCTCTGGCAGACACAACAAAATGGGAACAGCTGTTGTCTAATCTAGACTATGTGCTTATGCTTGTTATCATAAATGAAAGAAAATGTATAAATCTTTTTTTTTTTCCGACAGGCATCCAAGAGAGTCTCTCCATCCCACTGGCATGGGCTTTCCCTACACAGAGCTGGAAATGACTATCGTTGTTTTCACAATGCTTGTCTTTGCCCTTTTCACTGCCTTTGGAATCTACAGTGAAAAAATGAACTTTCCTGATGGTATAAGAAATTCAAAATGCTGTGCTCTGGTCTCTCAGAAGGAACGGGATCTGAAACAGCCATTTACTTTCTCTAGCAAGTCAAATAAAGTCAGCATAAATGCCACCCTGTATTGAAATTTATACCAGACTTTTTAAACTTCTACAGTTGGGTTGGAAATTACTTGATGGCATAAGACAAAAGAAAGCACAGTTATGGCATCTGATTTTCTCTTTGGCTGATTTGCCAGTGATTGGTGGTTGTAGTTTTACTCACATTACAGTTTCAAGAAACAGATTAGTAATTTAGTAGAAGAATGTGAGTCCTAGCCAGGCCACATAAGGCAGAGTAGCCTAGTGGAAGAAGCAAAGTACTGGGGGTCAGAAGACCGGGGCTCTGACCCCAGTTCTGCTACTTACTTGCTGTTGTGACCAGGGGCAAGTCTCTGTGCCTCAGTTTCCTCAGTGGTAAAGTGGTGATTGAAGCCTGGTTTCTCTCCCCCATAGACTGTAAATGCCATGTGGGGCAGGAACTATATCTGATAATAATTATTTTGTCTCTATCTTAGTGTTTGGCACTTTGTAAATGCTTAACACATAGTAATATTATTATTATCCAGGGTTACCCATTTGAATGACAATAGCAGGGTCAAGATTAGAGCCTGATTCTCTTTAGGCCTCCACTGAACTCACAGAGAGGTACTTAAATCCTCCTGAGATCAGGCAGGAATGTATGGGTATTCAGGCAGGAAGGGAATGCTTATCCACCAGGCTCTACACTGTAAACTCACTGTGAACAGGGAAGGTGTCTACCAACTCTGTTATATTGTACTCTCCCAAGTGCTTAGTATAGTGTGACAAATGCATTAAGCACTCAATAAAATAAGATTGATTGAAGATGTCTTGGATCAGGATTTAAATCCATAAGATAGTGATCACTACCCAAATGGCATTTAGTGAGGACTGACCTATTATGCACTTCAGGAAGGAGTCAAGGAGAAATTTTGGGAACCTGCAGATGGTCCCCAGACAGAACTGAGCCTGCCACTTAATAGAATGTTCAGGAAGAGAAAGATGGAAAGCTAAACCAAATCAAAGTTACTGCACCCCCATAAACACACATATTTCTACAAAACCTGTTATGCAGCTTTACAAATCATGCTTCTTAGATAAGCAGATAAAGCTCTGGGTGTTTGTACTCAGACAGCACCTGCCAAAGCCTTCAACGAGACTTTCCCCCAGCTCACCAACCAAAGGAACTGGCCTCTCTCCAATTTGAAAAACTCTGCCCAGATTGATTTCCCAGGTGATTCTGGAAAATGTAGTTTTCAGGCTCCTACTTCCTTTTTGGTCCTTTCAGTCCTCAGCCAACAGTAGGAGTTTGAACCTCTTTATCACCTGACTCGGCCAATATGCATTCAGAAACGGAGCCACCTAGTACCCCATACTAACCAGTAGACATTGTTCCATTTTTCTCTTGTACATATTTATTCATATTCATTTTTTCCTTTGCAAACATCATTTGAGAAAATCTGCTGCTTTCTTCTTTAGGCACACTGCCATTACTGCTTCAGTGATTTTGCCTATTTAGCTCTGGAAGATTGCCCTTGCCAACTGAAAAGTTAAAAAACCCATCCCCCCAAAAAAGATTTTAATTACCTCTGAATTGTGTTTAATTACACTGCATGCTAATTTCCTTAGGGTTTTTTCCAGCCATTTTTAGATATCAAGTTTCCTTTTTAAAAACTGGTTTACAAGCAGTTTGTGGCTTTGGAGTACTCATCACTCTCCAGCAACTGGAATATATAGATCATACCCATGTGCGTGTGCATGTGTGTGTGTGTGTGTGTAATAATAATAATAATAATGGCATTTATTAAGCGCTTACTGTGTGCAAAGCAGCATGTAGTACATGATGTAAGCTTTTAAATGTCTGTGCTGCTCTTCACCAAAAATATAGGCTATAGATGCAGCTACTTACTCCAGGTGCAGTACAATACTCACTCCAGTTAGTTCCAAAACCAGAAGATTGACTCATTTTGTCATATCCTGTTGCTCTTTATCCTCAAAAATACATTTCAATGCTCAATAGGACCCTGCCTTCAAAAGGGAAACTGAAAAAGTTGAAAAATTGAGGTAGAACACACACTCTTGAGTATACAATATCTAACTGAACAATTAATATATCACATATGTGTGTGTGTGCTTTGATAATAAAATATGTAATTTGCTGAATATTCAACTCCTTAGCAAGTAACATGAATCTAATAAATCCCTTAACATGAATGATAAGACTGAGTTTGGACACTTCCAGTCCGGTTACCATCTGAAGCAGTTTCCTGACCTTTTCCGAGAGACTCACCAGTAAAGAGATGCCATCAATCAAGAGACAATATGGAGAAGCAGCGTGGTTCGGTGGAAAGAGCATGGGCTTTGGAGTCAGAGGTCATCGGTTCAAATCCCAGCTCCGCCACTTGTCAGCTGTGTGACTTTGGGCAAGTCACTTAGCTTCTCTGTGCCTCAGTTACCTCATCTGTAAAATGGGGATTAAGACCGTGAGCCCCACGGGGACAACCTGATCACCTTGTAAAGTCCCCAGCACTTAGAACAGTGTTTTGCACATAGTAAGCACTTAATAAGTGACATCATTATTATTATTAGAAGAAGAATGCCATCTGAGTGGATGTTGACTGGGCCCATGTGGGAAATGGCATTCTTTGAAAAATATGAAATGAGATTTCATCAAAGAATGATAGAGGAGTGCACATGGAAGTAATGGATAGGAATCAATCAATCAGTCTACCGTACTTACTGAGTGCTTATTGTCTGCAGAGCATTGTAATAAGCTCTTGGGAGAGTACAATAGAGAAGTAGCATGGCGTAGTGGATAAAGCACAGGCCTGAATCAGAAGGTCATGGTTTCTAATCCTGGCTCCACCACTTGTCTGTTGTGTGACCTTGGGCAAATCACTTTGATTCTCTGGGCCTCAGTTATGTCATCTTTAAAATGGGGATTAAGACTGTGAGCCCACTGTGGGACAGGAACTGTGTCCAACCTGATTTGCTTATACCGACCCCAGTGCTTAGTACAGTGCCTGGCAAATAGTCAGTGCTTAACAAATACCCTAATTATTATTATTATAACAGAGTTGGTAGACATATGCACTGCCCGAACTATGGGGTTGAGGGAGGGGTGAATTGATAATGCAAATCCAAGTACAAGAGTGACACAGAAGAGAGTGGGAGGAGAGGAAATGAGAGTGTACTCAGGGAAGGCATCTTGGAGGAGATGTTCTTTTAATAAAGCTTTGAAGGTGGGGACAGAATTCGCCTTTTGGCTACGAAAATGAAGGGAGTTCCAGGACAGAGGGCAGGACATGGGTGAGAGGTGGAAGCAGGCAAAATGATAACCAGAAGATCATACTTTCAGGAAATCTTGAGAAGTCTATTCAATTAATTAGAAAAGCTTTATGCATGTAATTTATAACTCATTAGTTGTTTAATAATTTGCTCCCATTCATGTTCACCCTTCAACTTCCTTCTCTACCAATTGAAAACATGTTTCCTTTCTTCCAAAGTCCTGCATCAGCCTGAATAAGCCACCTTTTCCATAACCAATGTGCAGGTGAGCTGACCCAGAGATACAGACTGTACAGTAGCCTGAGCTCAAAGCCAGCAACTGCATGTGTTCCACATACCCAATTTAGGCCTCCCCAGTGAGGATCCCCAAATTTGGGCAACTCATGTTTATAGGATAATGAGGTTAGAAGAAACACAAAGCCTTGAGTCCTTCTGGGACTCCTCGCCCCAGGCAACGGCTTGGGCACTGAAGTAAAATCAAAACTCATTGTGAAACAGAATCACAAATCCACATGTTTCTTTACTGGACATTATTCACAGCCAAGTTTTCAATGACAAGGGAGGGGGATGCTGCAACTAGCTTCGCTTGCCACCATTTGTACAGACAGGCTCTAAAACTATTCATTTAAATCCATAAAATCAGGAATTTTTGATGGATTTGGGAATTGTGGAGATGTCCTTGGCCTCGGACCCTCCCAGTTGAACTCCCTCTGGAAGCTGCAGCATATGAACCATCCGACTCCTTAGTATTAATAAAGATATTTGTTAAGCACTTACTATATCCCAAGCTTTCTACTAAGCACTGGAGTAGATACAAGATAACCAGATCAGATACAGTTCCTGCCCCCACAGAATTGAATCCGCAGGCGTTAAATCCCCACTGCAGATGAGAAAACTAAGGAACGAAGAAGTCAAATGACTTGCCCAGTGTCACACAACAGGCAAATAACGGAGCTGGAATTAGAAATCAGGTACTCTGACCCCCGGGCTCATGCTCTATCCATTTGGCCATGCTACTTCTATCTGCCAATCTAACTTTCCCTATCTGTCTCTCTGCTAATCTCTGCAACCTTATGCCTTCAAGAAAAACCCCAAGGAAATATGAGAAACTGATTTCGGCATGGCCCTTATTTCAATTCTGCATAACATCTCTCTTAGTACAGTGTTCTGCACACAGTAAGCACTCAATAAATACGATTGAATGAATGAATGAATGAATCTCTCAGGCAGCTATCAGTAAAAACAGATTATTCTTTCAAACCATGTTGGTGTAAATTATTACAGAATTCTCCAGTTATCATAGCCATAGATTACCATTAGAATACAATTATATTAATAATAATGACTGTGGTATTTGGAAAGCACTTACTATGTACCAGACACTATACTAAATGCTGGGGTAGATACAAGGTGATTGAGCTGGACACAGTACCTGACCGGCATGGTATTCACAGTCTTAATCCTCATTTTATGATGAGGTAACTGAGTCACAGAGAAGTTAAGTGACTTGTCCAAGGTCACACAGTGGACAAATGGCAGAACTGGGATTAGAATCCAGGTCTTCTGATTCCCAGGCCTATGTTAATAATAATAATAATGATGTTATTTCTTAAGGGCTTATTATGTGCCAGGCAATGAACTAAATGGTGGGGTGGATACAAGCAAATCAAATTGGATACAGTCCCTGGATCATGTGGGGCTCAGTGTCTCAATCCGCTATTTACAGATGAAGTAACTGAGGCATTGAGAAGTGAAGTGACATGCCCAGGGTCACACAGCAGGCAAGTAGAGGAGCCAGAATTAGAACCCATGACCTTCTGACTCCCAGGTTGGTGCTCCATCCACTCCGCCATGTGTTCTAGCCACTAGGCCATGCTGAGGGGCAGGGACAATGGTTTCTCTGGGATAGGTATCTTCCCATTTTTCCAGGAATGGTCTTCTGTTCAAAGTGCTTGGTCAATGAATGTTCATTCATTCAATCATATTTACTGAGCACTTACTGTGTGCAGAGCACTGTACTAAGCACTTGGGAAGTACAAGTTGGCAACATAAACTGTTCATTGAAATGGCGCTAAACAGTTCCACTGAGCTCCAGCTCATGGGGCCCTATTGTCAGTCAATGGCGTCTGAGTGTTCCGCTACTTTCATTATTTTATTTTCCATTCCACTAAATTCACCTTCGGGAACATCCCAACTCACCTGAAAGTCCCTGTTTTTCACAATGCTTGGGGGGCAGTGTCTAAAGGGATGGGCAGCTTTAATCAAGAGAGTTTTGGGGGGAACTTGGGAGGGTGAACTTCTTGCAACTACTAGGAAAGATTGTCTTTGGGTCATTTCTTCACTTAAATTAGTTCAGAGTCAATCGGAAGAGCTATTTCCTGCTGTTTCCAGATGTTTTATTTATCCATTTAGACATTTGCTACATTGTTTATGCTACAACTGATTTCTTTTCCCTATTCAGATCACAGATGTTATTGACCGTCCTCTTTTTCATCCAGGGATCTTTAAAGTGTTGGTCGTGCCACCTTCTGAACTGAACTGCACTACTGCGCACCTTCCTCTGGCCACTTAGCAAATCAAAGGCAAAGAAAGATTCGGGCTGAGCCAGCGGCTGGGACTTCATACAGATACAGCCTGTTCTCTACCCCATAGTGATCCTTTGAAACCTGTTTCAGCTTCAAGTTGCTTTAATCTACCCAAATAAACAGAGACCCGGATAAAAGGCATTTCAGATTTAAGATTAAAAGAACTTCTCTTTTGTGATCTGAAAGAAAGAAAAAGTCAGGATTGTATTTCCATAGACTGCATACAAGGGAACAAGCTGGTAGGCATTTTTCATATTGATTTTCCCACAGCCACACTTTACTAATAAATAATAATAAAATGATGATAACTGGTATTTAGTTAATGCTTACTTTGTGCCAAGCCCTGTGAGAGGCACTAGGACAGATGCAATATAACAATCAGGCATAATCCCTTACCCACATGAGGTACACAGTCTGAGGGGGAGAGAAAGCAGCTTTCAATCACCATTGTTCAGGACCTGTATATATGTATATATGTTTGTACATATTTACTACTCTATTTATTTATTTATTTTACTTGTACATATCTATCCTATTTATTTTATTTTGTTAGTATGTTTGGTTTTGTTCTCTGTCTCCCCCTTTTAGACTGTGAGCCCACTGTTGGGTAGGGACTGTCTCTATATGTTGCCAATTTGTACTTCCCAAGCGCTTAGTACAGTGCTCTGCACATAGTAAGCGCTCAATAAATACGATTGATGATGATGATGATGATGACAGAGAACTTAAGTGACTTGTCCCAGGTCACACAGCTGTCAACTAACAGAGTTGGAATTAGAACCCAGGTCTTCTGACTCTCAGCCCTGTGTTTTATACACTGCACCTGATTATTCTCATAGGAAATGAAGATATAATGAGGCCATAAGCCCCATGAGCCAGGGACACCCAACCAGGAGAGTGTGGTTCACACTGGGTCCTTGGGACATATTTTTGACTAAATGACTATCTCAAAGTTTTGTGACCAGTGAGGAGAAGACTCACGAGTAAAATCTATGATCAGTCCTGGGCACTCCATTCCAAACAGAGCTGCCCATTGCTTTTTATGGTCATCAAAAAAACACGACACTGGAAAAGAAAGAACCCCAAAGAAGGAAGTTGTGGGCCAGCAAAATATTCTTAAGAAATCAGAAATGACTGACTTGTCCTTCGATTGGAAATGACAATTTCAAATCCTATTGTGTGAAGCAGGGGAGGTTGTCGATTAACAGGACAGAGGAGCTAAGAGAAGGTCTCCGTGCATTCTGTTCTGGGCTTCTGAAGTGATCAGCTGTGACTAGGTCATCCATTTAAGATCAGAATATATAATGACCCTAGTGCACATACACACACACACAAACACACACACACACACACACTCACACACACAATCAGTGTCATCACTCCTTAGAAGAATAAAAACAAAGATTACTAAGACTGTGAGCTCCACGTGGGACAACCTGATCACCTTGTAACCTCCCCAGCGCTTAGAACAGGGCTTTGCACATAGTAAGTGCTTAATAAATGCTACTATTATTATTATTACTGAAGAAAGTGTCCCTTATTCAGCATATTTCTAGAGATTTGAGACTGAAGGGTATGAAGTCATCTCTCTAATCACTCACTGGTTTCTTCATGGTCAAAGACCTTTCTTAATTGTGCAAAGCCCCTGGGGTGTGATATGGAGCCTGACCACACTGTTAACATCTAGAAATTTAAGTGGGGGCTGACCTGCTGAGTAATCCTCCTTATAACATATTGAAATGTATTTCCAGGTCATATTCACCAAAACATCGTAATTGTCCTGTAGCCCAGACAAGTAATCCATCACGCCGGTTCCTAAGGAGATGCTAAAATATAACATTATATCAGTGCGGCCTATAATTTATACTCTTTAGTGTTTACATCTCCATCTATCTTGAGATGTCAAGTTGACTGGAAAAGGTGCTAAAGAATGCCATACAGCACCCTCAAAGCACCATAGAAGGAGCTGAAGGTGAAAATACCAAAACAAATGATAGGGGTGATAAGAAGTAAAACAGGTGACTGTCCAGGATAGGCATCATTAACCCCCTTCCTTTCAGATATCTAATGAAAATGAAAAAAAAAATTCCAAAATTGATGATTCCAAATCTTAAATGCAACATGCTTTTCTAGACTCTAAGCTCCTTGTGGACAGGGATCATGTCTATCAACTGAGAAGCGGCATGGCCTAGTGGTTAGAGTACAGGCCTGGGAATCAGAAGGACCTGGGTTCTAATTCTGGCTCTGCCACTTGTCTGCTGTGTGACCTTGGGCAAGTCACTTCATTTCTCTGTGCCTCAGTTACCTCATCTGTAAAATGGGGATAAACACTGTGAACCCCATGTGGGACATGGACTGTGTACTACCTGATTGTCTTATATTTACCCCAGTGCCTTAACACAGTGCCTGGCACATAATAAGGAAAGAAAGAAAGAAAGAAAGAAAGAAAGAAAGAAAGAAAGGAAAGAAAGGAAAGAAAGAAAGGAAAGAAAGAAAGAAAGAAAGAAAGAAAGAAAGAAAGAAAGAAAGAAAGGAAGGAAGAAAGGAAGGAAGAAAGGAAGAAAGAAAGAAAGAAGGAAGGAAGGAAGGAAGGAAAGAAGGAAGGAAGGAAGGAAGGAAGGAAAGAAGGAAGGAAGGAAGGAAGGAAAGGAAGAAAGGAAGAAAGGAAGAAAGGAAGAAAGAAAGAAAGGAAGGAAGGAAGAAAGAAAGAAAGAAGGAAAGAAAGAAAGAAAAACAGCTGTTGTAGTATGGCAACTATACCATAAGCTCGTCTCAAGACTGTCAGCTCATGTCAAGACTGTAAGCTCGTTGTGGGCAGGGAACATATCTGCTGACTTTCATATTGTACACTCCCAAGCACTTAGTACAGTCCTCTGCACATAGTAAGCACTCAATAAATATCACAAGAGTACAATAGAGTTGGTGGACATGATCACAGTTGGTAAAGATGATCTCAGGGGACAGAGATCATTCATTCATTCAATCGTATTTATTAAGTGCTTACTGTACACAGAGCACTGTACTAAGCACTTGGAAAGTACAATTCGGCAACAGAGACAATCCCTACTCAACAATGGGTTCACAGTCTAGAAGGGGGACAGACAACAAATCAAAACAAGTAGACAGGCATCAAAATAGATAAATAGAATTAAAGATATACATACATCATTAATAAAATAAATAGAATAATAAATATGTACAAATATACACAAGTGCTGTGGAGCGGGGAAGGGGGTAGAGCAGAGGGAGGGAGTGGGGTGATGGGGAGGGGAGGAAGAGCAGAGGAAAAGGGGGGCTCAGTCTGGGAAGGCCTCATGGAGGAGGTGAGCTCTCAGTAGGGTTTTGAAGAGGGGAAGAGAGCTAGCTTGGCAGGTGTGAGGAGGGAGGGCATTCCAGGCCAGGGGAAGGATGTGGGCCAGGGGTTGATGGTGGGACAGGTGAGAATGAGGCCCAAGGAAGAGGTTAGCGGCAGAGGAGTGGAGCATGTGGGCTGGGCTGGAGAAGGAGAGAAGGGAGGTGAGGTAGCAGGGGGCAAGGTGATGGAGAGCTTTGAAGCCAATACTGTGGAGTTTTTGCTTCATACAGAGGTTGATAGGCAACCACTGGAGACTTTCAAGGAGGGGGATGACATGCCCAGAGAGTTTCTGTAGAAAGATAATCTGGGCAGCAGAGTTAAGTATAGACTTAAAGTATAGACTAATACTTTACGAAACAGAGTTTGCCTTGGACAAACACAAGTTCCAATAATTCTTCATGACTTAGATGTCCCAGAGGTGGACGCCCAGTGACTTCAGCTTTCCTGTTGGAATCCCAGAATTTAACACCAGCTTATTATTGTTACTCAAGATGAAAATAACAGTGATAACAATGCTATTTCTAAAGCTCTAAGATTACAGTGAAATCACTGTTACTACATTAGCCACAGTATGATCATTTCCCAGGATACATCAAGACTCAGTTGGAAAAGATTGCTATTGAATCCAGGCGGGCATTTATATGAAATATGAGATTTGGGTGCCCTTTGATTTTAAGAAATGCTGTATTGGGCCGCAGGTGAAGCAGAAAACGGAACATCAAGGGAGGGAGGTTTAAGGAGCATTTGAAAAGCAGATTGACAAAGAATCATCTCTCCTGCCACAGAGCAGCTATGGAATGAATCACCAAAATTCCTCTGCACAAAAGCCCAGTATAACAAGATGAACCAGCAGCGGGGGCTCTTGCTATGCTGAAACTTTTCAGCCCCATAATTGTGGCTCCTGGAGCTCTTTACGTGGATCCTACAAATTAAGGGAAAGGAGGGATGACAACAAAAAGCGTGAATTCAAACCAAAGCACAATGCACAATCCCCTAAGGGGGAACACGTACACACATACAGGAGTCTATGTCTTTGTTCAGAAGTGTGGACTACTGGATAGAGCACCAGCCTGGGAATCAGAAGGATCTGGGTTCTAATCCCAACTCTGCCGCTTGTCTGCTGTGTGACCTTCAACAAGTCTCTTAACTTCTCTGTACCTCATCTGTGAAATGGGAATTAAGGCTGTGAGCCCCTTTATGGGACATGGACTGTGTCCAACCTGATTACCTTGCCCATGTTGAGAACGGTACCTGGCAAATAAGCACTTAACAAATATCATTAAAAAGTCACTTAACTTATCTGTGCCCAGTTTCCTCATGTGCAAAATGGAGATTTGATACCTGTTCCCCTTCCCACCGTAGATTGTGAGCCCAATCACAATGTTTGGGACTGCGCCCAACATGACTGTTTTGTATCTACCTCCATCGCTTAGTTCAGTAAGAGAAAGCGCTAAGTAGATATCATTATTATTATTATTTTTATAGCTGACTTGTACAGCCCTTATTTTATAATCTATCTGTGGGATTCAGTTTTAGAAGGAAACCTCCTGAAGGGCAAGAATACTTGGTACAGCATTTAGAAATCTGGGTAACAACAGTCAACAAAACAATAGGAACCCAGCCTGCAAAAAAAGAATAGAAGGATAGTGTGGATCAATCGTAAATTTATTGAGCAGGTACTGTGTGCAGGGCACTGTACTAAGAGCGTGGAAGAGTACAATACAATACATTTTGCGGGCTTCTCACAGATAAGATCAAAAGTCTAAGGATGAAGACTGATTATGCATTTAGAAAGGTCCTTATCTGCAGCATCCAGGGGTCTTTCTCAAGAATACTAGGCAAGAGAAGGCAGAACCACAAGGAAACTGGACCACTTAATCCCCAACACAATTCCCACAACTGGGGTTTTTGGAAGGCTGCTTGCCTGAATCTTTGCTTGTCTCATGCAGTATTACATGATCAGCGCTTGAAAGTAGCATTCAGCAGAAAACCACTCTGCTACATTACTGGACTTTTCCCTCTTTCAGCAAAAGGAATGAGACCAGGTTGACATGTGAAATGGTTTGGAAACCAGAACTGCCACCGACGATATTACAAGCTTTGGTTAGCAGAGCCCGGGGGCTCCGGAAGGCCAGGCCGGATCACTCGGGTTCACCCGTTTCAGTCTGTGGGTCAGTTGAGGAGACCAGTTGCCCCAGGCCACCAAAACATTTCCCCTGCTACTCTCCCACCCCTACAGTACCTTCACCCACCTTTTGAGTCTGCTACTTTCCCCTGTCCGGGCTCTGGCCATGTGGACATCATGGGGGACACGGACATCATCAGAGACATGGTCACAGCAAGCAGCACAGCACGAAGGGAGAGTGGGAAGATGGAGGAGAAGGAGGCAATAAAAGCACTGCTGAGTAGGAAAAGATGCATAGTCCAAGACAGGGAGAGAAGCCAGGTCTGTTTGAGCGGCTTACAGGAAACCTCAAACCATGAACCAATAAGGTACCCACTCCTTAAACAAAGTGACATCTTAATTGGACTCATTTAGGCTACCCAGATTCACTGTGTCCTCTGATGTCTTAATTGCCCGACAGAGAGGGGTTCTTAGTCACCAATTAGGAAGAGGTTTTGGTGAGATTCAGGACTCAAGCCAAAGACAAACTCCAGGTCTAATATAAGCTTTTTTCATGGTTCTGAACAAGCTACTCAAGCATTTTTTTTAATGGTACTTTCATGCTTCAGGAACTGTACTAAGAGTGCTAGGGTAAATAAAAGATAATCGGGTTGGACACAGTCTTTATCCCACATAGGGCTCACAGTCTTAATCCCCATTTTAATCATTACAGAGAAGAGAAGCAACCAAGTATAAGTACTTATGTGTACGAGTATAAAAGTATAAGAATATAAGTATTTAAGTGCTTGTGTAGTATTTAATAATAATAATGGCATTTATTAAGTGCTTACTATGTGCAAATCACTGTTCTAAGCGCTGGGGAGGTTACAAGGTGATCAGGTTGTCCCACAGGGGGCTCACAGTCTTAATCCCCATTTTACAGATGAGGTAACTGAGGCATAGAGAAGTTAAGTGACTTGCCCCAGGTCACACAGCTGGCAATTG
The DNA here is from genome assembly GCF_015852505.1 of Tachyglossus aculeatus. NCBI lineage: Eukaryota > Metazoa > Chordata > Mammalia > Monotremata > Tachyglossidae > Tachyglossus > Tachyglossus aculeatus. Next base: position 30,570,517 of record NC_052077.1, read on the forward strand.
GCAGAGCCGGGATTTGAACCCATGACCTCTGACTCCAAAGCCCGGGCTCTTTCAATTGAGCCACGGTTCTCAAGTGCTGAGAGGATGTGAGTGTGAAAATACTTGGGGTATGGATGCAAGTACAAAGGTGATACAGAAAGAGAAAACGGTGGGGATATGAGAGGTTACTCAGGGAATAATAATGATAATAATGATGGCATTTGTTAAGTGCTTACTATATGCAAAACACTGTTCTAATCGCTGGGGGGGATACAAGGTGGTGAGGTTGTCCCACGTGGGGCTCAAAGTCTTCATCCCCATTTTACAGATGAGGGAACTGAGGATCAGAGAAGTTAAGTAACTTGCCCAAGGTCACACAGCAGACATGTGGCAGAGCCGGGATTCGAACCCATGACATCTGACTCCAAAGCCCATGCTCTTTCCACTGAGCCACACTAAGGCCTCCTGGAAGAGACGTGACTTCAGTAGGGCTTTGAAGACAGGCAGAGTGGTGCTCCGTTGGCTATGATCGGGGAGGGAGTTCCAAGCACATGGTAGGGTGAAAGCAAGGGGTCGAAGATTAGAGTTAGAGATATGATAATAATAACGAATAACTGTGACATTTGTTAAGCGCTTATTGAGTGCCAGGCACTGTACTGAGCACTGGGGTGGATACAAACAAATCGGGTGGGGCACAGTCCCTGTCCCACATGGGGCTCACAATCTCAGTCCCCATTTTACAGATGAAGTAACTGAGACCCAGAGAAGTGAAGTGACTTCCCCAAGGTCACACAGCAGATAAGATGAAAGTGATGCACAAGGAGTAGGGCGGTGTTGGAGGAATGAAGTTTCAGCTAATCAAGCAGAATGAGGTACATGACAGTGGAAGTGCCTATGAGCATTCTCTGTCCTGAGGGACACAATATTCTTTCCAGAACCTTATATAAATACCTCTTACTTCAGGACTTTGATTGCCAGGTTTGGAGCAATTTATCATTTTTGATCTGCCCCCATCAGTAAAGTGATACATACCATAAACCCAATTCAGTAGAAATCTGAGGAATTTTCAGTTATTTTTTTAGGCCAAAAAAGTAAAGAACTCCCCCTGTTTCTTTATGAAGAATCAGGGAGATTTTCCTGAATAACCCACCTGCCTTCTCCTGGCCTAACTGTTGGAGACCCTGCCTGGTAAATGCATGGAAATAAGTTGTAGTCATAGTTCATCACTGTAAAAGTTAGAAAAAGAAGAGTTGTGCAAAGTTCCCCAAAGAGTTTTGAGACTGTGGAGAATGTGAGGTCAAAGCACTATCTCCCTTCCCATTAGCTCGGATCACTTTCTTGCTGGGAGAAATGACTTCAGATGTACCTCTTTTCTAACTTGGGTCTCATAGACTCCATATATTTCCATACAGATAAGAGCTTTGAAAATAAAGCATCCACTCTCTTAATTCTGCCTTATCTAAACCTCCCATTTTTGACTCATCGCCTTACTACAAACACTGACATTTTGTGTCCTTTCTGCTGCCCAAATAAGCCACGCTTATTTTCACTCCACTTGGTGTGGCCTGGCCAGGTTACTGCCCTTGGCATTGATTACAAACAACGAGGTAAGATTAGACTATTAGATTCTAGAACCAATCAAAATTAAAAATACTTTGTTCCCATTTCTGATTTCTCTGTACAAGGAAGGCTAAAGGACTTTGTGCTGTCCTCTGCAGTCTGGAAACTAGTTGATTTAAAGAAAGAAAGGCAGCCACAATTCAAGAGAATTTTGATGGAACTTGAGGGGACAGATCAGGGACGCATAACATCGGCTCCGGTCATGTTTTCTCTTTTTGATGTATCACTCCCTGTAGCTTGATCCCTTTCCAATCCTGTTCAGGTGCTATGTCCCCTTGCAAGCAGCAATGTTTCCTCAAGCTGAAGAGTCATAATGATGGATCACAAAATGCAACTTTTGTATGGGGTTAAGTGAGCGAGCGCTCTATAGCATCACGGATGAGTAGGATTGCCGCCAGGCCTGAGGGAGATGAATAAGGATGATGGGATAATAACAATAATAGTAATAATAATGCTGGCATTTGTTAAGTGCTTACTATGGGAAAAGCACTGTTCTAAGTGCTGGAGAGGCTACAAGGTGATCAGGTTGTCCCGTGTGGGGCTCACAGTCTTAATCCCCATTTTACAGATGAGGTAACTGAGACACAGAGAAGTGAAGTGACTTTCCCAAAGTCACACAGCTGACAAGTGGCAGAGCTGGGATTAGAACCCATGACCTCTGACTCCCAAGCCCAGGCTCTTTCCTCTGAGCCACGCTGCACACCAATTGCCCCTCTGTCTTACTTAAAGTCATCTGAAGTCTCACGATTTTGCCAAGCAGTGTTGGGGTGTCAGGTTGAAGGGAGGCCAGATGTCGTTAACTCCTTTATTTTGTTTGTTGAGGAGCCTGATGGAGAAGAATGTGTTTTACTGATTGTCCACTTGCGTATTTCACACTGACATAATAATAATAATATTTAAGTGGTTACTGGGTACCTAGCGCTATATTAAATGCTAGGGTAGACATCAGATAATCAGATGAGAAACAGTCCATATTCCATATGGAGATCACACACCAAGACTGTAGGACAACAGGCATTTTATCTCCCATTTTACAGACGAGTAAATCGAGGCACAGAAAAGTTAAGCTGGCCGACCTGCTTCTGCTCGGAGAGGAGACATCTAAAAAGAAGGGGGTCATTCTCACCTCAAACTAGACGGTAACCTCACTGTGGTCAGAAAATTTGTCTACTAACTTTGGTGCATGGTCCTCTCCCAAGCACTTAGTACAGTGCTCTGCACACAGTAAGCACTCAATAAATACGATTGAATGAATGAATGAGGGTAGAGGTAAATTAATCAGTCAATCAGTCATATTTATTGGCAACATATAGAGACAGTCCCTACCCAATAACGGGCTCACAGTTTAGAAGGGGGAGACAAACAACAAAACAAAACAAGTAGACAGGTGTCAATGCCATCAGAATAAATAGCTATACACACATCATTCATAAAAAAAAGAACAGTAAATATGTACAAGTAAAATAAATAGAGAAATAAATCTGTACAAACATATATACAGGTACTGTGGGGGGGGAAAGGAGGTAGGGCAGGGGGGTGGGGAGGAGGAGGGGAAAAGGGGGGCTCATTCTGGGAAGGCCTCCTGGAGGAAGTGAGCTCTCAGTAGGGCTTTGAAGGGAGGAAGAGAGCTAGCTTGGCGGATGGGGAGAGGGAGCAGGGCATTCCAGGCCTGGGGAATGACGTGGGCCAGGGGTCGACGGCCGGACAGGCGAGAATGAGGCCCAGAGAGGAGGTGAGCAGCGGCAGAGGAGTGGAGGGTGAGGGCTGGGCTGTAGAAGGAAAGAAGAGCGGTGAGGTAGGAGGGGGTGAGGTGATGGACAGCCTTGAAGCCAAGAGTGAGGAGTTTTTGCTTGATGCGTAGGTTGACAGGCAGCCACTGGAGATTTTTGAGGAGGAGAGTAACATGCCCAGAGCATTTCTGCACAAAGATGATCCGGGCAGCAGCGTGAAGTATACCCTCAGTGGCCCTGATTTTATTTGACATTATTTGACACCTGCCAGTCTCAGCCTGGAGTTTATATTAATTCACATTTCATATCCCTTGTAAATAAATTCAAAATAAATAGTATCCCAGGTATCCTTCTCCACCCGAGCAGTTAAACTGGGCATGGAAGAGGGTAATGTCAGTAGCCTTTTCTGGCCACCAGCCCCAAATTGTTACTGGGTTAAGTGGCAAGAGACTAGACCTTAAGGTCCCTGTGGGACCAACTCTACTGTATTGGACTCTTCTAAGCACTTAGCACAGTGCTTTGCACATAGTAGGTGCTGAGTAAATACCATTGATTGGTTGATCCACCAGACTGGGCAGTTAGTTGGGGACTGGAGAAGAATTACCGGAGGAATTGGAGTTGAGGGGAATGGGAGAGATCCTGGGGAAGGGGACAGCAGGAGACAAGTGAGAGCAATGGGGGAGAATGTGAAGAAAGACAGACACCCTTAGGTCTTCAGGAGATTTAAAAAAAAATATGCTGAATCTTTCCGGTAACTAGAAATCTCTTCTTTCTCCTCTGGCTACAGAAGGGAAACTGTTGGTTTGAGTTGTGAGGAGTTTGAAATCCCGCTGCTTCTTTCATGTTTGTCCTCTTTGTCTGGTACGTTTTTGTACACTTTTCTTTATGTGCCTATTGCCATTTTTACTCCATTCCATCACACTCTTAAGGGGCCAGGATTGTGTCTATACATCATTCATATATTTCTTTCCCAGTATTTTACACATAGTAAGCACTTAATAAATACAATTACTACTACTAAACTCAGCAGGGAAGTGGGGGTTCTCGCAAGAATCAGGTAAGAGAGCAGCATTAGGTTTAAAGTGTTTCTATATTGAGTCTCCTCTGTCCTCCCACACTTTTACAGCTCCGCCTCTTCAATCTGCCCCTAAGTCCCAGATAAGGTGTCACTTGAGGCGAGGAGGGTTCCTTTAAAACTCCTTAGCAAGGAGTAGCATGGTCTAATGGAAAGAGCATGGGCCTGAGAATCCAAAAGACCTGGATTCTAATCCTGGCTTCTCCAATTGGCTGCTGCGTGACCTTGGGTAAGTTACATAACTTCTCTGTGCCTCAATTCTCCTGTTCTCCCTCCTACTTAGATTGTGAGCACCATGCAGAACATGGACTGCGTCCAAACTAATTCACTTGTTTCTGCCCCAGTGCATAGAACAGTGCTTGAAACACAGTAAGCACTTGACAAATACCATAAAAAAATTTGTTTAAGAAAGTGGGGCAGTCATCCAGTGCTCAGCTCCCTGCTGGCTGAATGAAGCTGGAAGAGATTGCAGTTCTAATCACCATGGGGACCCCAAAATCCCACTGGAATTTCCAGGAGGCAAAGCAGGAAACCTCCCTCCAGAGAAGAAGGCCCAGTATGGGTCAGAGCCATGGTGGGGAGGGGCCAGGGGCAGCACAAGACCTCCTTTGGCCTCCCTTGCAGGACGGCTGTTACTTCCAACCAAGGTGGAAAGAGGTTATTTCCATATAAAAAAGTTCCTGTGCACAGGGATTGAATCTGCCAACTCTGTTATATTGTACTCTCCCAAGCACTTAGCTTAGTGCTTAGTTTAGGCACACAATAGGGGACAGGAAACATCACTGATTGGTTGATATATTAGACCGGGCACTGAGACTTAGGCATTCTCCCCTGTTGCTCTCACTTGTTTCCATTTGCCCCCCTTCCCAGGGTCGCTCCAATCCCCCGCAACTCCAATTCTTCCAATGTCTGCTATCCAGGACCAGATGGCATCATACTAAGAATAATAATGATGATGATGATGGTATTTGTTAAGCACTTACTATGTGTCAAGCACTGTTCTAACTGCTGGGGTAGATACAATCTAATCAGGTTAGACACCGTCCCTGTCCCACATGGGGTTCGCAGTCTTAAACCCCATTTTACAGATGGGGTAACTGAAGCATAGAGAAGTGAAGTGACTTGCCCCAGGTCACATAGCAAACATGTGGCAAAGCTAGGACTAGAACTCCCATCCTTTGACTCGCAGGCCCGTGCTGTATTCACTACGCCATGCTCTCCGACACCACCACAGCCACAGACAAAGCTGTCCCTCAAAGAGTTTTCTATGTTTGCTGGCCATTTCCTCTGACAGGGTGGCATCCAAGCAGGAATCAAGGCCCTACTGAGAGCTCACCTCCTCCAGAAGGCCTTCTCAGACTGAGCCCCTTCCTTCCTCTCCCCCTCGTCCCCCTCGCCATCCCCCCATCTTACCTCCTTCCCTTCCCCACAGCACCTGTATATATGTATATATGTTTGTACATTTTTTTTACTCTATCTATTTATTTTACTTGTACATATCTATTCTGTTTTATTTTGTTAGTATGTTGGTTTTGTTCTCTGTCTCCCCCTTTTAGACTGTGAGCCCACTGTTGGGTAGGGACTGTCTCTGTATGTTGCCAATTTGTACTTCCCAAGCGCTTAGTACAGTGCTCTGCACATAGTAAGCGCTCAATAAATACGATTGATGATGAATCCCACACTGGGCAATCCCCAGCAGCGGCTGGCAGTGGTGCAGACCCAGTGGCAGCATTCATGGGGGTCAGGCTCCCGTTTTCCAGAAACATTGCCCCAAGTTCCACTCAAGTCCAGTCATTTTTCTTTTCCTTCTTTCTTTCTTTTATCATACTTATTGAGCGCTTACTGTGTGCAGAGCACTGTACTAGTGATGACAGCGCCCTCGTGTGGCGTTATCCTAAATTAGCATCCGACTCTGGTTCCCGTAGCTGTATGTGTATCACTTTAGGGGATAATAATAATAATGATGATGATGGCATTTGTTAAGGGCTTACTATGTGCAAAGCACTGTTCTAGGCGCTAGGGGATATAAGGTGATCAGTTTGTCCCACGTGGGGCTCACAGTCTTAATCCCCATTTTACAGATGAGGTAACTGAGGCACAGAGAAGTGAAGTGACTTGCCCAAAGTCACACAGCCGATAAGTTACAGAGCCGGGATTAGAACCCATGACCTCTGACTCCAAAGCCCGTGCTCTTTCCACTGAGCCACGCTGCTTCTTTGTACGTCAATCCAGCTTCTCAAAGGTACACAACTAACCTGTATATATGTATATATGTTTGTACATATTTTTTTCACTCTATTTATTTATTTACTTAATTTATTTGTACATATCTATTCTATTTATTTTATTTTGTTAGTATGTTTGGTTTTGTTCTCTGTCTCCCCCTTTTAGACTGTGAGCCCACTGTTGGGTAGGGACTGTCTCTATATGTTGCCAATTTGTACCTCCCAAGCGCTAAGTACAGTGCTCTGCACATAGTAAGCGCTCAATAAATACGATTGATGATGATGATGATGATGATGAAATTGATAGCAGGACTCACAGCCTTCTTGGCCAAGACAGGAATCAAGTGAGAAAGAAGTCTGTCTGCGTGATACTTTTGTTGCAGCTTGAGTAAGGATGAGGGGACATGCACCTTGGTTGAATCTTTCATTCATTCAATCGTATTTATTGAGCGCTTACTGTGTTCAGAGCACTGTGCTAAACAGTTGTCCATCTTAGCAACTCTTCTGACATGTAAAACAGAGTAACAAACTACCAAAGCCACGTTTTTCAAGGGAGGATACTTCAAACCAGCCTCATTTTGATCTTTCATTTTACAAGACAACCGGGGAGCATTTTACAAGGCCACCCAGTCTGAGTCATTCCAAAACGAACTTCTGGACTCCCAGAAAGATTGACAGGATTTTATGAAGATTTGAATGCACAGGGAAGACTTACTGTCTCACCAGTCGCTTTGCAGCAGACATATTATTTTCCCAGACAGAATCTCTGACTGCTTTTTTTCTGAGGCTCCTCTATGAAATGAATGTGAAAACAATAGTGATAAAAACGGCCAAGGCAGGGTAGTTCATCTCACTCTTTAAAAATTAATCCTCTGGTATATCCCACAACTAGTCAATCGATGACATTTGTGGAGTGCTTACTGTATGCAAAGCGCTGTTCTAAGTCCTCGGGAGAGTACAGTATCGGGAGAGTACAGTATAATCATCATCATCATCATCAATCGTATTTATTGAGCGCTTACTATGTGCAGAGCACTGTACTAAGCGCTTGGGAATTACAAATTGGCAACATATAGAGACAGTTTCTACCCAACAGTGGGCTCACAGTCTAAAAGGGGGAGACAGAGAACAAAACCAAACATACTAACAAAATAAAATAAATAGAATAGATATGTACAGGTAAAATAAATAAATAAATAAATAGGGTAATAAATATGTACAAACATATATACATATATACAGGTGCTGTGGGGAAGGGAAGGAGGTAAGATGTGGGGGATGGAGAGGGAGACGAGGGGGAGAGGAAGGAAGGGGCTCAGTCTAATCCCCGTCCAGCACAGAGATAGCGTCAAAGTTGATGGAATTATTACAATAATTATTTGGGCAGGATAGGCTCACTGGGGACCCCATAGCTATTTTGGAAGTGAGTCTTTCATGCTTTGTCTATTCCCTAGATAATGATGAGAGGCAAAGAGGCACTGTGAACTCAATCATGCTTACTGAATGCTTACTGAATGCAGAGCACCATTCTAAGTGCTTAGAAGAGTACAATACAGCAGAGTTGGTAGATACATTTCCTGTCCACAATGAATTTACAGTCTAGAGGGAGATTAGAGTCTAGACTTTTCAGTTAATATTGAACTCAGAGACTGAGCTGGTGGCTAAGGTCTGAGAGTTAGTTTTTTTTAAAAAAAAAACCCCTCCCCACTCTAGTTTTTCTTAGCTGCGTTGTTTGTTCTCCCATAAACTCATTATGGGTAGGAAACATGTCTCCTAATTCTGTTTTATTGTACACTCCCATATGCTTAGTACAGTGTTCTACATATGTTAAGTGCTCAATAAATACAATTGATAGAGTTCCTTTTTTGTGAACTGTTGACATTTATTGAGAAATAAATATTTATTGGGAATTTCAAGTCTGCATACTGTTCTGGAAAGACTCTGTTCACAGATAAATTTGAACATAGACGTTTTGCCTACAGGAAAGAGCGGGGGCCTGGGAATCAGAGGACCTGGGTTCTAATCCTGTCTCCACCATTTTTCTGAGGGCAGGCAGTGCTATTACTCCCTAGAGCAGGCAGAGCTGGAAGTAGTAGTAGTAATAGCAGTACTAATAGAAGTAGCAATATTTATTTAGTGTTTTCTATATACAAACCATTGTACTAACACTCAGAAAGAAATGGATGCATGCAGTATAGACATGGTCCCTGGCCCTTAAGGGCCTCATAATCTAAGAATGAGGTGCTGTGTGTGGTGGTTGTCGAGGGCGGGGAGAAGAAATGGGGAAAGGTGATGGTGACAGACTGTAAGATCCTTGAAGATCAGGGATCTTAATTTTCCACCTGTATATTCTTCCCTAGGACTTCATACAGTGTTCTGATTAAAGTAAGTGCTAAATAAATACTATTACAACTACTACAATATATTCATTCAATCATATTCATTGGGCACTTACTGTGTGCAGAGCACAGTACTAAGTTCTTGGGAGAGTACAATATAATCAGCAGAAACATTCCCTGCCCTCAGTGAGTTTACAACCTAAAGGGCAAGCTTACAGTCTAGAAGACTGCATGATATATACAGTATATAAGGAAGGGTGAACAAAAGTGTGAACAGAAGCAGTGTGGCCTAGGGGAAAGAGCACAGGCCTAGGAATCAGAGGACCCGAGTTTTACTCCTGGCTCCGCCACTTGTCTATTGTGTGATCTTGGGCAAGTCATGACTTCTTTGTGCTTCAGTCCCCTCATTGCAAAATGGGGATTCAATACCTGCTCTCCCTCCTACTTAGAATGTAAGACCCAAGTGCGACCCTAATTATGTCACATCTGCTCCAGTGCATAATACAGTGCTTAGCATATAGTAAGTGCTTAGCAAATTAACAATTAGTATAAACACCAATCACACACTCCATTCAGTTTTCAAAAGTTAAATATCCTAATCTCCAAATATTCAGGTTTCATTTGCTCCTCCTTCTAATTTTTGTAACTTTCCATTTTTATCTTTAATTCATTGTGTGTGTATATATATATATATATATATTGTTTCTGAAATATCCCATATCTGTATTGTCCCACAGTATTTCAGTGCTTGGGTGTTTGCTTTTTACAGTCTTTTATTCTACAGGCTGTACACATGTATTATAGATAAATAGATTAATAGTATAAAATATTTTAGCTCTCTGATTTCTAGCTGCTACTTCCTGTCCTGTTATTTATTCCTACTCACTGTTTCTGCACACTGTCCCAGGACATAATTTGCCCTTAAATTCCTGTGTCTAGGAATGGACTTAACTTCTTGCCTTGACTTGGCTTCAAGTCACTTTACTTGAGTCAGAGGTAGTGGGTTCTAATTCCTGCTCCGCCACTTGTCAGCTGTGTGGCTTTGGGCATGTCACTTAACTTCTCTGGGTCTCGGTTACCTCATCTGTAAAATGGGGATTAAGACTGTGAACCCCATGTGGGACAACCTGATTACCTTTTATCCCCCCCCCCCAAGTGCTTAGAACAGTGTTTGGCACATAATAAATGCTTAACAAATGCCATCATTATTATTATTATTATTCTCTGTGCCTCAGTTCCCTCATCTGTAAAATGGATATTAAGACTGTGAGCTCCATATGTGACATGCACTGTGTCCAACTTGGTTAGCTTGTATCTACCTTAACAAATACCATTTTTAAAAAATTGACAGAGATAATAATCCCCATTTTACACATGGGAAAACTGAAGGCCAGTCTTGGGACTCCCAGCCCACTGGGTTGTGATTCTGGTGCTTGCTCTTCCAAAGTCCTATGTCTCAGACCTCCCCTACCTCATCACGTTTTTATCCAATTTCTTAACACTTCTGGAGGGAGATCTCACAAAACACTACAAGGTACCATGCAGCAGAGACCAAGTCAGAGAAGCAAAGATCATTTCAACTGAACCAGAAAGTGGAAAGAATCAATCAGCCTCTATCTGGCTGCCTCTAGAGAAGAATCTCCCATGCTAGGGTGAGGGCTCTTGAATCTGCCATGGAAAATATTTACCCAGTGGCGTTGCTCTACTGCTTGACTCAAACCCAGTACTGTGAAGTTCTGAAACCGAGAACTGGAGAGAAAATCAAAAGTGGAGTCTGTTCATAAACTATTGAGAGTAAACATGTTTCCAGCTTAACGTTGAAGTCTGCCAGAGACCTCTCTGTGTGTACCTTAGCCTGTGTGAGATCTTACCTTCCGCTTATAGTTTGTTTACCAACCAAAGAGTGGTGCCTTTCCTGTTTTAATCCTGCCTTCTGGGATGAAAGAAATGTTCTGTATTAATGGACCAAATATAGAAGCCTTCTTATACTGGAGTAGGATTGCTTTTGGAGAGAAAACATGGGTGGAAAATCCCCAGGTTCTATCATTTAGAGCTACTGCCTATTCCAAGTCTTTCAGGGCACCAAGACTTCTATTAGCAGGACTAATAGAAAAAATCAAGGTGATTTCAATTTTCCCATGTAGAGTGTCCTCCTGATTACTCAAGTGGAGATAGCTGCATTATGGATTATTGCATGAGTTCAAAATTTTCTCTCATCTCTCTGCTACACTCAAAACACTTTGAGCTACTTGTCCTTGACCGACCTACTGTATTCTGTGGGTTTCGCATCTCCCCTGCCTAAGCATTGCAAGGATTTTCCCTCCTCCTGCCTTTCCCTGATCCTGACAGACTGAAAGAGGTTTTAGAGGACCAAATTGGAGCCACCACTGCAGTAGGTGAGTAAGTGGGTGTAAACAAGAGTGTGAGTTACTAGGTGTGTAATAAATGTACTGTTCTACCTGATTATCTTTTATCTACCCCAGCATTTAGCACATAGTAAACACTAAACAGATACCGCAATTATTATTATGCTGTTTCATTATCCATATTAATGTTTCTTCTAAGTAGTGGCAATAATTGAATAGGTGCTAAAGAAGACTTTTAAAATGTCTTCTGCCCCTGTCAAACAAGTCTCTAGTCTTGAATTTTCCTGGTCTTCAAAGTTATGAGGATTTTAAGAGGCAGTGGAGAAGGAGAGAGGAATTTGCCTGAGTTTTTCTATCACCTGGGTTATTAGATTAATAAAGAAGGAGATTGAGTGGCACATTACATATTTCAAGACATACCATGGAGAGCAGGAAAATATATGATTATGTGGCAAATGCCTTTCTTGGGGGCTTCTAGAATGGGGGGCTGTATGGCTGATAAGTTTGTAGAGTGAATGATAGAAAATTCATCCATTTTTCAGTTCTTCGAGGTCCCCACTTGAGCACAGAAGTGGCACTTTGCTCCTTGATCCTCAGTTACTACACATTCATCACTTTCACCGTTCAAAAGAATACAACAACTCCCAAACTTCGGTAGTGGTAAGTGTAAATTATTGCCATAAATCTTGAAAGGACAAAGCTGGTTTTAAAGATCACAGAAACGTGAATGGAAAACTACATTTATGTTGGTGGAAAACATGTGGACTGGTCATGTTGAGAAACAATCATATAAAGACACTTCTACTGGGCACCTATTAGAATAATAATGATGATGATGGTATCTGTTAAGCGCTTACTATGTGCCAAGCACTGTTCTAAGTGCTGGGATAGATACAGGGTAATCAAGTTGTCCCGCTTTAATCCCCATTTTACAGATGAGGTAACTGAGGCATAGAGAAGTTAAGTGACTTGCCTAAGGTCACACAGCAGACAAGCGGTGGAGCCGGGATTAGAACCCATGTCCTTTGACTCCCAAGCCCGTACTCTTTCCACTAAGCCATGCTGCTTCTCTGTGTGAAGGGCACTGTTCTCCACCCTTGGAAAAACACAGTAAGAAACAAGTTCCCTACCCATGTGGTCCTTCAGACCCCAAGGTGGAAAAACCTGTACGGATTCAATGATAAGAAATGCCTTCCCTGTTCAAAACTGTAGGCAGGGAACATGTCACATGGCCTTTGTGCTTCGCTGAATAAATACCATTACTACCACTACTACTACTACCATTACTACTAGTAGTACTTATTTCAGTCTTATAGGGACCTGAAGTGAGTTCTCCAGCTTATTCGGGCCCAAGGGTTAGCTGGCTAATTCATTCATTCGTATTTATTGAGTGCATACTGTGCGCAGAGCACTGTACTGAGCGCTTGGGAAGTACAAATCAGCCACATATGGAGATGGTCCTTACCCAATGATGGGCTCACATCAGTATTCCAGACCAGTTCAAACACCAAAAGTTCCTGTTTAAAGTCAGCAACTGTTGGACTGAGAGACAAAGTTGCGAACTTGGGCTATTTATTGCCTCTTGTTATTCGTGACCTTTCACAATTTCCAATCCTCCTCGGCTCCACCAGTAATGAGTTATAAGGTCATTTATAAGTCATAGAAAAAAACCCAGCGATGCCTTTCCTTATGGTCCTTGCCTGGCTAAGTCGTTCATTTAAAATCTATATATTTTGGAAGAGCAACAGTGTACCAGAGCATGCAGCTGTAATAACATCGCTGTAGACAAAGCCTATCAACTTCTAGTGTTTCAGAAAGGGATCCTGACTTTAGGAGAAACTATGAGCCAAGACAGGCAAGAGGGGTTTGGGTTGGGGCTGAAGGACGGAGTCAACCAGCAGTAAAAGGGATTTACGTTAGACATTAAGAAAGCATTTGGAATTACATTCCTGGAGATCTTTTTTAAAGTACATTGTCCTATGTTGAGATTTAAGGGCAGTCCTGTCCAGAGTCAGGAGGATGAATTTAATGACCTCTCAAGGTTTTTTCCAGTCTTGGGTTGTTGTTTGGAAGCCAGGCTATGACCCCCAAAGACAGGATGAGAGATGAGAAGGTAAAGGAGGATAGAGGAGGAAAGCCTTCCTTTAAGTCCTCTCTTCTTCAACTCACTCTCCCTTCTACATCATCTATGCACTTGGATCTGTGACCTTTGGACATTTAATACTAATCCCACACCCAACCCCTCAGCACTTATGTACGTATCTTTAAATTATACATTATAAATTATTTATTCATATTAATGTTTGCCTTCCCCTATAGACTTTAATCTCACTACAGGCAGGGAACATGTCTGCTAATTCTGTTGTGCTGTACTCTCCCAAGTGCTTAGGACCATGCTCTGCATGTAGTAAGCACTCAATAAATATGATTGATTGATTGAAGGAATGAAGACTTCACTTCTAACAACCAGAAACAGAACCACTTGATCCCACTTAGGGAATCCATCTGTGGTATAGAAGCATTTTATGTGAGCCTTCCTAAAGGAATTCTAGCAAAGATTCCCCCCACCCACAGAAGACATCTGCCCAGGAATCCAGTCTAGCTAAAGTCTGAGAGTGTGACTTTATTCTAGGAATTTCTTAAAATAAAAATCTCTAAGACAGGAATTGAGTGTGATAGGGAAGCCCAGAGTGGTTGCCCTGTCTACTGGAAGAAGCTGGCTTTTCATCTCTAATCTACTCAACCCTGAGATAAAGGATCCCAGGGGCAGGTAGTATGGCGTAGTGGGAGAGCTGCAGCCCTGAAAATCAGAAGTCCCAGGTTCTTGTTCTGGCTCTGCCACCTGTCTACTCTGTGGCCTTGGACAAGCCACTTAACCTTCCCATGCCTCAGTTTCCCTATCAGTAAAATGGGGATAACACCTGAACCCTACCTCGCAGGGATGTCTCAGGGAGTAAATTAAAATAACTAATATAAGGTGCTTTGGCAGTAAAGGAACCAATTTTTTTTAAGCACTTAATACAATGCTCTGCACACAGTAAGCACTCAATAAATACGATCATTGAAAAACCATATTTTAGCCCACAGTTTCAAATCCCTGCTATGCGCTCATAATAGTGGTCCAATTTGAATGCCATCTCGTTTTTCTTTCTCTGCCTTCCTAAAGGTAAAAGTAATAGAAAGAAAGGCAACAGGACATGATACTTCTGGTTCAGACCACTGGTCCATCTAGCATGAAAGTCCATTATGACCATAGCAATAAGATGCTTAAGGAATAGTGTGACTTAAAGGAATAGCCTTTTACTGTTTAAGGAAGACCATATTAAAATACCCAATTTTTCCTTCTACATCCCTAATATTCCCCCAATAACCCATTAAGGACCTCTTTCTTTAAGTTCTCTGTGCTGCTTCATATAAGTGAAAGAGAATCAGAAAGACTTAGTAGAAAGAGCATGGGCCCTTGAGTCCGAGGATCTAGGTGCTAATCCTTAGTCTGCCATTTGTCTGAGCACTTAACTTCTCTGGGCCTCACTTTCCTCATCTGTAGAATGGCAATTCAATACCTGTTCTCCCTCCTACTTAGAATATGAACCCCATTTGGGGCAGGGACTATGTCCGATCTGATTATCTTGTAGCTACCCCAGCATTTGGTATGGTACTCAGCACATAGTAAGCACTTAAGCAATATTATCATTATCATTATTAATAACAATAATAAATTATTAAAGCCTTTGCAGTAGGAAGATGAGACAGGTAGGAGGAAAAGCGGATGGGAAAGTGGGGAAAAAGAAAAGAAATTACAAGAGACTTCAGGAACTCTATCAAAATTTATGGAACACCAACTTCAGCTCACACCCTGAATACCCAGTCAACAGCTAAATAGTAGTTAGTGAGTTAATTGCTCACCACAATTATATTTGTTCAGTGAGTCCCTTGCAAAGGATTTTCTGAAAGTTATCTGTGTTAAAGACTAATTGGCTTGAGGTTCACCTCACAGACTCCTATAAGCCACCTGCTGCACTTTGAACTATTCCTCTCCTGTGTAGCAGCCCTGGGATGTCTGTAGGTTTCATATTTGCTCTAAATACCTGTGGCATTTACAGATGGGAGTGTGATTGGAGAAATGAATGAACAAATTGTCTTTACTGGACTTCCTGTTTCATTAGTGCGTCTTAAGAAAGGGAAGGTTTTCTTTTATCATCGAGAAGCTTTCTGATGAGCCAAGTTGGGACGGACTCCCTGTTAGGAGAAGATTGTTGACCTTTGTGATCAACGTCGTGGATCTGGAATACTTCTGCGTACATGAACTTTTAGACTTCACTGGAAATGTTTAGTAATGGGCTTCTTCACCTTTCACCCTTTCAGCTCTCGTGACGCTTGGACACCTTTCAGAATGAAGTCTGCAGTTCGCCACTAGTTTCTCTCAGAGACAGAAGTGCCTCCGGTATGTAGGAATATTGTCTATTTACTTGATCTATTTTTAAATCACCTTCCTTCTTCTTTCCTTTTAAATTTCATTTACACTGATATTTCAGGTTACCCCAGGGCCTCAGAAAGTTCAGAAAATTATCTGGTTTCGGTTTGGCTCAGGGGAGAAAAAGAATCAGCTTTGTAAAGATATGTGGAGTGTGGGATGAGATGAACAAGAAAAAAACCTCCATTTGGCTAATTCAGGGCATTTATTTGATTTCGGTCTAACTCATCCCCTGGATTACACTCCCCTTAAGCATTCCAGATGTTTAACTGAGCTTTCCAGCCTCTCAGGTGTTTGTCACTAGGATAAACAAGTAGGGATGGAATGAAGTAGAAAATCACAGGATATCCAGTCTGTTACATTCTTCCATTTGTCTGCTATGTGACCTGAGGCAGGTCACTTAACATCTCTGTGCCTCAGTTCCCACATCCATAAAATGGAAATTCAATACCTGTTCTCCCTCTATTTAGACTGTGAGCCCTATGTAGGATTATCTTGTATCTACCCCAGGGTTTTGTACAGTGCTGACACAAAGTAAACCCTTTTACAAATGCCACAGTTATAATCTCTAAACTCTGGACTCTTGCTTGGTGGGAGCTAGAAAAAAAAGCAGGGGAAGCTTTTGCTTGCAAAAAAAGAGTATCCTTTTTTTTTAATTTAGCATTGAAACCCTGTATTTTCCTGAATACAGCACTGCAAAATAATTGAGATTGCAGATCTGAAGCTGCATGATATTTCACATTATAACAGATACATTCCCACTCAAATACAATCCCATTCAACACTTAGATGAAACATCAGACCTCTTGGAGGAGACGTGCCTCTCTCTGAGGCTGTGAGCATCATGTGGGATAAGGCTTATATCGAATCTGGTTATACTGGATCTGTTCCCACACTTGGCACAGAGTAAGTGAAAAAAAAAAGTCAGAACAAGTTCTTTACTGTGCCCAAAAAGCATCATAATGAACTCTTTATTGTAAGGGCAATTTCTCTGCATGCCTCACCACAGTGTTGATGGAGGTATCATTACATCCAACCCTGGGAATGTCCACAGCTTTAGGATTAGGTAAGGAATGCCACTTCAATGTCATAATAATAATAATAATAATGGCATTTATTAGGCATTTACTATGTGCAAAGCACTGTTCTAAGCACTGGGGAGGTTACAAGATGATCAGGTTCTCCCACGGGGGGCTCACAGTATTAATCCCCATTTTACAGATGAGGTAACTGAAGCACAGCGAAATTAAGTGACTTGCCCAAAGTCACAGAGCTGACAGTTGGCGGGGCTAGGATTTGAACCTATGACCTCTGACTCCAAAGCCCGTACTCTTTCCACTGAGCCATGCTGCTTCTCTAGTCATGATGTTCCACACTGCCCCAAGATGCCTGAATAGCACAAGTGGGGACAGTATAGACAAATGGGGAGATAATCACACAGGCAGATAGAGCAGTGGAGGAGCGTGAGGGAGAAAAATAAAACAAGAGTGGCGAAGTAATATATCTTTCCCCAATGGGTGGTAACAGAGTGTAAAAGCATCATCTATCTGCATCATGTTGCCTCCTGTCTTTGAAGCTTAGCACCATTTTCAAGGCATTCTTCTTCCTCTTGCCACAAGAGAATCCCTGGCGTGATCAGGAAGGCTTGACAGCCCAGGGCTTTCAGAATAAAATTTTTGGAGGCACCGTGTTCCCAGCCCACAGTGACTCAATCTGGTTGCATGTTAACCTCCCAGATTTGAGCAGGTCTAATAACATTTTCCACCTCAGAGGAGAGAAGAGTGATAGAAGGCATTTAGAGCCAGGAAGACTCCCCTCCAGCCCTGTTTTGTGTTTCTAGGACCTGCCTTAGTAATGATGACAGAAGTTTTTTCTCTAATGAAAGAAAGAGACTAATGTCATCTTCCCACTGGTAGCTAAATGAGCTCAACCATCCACCACCAAAGTAGGCAAAACACATCTTTTCTCCCGTTCCTCTGACATTCAGAGCTGGTGCTTTTCTTGAGAATTGTTGGATTGGAGCCATCCCTTCCTAAACACCTTCCCTAATAAAACCACATCCCGTTGCTTCCTTAAACACCTGCCTTTCAGTGGCCAGGCTGCCTTTCAGTGGCCATGCTGGCAGGACAGATTTAGACCGAAAACTCCTTGAGGTCGGGAAAACTGCCTGTGTGCTGTAACTCTTCCCAGTGCTTAGTAAGGAAATACGTCTGCTAATTCTGTTGTATCGTATTCTCCCCACAGCTTAGTATAGTGCTCATCGTAAGTGCTCAATAAATACCATTGATTGATCAATTGATTAGTACAGTGTTCGGCACTTGTCAGACACTCAATTCAAACCACTGATAAAATAACAGTGTCTTGAATGATAATAATTGTGTCATTCGTTAAGTGCTTATGATATGCCAAGCCCGGTACTAAAGGCTAGGATAGGGTCCAGTTAATCGAGTCACAGTTCTGTCCCAAATGGGGCTAGCAGTCTAAGTTGAAGGGAGAACAAGTATTGAACCCCCATAGGAAGCAGCATGGCTTAGTGGAAAAAGGATGAGCCTGGGCGTCAGGTCCTAGGTTCTAATTCTGACTCAGCCACTCGTCAGCTGTGTGACCTTAGGCAACTCAGGTCCTGTGATTCCCAGGCCCATGCTCTTTCCAGTAGGCCAGACTGCTTCTAGGTATTGTCTTTGGTTCCCAGCTAGTTCCAGTTGGACTGAAAGGAGGACCTTTGTGACTTCCATGGGGACACACAAGGGAATAGCCAACATAGGAGTTTGTGGTGATCCAGCCCTGGATTAGACAGCCAAGTATTTTGGGTGATTTAATCATTTACCTATCTAGAAGCAGAAAGCAGGTGTGGAAGGGCTCTTGAGGTCCTTCCAGCTTTTGTTTCTAGGACCCTGACCCCTGCCAGCTTCGTCTGCTTTTCCATGTTCCTTAAAAAAAATGTTCGCAATGTTAGACGTGGAACAAAATCAATGTTCTGCAAGTGAGATGACCCCTTACTATTTATGCATGTGCATTCCCTCCTCCAACCTATCAGCAAGCATCCCGAGGGACACAAAGTCACAGGTGTGCATGCAGAAGTTAACTGGATTCCATGATTCATGGCCAGAATCCAAGTCTAGAAGAAACATTACTGGGCTACAGCAAATGCCAGGAGAATAGTTCCAACTAAGTCATACCCTGGATGATCCTGAGGAATCATTTTCTCTATCTGCAGATTCTCCATGATGATGAATCATAACGTTAATGGGTCTTGTACCTTCTAGAGAACTTTACTCAGACATCAACTTCCGTCAGGCTTTGGATTCCTCATCTCACTGCCACAACTCTGTTAGGACAATGTATATTAATCAGTTGAACAGCAACCAAACAGAGAAGCAGAGAAGTCTAGTGGAAAGAGCCAGGGAGTCCAAGGGTCTGGGTTCTAATCCCAGCTCTGCCAATTGCTTGCTGTGTGACATTGGCAAGTCGCTTAGCTTCTCTATGCCTCAGTTTCCTCAGTGAAAAAGAGGGGACTAAATACCTGTTATCCCTCCTACTTAGCATCCCATGAAGGACAGGGACTGTGTCTAACCTAATTAACTTGTACCTACCCCACCGCTTAGAGTAGTATTTGAAACATAGTAAGCACTTAGTACAGTGCTCTGCACATAGTAAGTGCTCAATAAATATGATTGAATGAATATTAAGCACATAACAAGTACCATAAAAAATGTTCACTTCAATCACCGGCCAAATGAAATAATTTTTCCTTAATGGGGATAATTTTTTCCCAGTTTCATATCATTTTAAGACACAGAGAATTGCAAAATTCTACTGGGACCATTATGTTAGCTGGTCCTCCCCCACAATACCTCAGGACACTGAGATAGCTTGACAAATAAATGGTTTGGGCTCAAGTGATGTCTGCTTTGTCTGAGGTCTCAGAGATATTCTGTTCTGTGACCACAGGCTGCCCCTGCTCTATCTTCCCACCATCTTGCAGTGAGGGGAGACCAGATAAGAGGGTGGATGGCTCAGAGAGCAAGTCATCAACACTTCTGCAAACACAACTCAAGAACATGTCCTGCCGAAACTAGGACTATGTTTCTTCTCTTATCCACTGGGATCTGAGCAATACCCACCTTAATGGCCGGGAGTCAGACAAGGTACACTACGGCATTTTCATAAACACACAGTATGCAAGAGATTCTCTCTCAGCAAAGAATAATTCTTCTCCTGCTCCCCACAAAAGTAAAGGAAGCCAAGTCTTTGCAAATATTAAATATACCCAGTTCACTCTCCCCATCGCACAACACAGATTCCCATGGAAACAATCTTAGAGCAGAGAGGCTTCAGGAAGATTCTGACAACACAGGAGAAATGGAAAGAGAGCCTGGCATGTGGCCAAAAAATGCAACAGTACCGGCAGAGTGATCTTTAGGCGCATGGAAGGTCTCTTCAGTCACACCTTAATCTTATCTGTCACACCCACGCAGTGATAAAAATCTCACCTCAGTAGAGTCATCTTCAAACACACAGGACTGATACTATATACGTGAATGCTCACATCCTCATTGCACATATGGACGTGAAATAAGAGGAATGGAAATAAGAAGCGAGGGAAAAAGCTTCCTGGAAGGCTGCTGCATGATTTGTCTTAGATATGGTAACTCATTGCTTTCCAAGCCCAGCCTGATGGTTCTTTTGTTTTTTATTTTTAAACGGTACTTGTTAAGCACTTTCTATGTGCCAGTCACTGTACTAAGCACTGAGATAGATACAAGACAACCAACTTGGACACAGTCCCTATCCTACATGGGGTTCGCAGTCCAAGCTGATGGTTGGGGGTTTAAGCCAGGGCTCACTACATGACTACCTTAAAGGACCAACATGCCATCTCTAACTGAGGATCACCCTAGGGTAGCCATGTTTGGAAATGGACCTAGAAAAATGGGTAGCCGAAATGGGATTAGTAAAATTCATAGCAGATAAGCCCTGAGTGGCTTTCAATTCCTTCCTCCCCTAAAGAAATCAAATTCACTGTTGGCTGTCAAAACCTTTGAGGAATGTCCTGAGAGCCCATCAGTAGAATAGCCTCCACAAAATATACTTGTGTGAAAAAGCATTAAACTAAAAATGAAGGCCTGGGAGCAGTGTGGTTAGCAGCTGACAGTTTCTGCCTTACTATTAGAAACAAAACAAAAGACACTTAGGCCCAATCCCTGCCAGCTCAGAATATTCAGCATTTGAAGTAAACTCTAAATTTCCGCTCTTTGTGCCAGGATGATTTAAATACCAGCCAGCTCCCATTGTCGACTGCCAGGATGATTTTAAATGCCAGTCCACTCAGACGATGGGTGGTTCAACAGATCTTACCTCAGTTCGCAGGTTCAGGATTTGCAGTTTAGAAATACGCTACTCGTGAACATTGGAACCTGTCCAGGCCTGGAGAAATCAACAGAACCACTGTGATTAAAGATTGGTATTTGCTAAGCACTTACTGTGTGCAAGCAATGTACTAAAAGCTGGGGAAGAACAAAGCCATCAAGTCAGATACAGTCCCTGCCCACGTGGGGCTCACAGTCTCAGAGGGAGGGAAAACAGGTATTTCGTCCCCATATTACAAATGAGCACAAAGAAATGAAAAGACATGCCCAAGATCACACAACAGGTGAGTGGCGGAACTGGGATTAGAATGCAGGTCACCTGACTCTTAGCCCTATGCTTTTCCACTGAGCCATGTTGTGTACACCCCCACAATCTACTATTTTCGTTTTAGAAAAGCAGCTTGGCCTTAGAGAAGCAGCATGACTTAGCGGAAATAACACAGGCCTGGGAGTCAAACTAAACCCAGCTCTGCCAATTGTTTGCTGTGTGACCTTGGGCAAGTCACTTAACTTCTCTGTGCCTCAGTTCCCTCAACTGTAAAATGGGGATTAAATACATGTTCTCCCT
Source organism: Tachyglossus aculeatus (assembly GCF_015852505.1). Classification (NCBI taxonomy): domain Eukaryota; kingdom Metazoa; phylum Chordata; class Mammalia; order Monotremata; family Tachyglossidae; genus Tachyglossus; species Tachyglossus aculeatus. Next base: position 30,592,262 of record NC_052077.1, read on the forward strand.
CCTACTTAGACTGTGAGCCCCAGGAGGGACAGGGACTGTGTCCGACCTATGTCCGACCGACATAGTAAGTGCTTAACAAACACAATTTAAATAAATAAATAAATGAATACTCTAATTCCTGCAAATAATCCGAACCAATACACGTTCCCTTTCCTTGGGCCTCCTGTTTCTTACACTGCCTTTAGAGTACAGGCCTGGGAGTTAGAAGAACTTGGGTTCCACTTCCAGATCCACCACTTGTCTGCTCTGTGATCTTGGACAAGTCACTTCACTTCTCTAGGCCTCAGTTACCTCATCTGTAAAATGGGGATTGAGACTGTGAGTCCCCCATGGCACAGGGACTGTATTCAACTCAATTTGCTTGTACCCACCCCAGTTCCCGGCACATAGTACAGTGCCTGGCACATAGTAAGCCCTTAACAAATACCATTATTATTATTATTGTCATTATTAATTATTAAGAGGGGCCAGATCAACTGTTGGAGAGGGGGTGGACTGTTAGGATGGGAGTAGTTCTGCTGGATCTCTCAGTGGGCCTCTAGCTCTCTGCTCAGTGCAGACATTCTGTCTCAAGCCAATGACCGTTTCTATACTTTTTTAATTTCACTTTGAATATGTATTTGTAACTCTGGAATGCCCAATTGCTTAGCAATAAAACCACATCCCATTTTCTTAAGAAACCTCACTTGACCTCCCTGCCTCCTGTCTCTCCCCAGTCCAGTCCATATTTCACTCTGCTGCCCGGAAAGCACCTTTCAGTCCATGTTTCCCCACTCTTCAAGAACCTCCAGTGGTTGCCCATCCACCTTGGCATCAGATCAAAAAGCCTTGCCATCGGCTTTAAAGCATTCAATCACCTTGCCCCTCCTATCTCACCTCTCTGACTTCCCACAACAACCCAGCACACTCACTCTGTTCCTCTAGCAACCTACTGTCTGTATCCTAATCTATTTCACCAGCAATCCCCTACCTCTGGCCTGAACTCGGTCCCTCTTCATGTCTTCAAACTCTTCCCACCTTCAAAGCCTTATTAAAAGCACATCTCCAAGAGGCCTCCCATGACTAAGCCCTCATTTCCCCCATTCCCTCTCCCTTCTGAGTCGCCCTTGGACTTGATCGATTGACTTGAATCTACGTACCCTCAGCCCTGCTGCATTTTATGTACAGATGAATAATTTAGTTTAATGTCTGTCTCCCCGTCTAGCCCGTAAGCTCCTTGCGGGCTGGAATGTGTCTACCAACTCTGTTATAGTATACTCTCCCATGCACTTGGTACAGAGCTCTACACCCAGAAAATTATTAATAAATACAAGTTATGGATTTTTCGGAGCAGAATAAGCAATAAATAAATCCTATCGCTTGGCTGATTGAAGTGAAATACCCCACGTCTTAAGTCTCACAAACTTTTGCTCTAAAAGCTGGCTGCCCACAACCTTGGCTCAAAACATATTGCTACACCTATATCATTTCAAAACCCAGATCCAGAGTAGAGTACCTTTAGTGTTACTGTTTTCCCAAAAATGAGATCAGTCTCCCTCTCTGGCTGAAAAACAAAGTTATTTCCTGATACACAGATATTATCAAACAAGCTCGACCCGGATCTCACGTCCTCCTCCACCAAAGCATTTGCCTTGGGAAACTCTTTGTCTGGACTACGTTATGCCAAATCAGTGTTGACTTTCTATTCCAGGTCAAGGAAATACTTTGGTTCATGGAGCTGCCATTCACTAACCTGGAAGCAGCATTCATCTTGCTGGCATTCGTCATCTTCTCTTTATTTACTCTGGCTTCCATCTACAGTGACCCCGAGGAGACTAAAGCAGGTAAATGGGGCAAATTATGGCATTTTGCATTGTTTTCTCATCTGAAGCTACCACGAAGTACCTTCGATCAATCACTATTCATTCTGTCATATTTATTGAGCGCAGAGCACTGTACTAAGTGCTTGGAAAGTACAGTTCAGCAACAAAGGGACAATTCCCTCCCACGACAGGCTCACAGTCCAAAGTGGGGGAGACAGATATCAAAACAAGCCAAGAGGCATCAATAGCATTAATATAGATAAATAAAATTATAGATATATTCATTCGATCATATATATTGGGTGCTTATTGTGTGCAGAGCACTGTACTAAGCTCTTGGGAAGTACAAGTCGGCAACATATAGAGACGGTCCCTACCCAACAATGGGCTCACAGTCTAGAAGGGGGAGACAGAGAACAAAACAAAACATGTAGACAGGTGAAAACATGTAGACAGGTGAAAACATGTAGACAGGTGATCAAAACAAGTAAACATCAAAACAAGTAAACATGCATTAATATAAATAAATAGAATTATAGATATGTACATATATACACAAGTGCTGTGGGATGATGTGGGTAGAGCAAATGGAGTGAGTCGAGGCGATGGGGAGGGGGAGCTGAGGAAAAAAGGGACTTAGTCTATTGGGGGGTGTGGGCGTAGTTTTACCGAGCACTTACTTTGTGTAGAGTACTGTACTAGGTGTTAGAGAAAGCATTATTCGATAGAGCTGTCCTCAAGGAATTTATAATCTAGTGGGGGAGCTAGACGTTAAAGAAAATTACAGATGGGGAATGGCAGAACATAAGGATATGTCTGTCAATTAGTCGGTCATATTTATTGAGCATTTACTGTGTGCAGAGCCCTGTACTAAGTGCTTGGAGAGTACAATAAAACAGTGTAACAGAAACATTACTTGCCCACAAGGAGCTTAGAGTTTAGGATATGTACATAAGTGCTGTGCACCTGGAGTTGGGATATCACAGTGTATAAGGCAAACAGATCCAAGTGCATAGGTGACACCAAGGAGTACATAGGATAATCGTGAGGTTAGTCAAGCAAGGCTTCTTGGAGGACATATGATCTTAATAGGGCTTTGAAGATACGGAGAGTGGTGGTCTGTTAGATATGAAGGGAGAGGGGTTCCAGGCTAGAGGGAGGACTTGGGCAAGGTGTCTGGGGTGAGACAGGTGAAAAACATGGAGCAATGAGTAGGTGGACAGAAAAGGAGCCGAGTGTGCAGTCTGAGTTGTAGCAGGAGATAGGCGAGGTAAGATAGGCTGGGGAAGAGCTGACTGAGTGCCTTAAAACTTTCATCTTGAATCTTGTCTAAACACTTTGTGGTTAGAAACTGGTCATTACGGGGATAGGCTGTTTTCATGGGATCGAACTAATTTCACAGGTGTTACCGTGACCTATACTAATACTTAGAACAAGCTCCCTGCCCAGAAAGATATTTGCTGCCCCATTTTCCTCATTCCCTTTCCAAAGCTAAGGGAGGAACTTTCCCTTTCATGGGACAGTACGAAAAGATTCCCTCTCTCTAAAACCTGAGGGAAAAAGAGAGGGGAAATCGTTGTTTCTAACTCCGGGGGGGAGGAAAATGATTAAAACACCTTGAAAAAGAATGTCAAGGAACACCTCTGCTGGCAGAAGAGCTTTGCTGCCCATTAAATTGGTATCAGCCAACAAGGGTCATGAGAATAGCAGTATGGAGAGTGAGGCCTCTCTGAATCATAGGCAGGACCTTCCATTTTGATTGAAAGACAGAGCATTGGACTAGTGGAAAGAGCCCACGACTGGAGTCAGGAGATAATAATAACTGTGGTATTTATTAAGTGCTCACTTTGTGCCAGGCACCCTATTAAGCACTGAGGTGGATACAAGCAAATCTTGTTGGAAACAGTCCCTGTCCCCCATGGATCTCACAGGGATCTGCGTTCAAAAACCAACTCTGGCATTTGATTGCTGTGTGACCTTGAGCAAGTTAAATGAGACATTTTCCTCATCTGCCAGACCACTCTCCTTCCTTTCCACATCATCTGGGGAACCTCCTGACCCACAAGGAGGGCAGGGGAGCCGGTATAATGGTATGAAGCAGAATTCAGATGATTGGAGCTGCAGTTTGAAACAGTCACAAGTCTGGGGAAGAGATAGGTTCAGCTCATTCCAGTAGTAATAATCTTGTTATTTGCTAAGTGCTTACTATGTGTGAAGTACTTTACTAAGTACTGGGGTAGATGTGAGATATGAGGTTGGACACAGTCCCTGTCCCCATGTGGGGCTCACAGACTAAGTAGGAGGGTGATCGGGTATTGTACCCCAATTTTACAGATGAGGAACAGAGGAGTGATCAGCCCAAAGTCACACAGCAAGTGAGTTGCGGAGAAGGATTTAGAACCCAGGCGGTGATGATGATGATAATGATAATGGTACTTGTTCAGCGCTTACTATGTGCCAAGCACTGTACAAAGAACTGGAGTAGATAAAAGTTAATCAGGTTGGACACAGTCCCTGTCCAACATGGGGCTCCCACTCAATCCCCATTTTTCAGATGAGGTAACTGAGGCCCAGAGAAGTTAAGTGACTTGTCCAAGGTCACATAGCAGACATGGGCGGAGGCCTGGATTAGAACCCAGGTCCTTTGACTCACAGGTCTGGGCTCTTTCCACTAGTAAATGCTGCTTCCCATTTGCTGGGTACATTCGCCGGTACCTCCAAAATGAAGAGTGAACATTTTTGGTAGAAATGTGAACAAAGTTGTAGATGAAAAATACATCAAATTTTAAGGTTAATATTGATTGTAATTGTGTTTTTTAAGCAGTTACTAAATGCCAAGCACTATTCTAAGCACTGGGGGAGAAAAAAAAGATAATCAGGTCAGACACAATCCCTATCCCACATGGGGCTCATTAGCTAATAATAATGATGATGATGGCATTTATTAAGCACTTACTGTGTGCAAAGCACTGTTCTAAGCACTGGGGAGGTTACAAGGTGATCAGGTTGTCCCACGGGGGGCTCACGGTCCTAATCCCCATTCTTACAGATGAGGTAACTGAGGCACAGAGAAGTTAAGTGACTTGCCCAAAGTCACACAGCTGACTATTGGCAGAGCCGGGATTTGAACCCATGACCTCCGACTCCAAAGCCCGGACTCTTTCCACTGAGTGGAAATGGCAAAGAAGAAATCCATCTAATTCAATTTCAACCCAATACTTCTCAGTTCTTCCGTGATCAACTGCAACAAAAGAAATGATATTAAATACCCTATTATCATGCTAATAGTCCAGAAACATTTTGACTCTATTTATTTTTCCCCTGCGGTGGATTCACACAAAAATAGGGGGTTTTGCTCTTTCCACTGAGCCTAAGTAGGAGGAAGAACAAGTATTTAGTTCTCATTTTACAGATGAAACAATTGAGGCATTGTGAAGTTAAGTGACTTGCCCAAGCTCACCCAGCGGAAAATTAAAGGGAAATAAGACATTTGAAAAATCCCAACCTGTACGCTGTATGTTTCCTCTATCAGACAGTCTCAAAGCAGTGTTCTCTGACTTGGACATCGGTTGTTAAAACGCAGGGCCCCTCTCCTAAATGGGCTAACACTTAACTCATCATCATCATCATCAATCGTATTTATTGAGCGCTTACTGTGTGCAGAGCACTGTACTAAGCGCTTGGGAAGTACAAGTTGGCAACATATAGAGACAGTCCCTACTCAACAGTGGGCTCACAGTCTAAAAGGGGGAGACAAAGAACAAAACCAAACATACTAAAAAAATAAAATAAATAGATATGTACAAGTAAAATAAATAAATAAATAAATAGAGTAATAAATATGTACAAACATATATACATATGAGTACCAGGTTTAAGGGAGGAGGAAAAAGGCAGAGGAAGGAAGCTGTCCCGTGGTGAGAGAGCGGGAATTGCACTTGTTCCTATAGGGAGAATGGGAGACGTGCATTCAGCAACCGTCCACTAGGGGGAGACCTCCGGCCATCCTGACCTGATCATAACTGAGAAAGTGGTCAAAAAGATCTATTTCTCTGGATTTAGTTTGACACCAAGAGTAGAAATTGAACCCTTAAGCATCATTCTCCCATCCGCCAAGCTAGCTCTCTTCCTCCCTTCAAGGCCCTACTGAGAGCTCACCTCCTCCAGGAGGCCTTCCCAGACTGAGCCCCTTCCTTCCTCTCCCCCTCGTCCCCCTCTCCATCCCCCCCATCTTACCTCCTTCCCTTCCCCACAGCACCTGTATATATGTATATATGTTTGTACATATTTATTACTCTATTTATTTATTTGTTTTACTTGTACATATCTATTCTATTTATTTTATTTTGTTAGTATGTTTGGTTTTGTTCTCTGTCTCCCCCTTTTAGACTGTGAGCCCACTGTTTGGTAGGGACTGTCTCTATATGTTGCCAATTTGTACTTCCCAAGCGCTTAGTACAGTGCTCTGCACATAGTAAGCGCTCAATAAATACGATTGATGATGATTCTCGTTAGCTTTTACATGGAGATGCCCGAGGGGCATCCCTCCCTCTCCCCCTCCTCCCACTCTCCATCCACGCCCCCCCCCCCCGCCTTACCTCCTTCCCCTCCCCACAGCACCTGTATATATGTCTGTATGTATTTATTATTCTATTTATTTATTCATTTTATTTGTACATATTTATTCTATTTATTTTATTTTGTTAATATGTTTTGTTCCATCCACCCCCCGGCCTTACCTCCTTCCCCTCCCCACAGCACCTGTATATATGTATATATGTCTGTATGTATTTATTATTCTATTTATTTATTTATTTTATTTGTACATATTTATTCTATTTATTTTATTTTGTTAATATGTTTTGTTTCGTTCCCTGTCTCCCCCTTTCAGACTGTGAGCCCACCATTGGGTAGGGACCGTCTCTCTATGTTGCCAACTTGTCACAATAATAATAATAATAATAATAATAATAATAATAATAATAATAATAATAATAATAGCATTTATTAAGCACTTACTATGTGCAAAGCACTGTTCTAAGCGCTGGGGAGGTTACAAGGTGATCAGGTTGTCCCACGTGTGGCTCATAGTCTTAATCCCCATTTTACAGATGTGGTAACTGAGACTCAGAGACGTTAAGTGACTTGCCCAAAGTCACACAGCTGACAAGTGGCGGAGTCGGGATTTGAACCCATGACCTCTGACTCCAAATAAATATATATATATAAATATAAATAAATAGAGTAACAAATATGTACAAACATATATACATATATACATATTTATTCTATTTATTTTATTTTGTTAACATGTTTTGTTTCGTTCTCTGTCTCCCCCTTCTAGACTGTGAGCCCACTGTTGGGTAGGGACCGTCTCTATATGTTGCCAACTTGTACTTCCCAAGCGCTTAGTACAGTGCTCTGCACACAGTAAGTGCTCAATAAATACAATTGAATGAATGAATGAGGGGAGCAATGGATCTTGATCACTGTAGAAAGATCCCCTGAAACCTTTGGCCGGCAGAGTCCAGACTAGATCCAAAGCCCCCTGACTTTTAGCCCCATTGTCTTTTCTTTAGGCCATATGGATCAATAATACAGCGAGGATACAGCAACAAAATAGCTATGTGCATGTTTATTCTATTTATTTTATTTTGTTAATATGTTTTGTTTTGTTGTCTGTCTCCCCCTTCTAGACTGTGATCCCGCTGTTCAGTAGGGACCGTCTCTATATGTTGCCAACTTGTACTTCCCAAGTGCTTAGTACAGTGCTCTGCACACAGTAAGCGCTCAATAAATACGATTGAATGAATGAATAAATGAATGAATATTCTGAATGTGGAAAGTTTCTGATTTGTAGTTTTGCAGCATTTATTTGTTTCGAAAAAAGGGAAGTAGAGGCTGAAATTATAATGTCCCCCAAGGGGCCCTAAGAAAAAACTGCTGCTAGTGTCTCCCTCCCCTCCCCACCACTCCCTGCCCACAGAGCTTCCAAGCACAAGCTCTTAAATAATAATGGTATTTGTTAAGCACTTACTATGTGCAAAGCACTGTTCTAAGCGCTGGGGAGGTTACAAGGTAATTAGTTTGTCCCATGCGGGGCTCACAGTCTTAATCCCCATTTTACAGATGAGGGAACTGAAGCCCAGAGAAGTTAAGTGACTTGCCCAAAGTCACACAGCTGACAGTTGACAGAGTTGGTATTTGAACCCATGACCTCTGACTCCAAAGCCTGGGCTCTTTCCGCTGAGCCATGCTGCTTTTCTTAAATGGCAAAGAAGAAATCCATCTAATTCAATTTCAACCTAATACTTCTCAGTTCTTCTGTGATCAACTGCAACAAAAGAAATGATATTAAATACCCTCAGTGTTATCATGCTAATAGTCCAGAAATACTTTGACTCTCTTTATTTTTCCCCTGTGGTGCGTTCACATAAAAATAGGGTTTTTAATTTTCCCTTGATCTTTTTTCAAGAAAATTAATCCTTAGTCTCAGTTGCTATTAGTACTTCCCTGGAATATGTTTCGTCCAATGCCTATGAAATCTTTATTTTCTTAAAGCAGCTGAAGAAAAGGAATTGTAGCTTCTGATGTAATAATACTAATGGCATCTGTTAAGTGCTTACTATGTACCCTGCACTGTATTAAGTACAGGAATAGATAAAAGATAATCAGGCCCCACATGGGGCTCACAGTATAAGAGGAATAACAGGTATTGAATGCCCATTTTGCAGATAAGGGAACTGGGGCACAGGAAAGCTGAGTGAAATGCCCAACTGGCAGAATGTCAGAACCAGGATTGGAACTCAGATCCTCTGACTCCCAATCGTGTTCTTTCCACTGTTCATTCATTCAATCATATTTATTGAGCACTTACTGTTTGAAGAGTACTGTACTAAGCGCTTGGGAAGTATAAGTTGGCAACATATAGAGACGGTCCCTACCCAACAAAGGGCTCACAGTCTAGAAGGTGGCGACAAACAACAAAACAAAACAAAACATATTGACAAAATAAAATAAATAGAATAGTAAATATGTACAAGGAATAGTAAATATGTACAAGGCCACTCTGTTTCCCTCAAAACCCCTCCTCCCAGCATACCCAGTCAATCATATTTTTTGAATGCTTACTGTGTATAGGGCACTGTATTAAGTGCTTGGGGGAGTACATTATAACAGAGTTGGTAGACACATTCCTTGACCACAGTGACCTAATAATCTAAAGGGGTAGACAGAGATAAATATAAATAAATAAGTTATTGTTATGTTCATAAGTTCTGTGGGCTGAGGGAGGGTGAATAAAAGGAGCAAATCCAAGTGCAAGGATGATGCATAAGGGAGTGGAAGAGGAAATAAGGGCCTAGTTGGAGAAAGCCATTTGGAGTTATGACTTCAATAAGGCTTTCAAGATGGGGAGGGTGATTTTCTGTCAACTATGAAGAAGAAGGATATTTCAGGCCAGAGGCAGGATGTGTGCAAGAGGTCAGTTTCAAGATAGATGAGATCAAGGTACAGTGAGCAAGCTGGCATAAGAGGAACAAAGTGTGTGGCCTGGGTTGTAGTAGTAGAGCAGCAAGGTTGGGTTAAGAGCAGGCAAGGTGATTGAGTTCTTTAAAGTGGACAGTAAGGAGTTTCTCTTTGATGCAGAGGTCGATGGGCAGCCACTAGAGGTTCTTGAGAGTGGGGAAAAATGGACTGAATTTTTTTTTAGAAAAATGATCCAGGCAGCAGAGTGAAGTGTGAACTGGAGTGGGGAGAAACAGGAGGCAGGGAGGTCAGCAAGGAGGCCAATAAAGTAATCAAGGCAGGATAAAATAAGTACTTGGATTAATGTAGTAGCAGTTTGGATGGAGAGGAAAGGGTAGATTTTAGTGATGTTGTGAAAGTTGAACTGGCAGGATTTGGTGACAGATTGAATACTTGGGTTGAATGAGAGAGATGAGTTGTAGAATTCCTGGGAGGTTTCGAGAGGTAAAACGTTTTCCATTTTGCAAATGTGAGGTGCCTGAAGTACTTAGTAAAGTGCATTGCTCCCACTAGGGCTCAGAAAACACCATCTCCAGTAGTTGGGCACAAGATGCTTACTGGTATCACGAAAATGTCTGTGATGGAGATGAAAACAGATTCCAGGTGTCCTGAGCCTCCATTTAGGGCTCTCTTCCAGAACCAAGTTCTCTTCACCTTTCCCTATAAAATTTTTATTTTATTTTCAAAGTTACTGGTTACAGTACCAGAAGATGCACTTATAGGCCAATGTAAAGAATAAGAAGAAGAAGAATTGTGGCATTTGTTAAGCATTAACTAGGCGCCAGGCACTGTACGAAGCACTGGGGTCGGTATGAAATAACTGGGTCAGACACAGTCCCTGTCCCACAGTCTTAATCTCTATTTTACAGATGAGGTAACTGAGGCACAGAAAAGTTAAGTGACTTGACTAAAATCATACAATAGACAATGGCAGAGTCAGGAGTAGAACCCAGGTCTTTCTGAATTTCAGGCCCATGCTCTATCCATTATGCCGTGCCACTTCTAGTGCCAGCCTCTGCAGACCCTGGAATTAGGCCTATGCTTGAAAACTGCTCCATCATTTGAATAATAATTATGGCATTTGTTAAGAGCTGACTATGCACTGTTCTAAGCGCTGGGGTAGTTACAAGGTAATCAGGTTATCCCACATGGAGCTCACAGTCTTAATCCCCATTTTACAGATGAGGTAACTGAGACACAGAGAAGTTAGGTGGCTTGCCCAAGGTCACACAGCAAACAAGTGGCGGAGCCGGGATTAGAACCCATGTCCTCTGACTCCCACCTAAGCCATGCTGCTTCCATTTGAAGGAAATGATAAAATGTAAATGAACTATCAGTAGATAATAAGGATATTTAGTGTTGGTAAAGGGCCTTACATCAAAGGCAATTCAAGCTGATATACCCAGGATTGCTCTTCCAACATCCCTAAGCTTAATTCTAATGTTGGATAATGGTACTTATGTTTGGTATTTATTGCATGGGGAACTGAAGCACAGAACAAGGGTGACTTGCTCCAGGATATGCAGAATGAAAGCAACAAAAGGGAGAACAAAGCCCAAGGCTTCTAAATCCTAGTCCAGTTTAAGACAAGCTCAGTCCTTGAACAATCTCCAATAAACCAAGTTTCAGTGAACAGGATTTGCTCACCACACTCACCCACGCTTTTTTTTTAAAGGACGAAAACTCCACTCCCTGGAATGTTGACCCACATCTTGAATTCAGAATCAGAGCTAAAGCTTTATTTTTCTTCCCAAATGAGGGGACATAAAGGATCCAAACAAACAAGCCAAATAGTCTGATCAGGGATAAAACCCTGTCTTTCCATAGTACCTTCAAGTACATAGTACATTAAGCTATTCAGTGCTAATCAAAGAAAAAAAAATATTGGGTACCAAATTTTCAGGACAATGCCTGGATGGTGCAGGATACATGCGGAGACTCTAGTTTTGACTCCATTTGAATCTAGTTTGATTTTATATTTGCCAAATGATTCCTGTGTTTCAGCTTGTTGATTTATAACCTGAGAAATCTGTGTGTTTGAATAAAAAATATGCATTTTAGATTCTTTGAACTTCAGCCAATGGGCATTCTAATCAATGTTTCATTTAAAAATATTTAAGAACATCTTAAAAGTGCATTCGGTTTCATGAGTTCCTAAAATTAACCTGTCAGGACATTAGAATGGAGTTCCAAATTTGCAAAACAAAAATCTAGAGTTCCTTGGGACTCATTCAAATGAGTAGTTCAAATCTGTAGTATAGACCTTAAGAAGGATAAGCCCGATCTTGCATAAATCCTTTTTAAAGCAGTAATGCTGAAATACCAAATGATAGACAGCAAAAGTCCCCATGAGATTGCAAGCTCCTTAAAGGAAAAGGTTGGGCTCTGTTCTTGAATCAATTACCTCCGGGAGTATAGAGGTTTCTGATCCACTGGCAGTGCTTGCTCCATAAATACCAATGGTGACAGGCTACACCAGAGAATATGTGATTAAGGAGGACACAAACTTTGAGATTTATTATAGAGGACAATGAAATAAATGTGGGTTGGGGGGAAATAGGCTTGATCTTAAATTTCCTACTAACATTTATCAAGGAATTTAAATAACTAGATAAGTTAAATAGCTATTTAAAAGGTAATTAAGGTCAATTAAGTGTATTCATGTATCCTTAAAAAAAGTTCAAAGTCTATTCCTAATAATTAAGAATATTGGTATTTTTAAGCCCTTACTATGTGTCAAGCACTGTGCTAAGCACTGGGGAGAGACAAAATAATCAGTTTGTTCCACATGGAGCTCACAGTCTAATGGGGAGGGAGAACAGGTATTTAATCTCATTTTATGAGAAACAGCATGGCCTAATGGAAAGAGTATGGGCCTTGGACAAGTGACTTAACTCCTCTGTGCCTCAGTTCCCTCATCCGCAAAATGGGGATAAACTACCTGTTCTCCCTCCTACTTTGTGCACTTCAGCCATATTAAGTTAAACAAGAATCTGAGCCAGTCATTTCAAATCCTCTGTGGAATACTGGAGGCCCATATTTAGGAGAAGCCACAGTAGATCTATATTTTAAGAATACACAGATCAAAGTAAGTCTCTGACTCATTCCATATTAAGAAAAATGAAATACGCATTATTATGTTAAGTTCATAGCTTAGCTAAAAGAGGGCAAATTTATCTGGAAAAGTAAGCTTCATCTTCTTCTTCACCAACCTCCAGACTAAGACAGGTATCACTGTATTAAAAGCTATGGAAGTATCTCCTGAAAGAAAAAAAAGACCTGAGAAAATCTGCCTTGTTTCCCTCACCCTCAACCTTCTTTCTCCTCACCCCCATTTACCTACAGGTCTTTTTGGAGAAAAATAAAGCTTACTGCTAAGCACAGATCCTTCTGCTTTCATTGATTGATCCCATAAGAACTTACAGACCTCCCTGGAATAAAGCTTTCCTGGAGTAAAATTTAAACTGTGAGAGTAAATCTGAAAAGAAAGAATCGTGCCATAACACATTATGTACATATCAAGTCATTCTATTACTTGAGTCTAGCTGAAATTCATTTCAGTGTCGGTTTCTCCCACGAGACTGCAGGCTTTTTGAGAGCAGGCAGCATGTCTGTTAACTCCACTGTACTCTCCCAAGTGCTTAGTACATGTCTGAATATGGTACACCCTAAATCAATATTATTGATTAATTGTTGAGGAGACCCTATTTATTTGTATTACTCCCTTTGGAATTATCCTGGCCACAACAGGCTTAGATCTTGTCAGACATGTATCTCTCTCTCCCCCTATATATAAGTAGCAGCTGGATATGTCTGATAAATGTAGTGTGGTCAAAGGTTGGGAAAGGAAAATCAATAATGTTTATTTCCCATTTTCCCACAGACCTGACTGGGTTTTATTTATGGTTAGAATGGGCTGATTTCCTTCTGAATGGATTGCTGGTCAGGGGGAAACCCAATCACACAATGCCAGTGACATCACTATGTGATATAGTGATATATATATATATATATATATATATATATATATATATATATATCACTATATCATATATATATATATATATATATATATATATATATAGGCAAATATATGCCTATATTTGGTGATAGAGATAGGAAGCCAATTTTTTCCTCCCTAAAGTCCACAGCCTCGGCATAGGAGAGAAAGGACTTTGAAGAGAGCAAATGAGTGGATGCTGCCTATCCAATACTTCAGAGCATCTCACCTGCTGGAGGAAGTTTGATTTGGGGCTGCCTGTGAGGAAAACTTAATCTTGATGAATCAAAATACTCATTAATGTAAGACTTGACTGAAAATGACATTTTCAGTCTCCAGTCTCCTCTTCACTCTGCTGCCTAAATCACTTTTTGAAAGAAAAATCATATTTCCCCTCTCCTCCAAAACACCAATGGCTTCCCATCCATCTCCACAAAAAGAAACTCCTTACCATCTACTTTAAGGCACTTAATCAGGTCTCCCCATTCTACCTTATCTTGCTGATCTCCTGCTACACCCCAACCCACACACTCTACTGCTCTAACACCAAACTATTCCCAGTACCACAATCTCTTCTTTCTGGCCACTGTCCCCTTTCTCATGTCCTCCTTTGGGCCTAGAACTCTCTCCCCTTTCATATCTGATAGACAACAGCTAAAGTCCTACTAAAATAGTATCTCCTCCAAGAGGCCTTTCCTAAGCCCTCACTTCCCCTGTTTGACTTCCCTTCTGCTTTGCACTTGAGACTCTATTCCTTAAATACCATCCTTTGGCACTTGGGTACATACCCATCTTTAATTTATTTTAATGTCTGTCTCCCACTCCTATGGGCAAGGATTGTTTCTCCTCCTTTCTGTACTCTTGCAAGTGCTAGTATAGTGCTCTGCCCAGAGTAGGCATTCAATAAACATCACTGATTAAGGCATACATTATGTCCTACTTTCATTATATTCACTATATCACCACTCTCCCCATCTTCAAATCCCTCCTAAATTAATTTAGCCACTAGGAAGACCTCCCTTACAACCTGTCATCTCTCCACACTATTCTTCCTCCCTTCTGCATAGCTATGTAGTTGTGTCTATACCCTGTGAGAACTTTGATACTACTACTAATAATAATGGTATTTGTTAAGCGCTTACTATGTGTCAAGCACTGTTCTAAGCACAGGGGTAGATAGTAAGTAGGTTGTCCCACATGGAGCTCACAGTCTTAATCCCCATTTTACAGATGAGGTAACTGAGGCACAGATAAGTTAAGTGACTTGCCTAAAGTCACACAGCTGACAAGAGGGAGAGCCGGGATTAGAATCCATGAAGTTGTGGGGCTAGGAGAGCCAAGGGAGCAAGTCAAGGTGATGCAGAAGGGAGTGGGAGATGAAAAAAAAGTGGGGCTTAGTCTGGAAAAGCATCTTGGAGAAGATGTGATGTAGGATGGGTAGGGGCTTTACAGCCAATAGTGAGGAGTTCCATTTTCTCTAGCTCCTCAAAGCTGTATCATCTGGACTGGAAAGAGCAGTGTGGTATATATTTAGCTCAGCATAGTTTATCAGAAAGATAGATTCATTATTTGCTGCTACTTCTTTATGTGGAACCATTTAGCAGCAAATATAATCCTGTACATTTACCAAATTCAGGCAGTTTAGGCAGACCACAGATGGCTCAGAGATGATAGCCTAGAGAGAGCACCAGACTAAAGTGGCTGAAATTCCTTCTACAGATTGAGTATGATTCTGAAATGGAATTAAAATCATATAAAATTAATCTTTTAACCTGCACTGATCAGTTAAAACAAATGTAACTGACCATTGACTTTGGAAATTGGGGGCAAATTTTTTGAAACTTCAAAGATGTAAATTGGTATATGCATTCTATAGCAGCATAAAAAACAACTAATATGGCAAAGTCTGCTTCTTGGCCTTTCTGGCCTTCTGTAAATGTCTAAACAAATACAGGTTTGAGTACAGTACTGATGTTTTTATATTTTAAAAAAACACTTCAGGAAGACCTAGAAGACTAATTTCCATTCTCTGTAATTGCTCAGGTGAAACAGTAACCCTACCGGGCTTAATGGAAAGAGTGTAAAAGGGCCAAAATAAATGGGTAATTTGGTTATTTGATTTTTTTTTTTTGGCCCTGGAAGGTAATGATGTTTTCAGGGAACATGAAAATTCCATACCTGCCCCATGAATCAAGGCAATTTACTAATAATTTACCAGTGACTGTGCAGGGGATACAACCACACATTTCTGTTTGCCACGTCTCAGAATAATAATAATAATAATGCCATATGTTAAGTGCTTAGTATGTGCCACACATTAAGATAGATACAAGCTAATCAGGTTGGACACAGTCCCTGTCCCACGCGTGGCTCCTACTCTTAATACCCATTTTACAGAAGCGGGAACTGAGGCCCAGAGAAGTTAAATGATTTGCCCAAGGTCCCAAGAACTCATGTTCCCTGAATCCCTGGCCCGGGCTCTTGTCACTAAGCCATGTGCAAATTGAGAACTGTATTGAATGTTCCTGAGTACTTGTTAACAATAATAATAATAATAATGATAATAACAATAATAATGATATTTGTTAAGTGCTTACTATGTGAGAAGCACTGTTCTAAATGCTTTGGGGTAATACAAGGTGATCAGTTTGTCCCACGGGGGGCTCAGCATGGCTGAGTGGAAAGAGCCCAGGCTTTGGAATCAGAGGTCATGGGTTCAAATCCCGGCTCCACCAATTGTCAGCTGTGTGACTTTGGGCAAGTCACTTAACTTCTCTGGGCCTCAGTTACCTCATCTGTAAAATGGGGATGAAGACTGTGAGCCCCACATGGAACAACCTGATTACCTTGTAACCTCCACAGCGCTTAGAACGGTGCTTTGCACATAGTAAGTGCTTAATAAATGTCATCATCATCATCATTTCCACTGAGCCACGCTGCTTTGCCCTGCACATCATAAACACTCAGTAAGTACCACTGATGGATGGATTCTTCTCAGGTTCATCACTCAAACACACCTACACACACCTACCTATACACACAGAGAGACACACACACACACACACATATGTATATATATATATATATACATATGTGTGAGTGTGTTTATATATATGTATATATACATATATGTGTTTATATATATATGTATATATATAAACCTGCCCTTTAGGACAGAGACCCCTGCCTACAGGGAGCTGAGGACTGAAAAGCCCATACCTCCTCTCAGGAAATGGGGTTGGGGGGCTCAGTGAGGAGAGGGGCATGGTTGAAGTTTGGAGGTTGAAGAGGGGATGGGTGAGGAGGGAGGGAGGGAGGTAGAAGGGCCAAAAGGACAGAGTGGGAACAGCGCTGAGACCCACTGCGTCACCATCAGCTCCCTGAGCCTTGCCACTGCCAGAAGTGGCAGAATGAACTGGAGAAGGTTCACTGAAGAGTTAAGTTAATCAAGAGATAATGATAAAAACAACAACTTTGGCATTTAAGTGCTTACTACATGCCAGGCACTATACTGGGCGGTGGGTCAGATACAAGATACAAGAAGTCGAACACGGTTCCTGTACCACATGGGGTTCCCAATCTAAGTAGGATTGAAGTTTACCAACCCATGAAGGCTGGAACTGAAACGCAGCAGAAGTAACAAGTTGCCATTCCTACCTAATGCTTCCACTACGTTTGCCGATAAGTGGACTTGCATTCCCAGGGAAAGCATAAATGCCCAAGATTCAGCAACTACAGCTGCAGTGTCGGCAGGAGCATATTGGTGTGCCATAATGCAGTGGTTGTTCAGCTCAGACTTAGGACAGTCTGGTTTCAGAGAGAGCCTCCATCCCACCCCACCAAATATCAATAAATTATATTTATTGAGTGCTTACTGTGTGCAGAGCACTGTACTGAGCACGTGAGAAAGTACACTATAACAAACTTGGTAGACATGTTCCCAGCCCACAATGAGCTCGTTGCCATGAGCTCATTGATAACCTTTGGCGACAGTCTGAGTTCAGAACTGGTTTTAAAATATAATAATTTCTCATTCTCGTATTAAATAATAATCATGGCATTTGTTAAGCGCATACTATGTGCAAAGCACTATTCAGAGAAATATGGTTCCCATTCTACAACCCAGTGATAAAGGAAGCTAGAGTCAGAGCATCAGCTGATTTTAAGGACTGCACATTTGACACTGGATATCCCGAATTATTTTTACCTGCCAATTTTGGAAAAGCATGGCATTATCTGGACAATGCAAGCAGGATCCTTCCCTCGGAAAAATGGGGAATCAACGTCTGCTAGTTTAACAAGCTGGAAATTGCTGCACTTCCAAACTATCAGTCTTTCTTCTCAGTGGGACATTATCCTAAATCTCCTGCTTCTAAATAGTGCCCCGCTAAGCAAAGATAGGTGGCCTTTAAAGGAAAAAGGAAAGAAAGGAAAGGAAAGAGGCTGAGCGGGAAAGAAGAGAGCAGCTGGGAGACTGGACTAAAAATGTGGGAGTGAAAACTGAACATTGAGACTTTCTCATCACCCCCTAGAGAGATCTCAAATATATTACAAGAGGACAAAAGGCATCCCATATTGGACTCCCAGGATCGCCTGTGAGTTATTAACTAATAACCCAAGATGGACTCGCCCTCTTCCTGAACTCGGAAGCAAAAAAAAAAAAAAAAAATTAGCTCCCTGTGATGGTAAAAGAAGGCAGTTACCTACTGTGTGTTCTTGAGATTAGTGAATACAGTTTTCCTAGGTGAGTGTAAAGTAAAAAACGTAGTGGAGATAAAGATTTTTAAACAGTATGAAATGAATCTTCTTATATTTACAAAACTTTCATTTTCAAGTGGAATTAAATGCAACCTAATATTAACATTTTTATGAAAAAAAATCCAGTACTGTTCAGGTAGAATGAGGAGCAGTTCTTGTTGCTTGTTTACTCCCATTTTCAGAGGAAAAAAGTGTTTGGAAGGAGTAAAATAGACAAACAGCTTCCTTCCTAGTGTGTTGAGATGCAAATAAGGAAAAGAGACTTCACAATGTGGATTAACAAATTCTGTATCCATCCCACTTCTCGCTACATCCTATTTATGCACAGAGAAATCATACACCTCATTCTTGTTCACATGTATGGAAGCTGTATAAGGAAGCTGGGAACCCCGGGCTGATACATTAAATGAATCCAGTTTAGGGATTTTTAACACCAATTCCTTTTTCAAGTTGGAGACAAAATTAAGGGACTTCTCTCTGGCCATCAGCAGTCACCACCTGTACCTAAAAAGTCTTTTTGGTGGTCCCAGGGACCCTCGGTGATAGAAAATCAATCAACGGCATTTATTAAGTGCTTACTGTGTGTAGAACACTGTACTAAGCACTTGAAGGAAAGAGAAAAGAAAGAAAGGGACAGGAAAGGTTTCTGGTAGCAAAGTCAGGCTACACCCTACCAATGAGAATTCCCCAGAGAAAGGAGATGCAGGACAAAAATGTGCTGGAGATATGGATCACTACCATTCATTGGGTAGCAGGAAAGTGATCCTTGTTTGACAACCCCGAAATAAATAACAATAATAATAATTGTGGTATTTGTTCAGAGCTTACTATGTGCCAGGCACCGTACTAAGTGCTGGGGTGGATACAAGCCAATTGGGTTTGACACAATCCCTGTCTCTTATAAGGCTCAAAGTCTCAATTCTCATTTTATAGATGAGGTAGCTGAGGCACAGAGAAGTGAAATGATGTGCCCAAGGGCACAGAGCAGGCAAGTGATGGAGCTGGGATTAGAACCCACGACCTTCTGACTCTCAGACCTGTGAAAGATACTTTAAACCATTTTGCCAAACAAAAATTGGTATTTCAGAAAAATAACAAGAGGGTTCTCTCTCTTTGAGTGTCCTCTGAATGAAATGTTTAAGCTCCAGGACGGCAACAACTAACCCCTCACCTCTAAATCCCAGGGTAGTCACAAACTTAAACTTGCAGATAGCCAAAAATAAACAACATATGGCAATTTAGAAGCAGTGGGGATGATATTACCTACTATGTAAAGAAAAATTTCTCTATGGTACAGATTGTCAAAAGTCCAAGTATTTTAAAAAGCAGTCCTAATAAATCAAAATTAAATACACACGTCCTTAAAGAAAATAACGACGGGAGAAAAACGTTTAGGCCCAAAGTATGGAACGGATTGGATTAAATCAATAGTATTTTTGGAATGTTTACTGCGTGCAGGGCACTGTACTAGGAGTTTGATAGAGTACAATACAACAGAGTTGGTAACTATGTTCTCTTCCCACCACAAACCTATAGTTTACAGACTTTAAAAAGAGAATGAATGATGTTTGGGCTCATCATCTAAGTAGTAGTGGAAACTGTTCTGCACATAGTAAGTTCTTAATAAATACAGTTGATTGATTGATTGATTGATTAGAAGACCTTCTAAATCAGGAGGACTAGGCTGCGGACAAATGGACTGTTTCACAAAGAGAGTTAAACCTATGGTCCAGGCTGAAGGCTGACCACCATTATACTACCACCATAGCCAAATCCATGGTCAGTCTCAGAGCCAGCCACTGGGCATGCTTTTGGGCCTCCTTGGGCTAAGGGCAGGAGCAGTCCTGTCTTTTTTGAGTGTGGGTAGGTGGTCTTAAGGATTCACAAGTGCAAGTGCTGTTTTCCAGTGACCCAAATTGCAGGTCAGTCAATCAGTGGTATTTATTGAGGTCCTGGCTAACCCTCCGTGGGATGGCTTCCACAAGGTACAAATCCACCATAAAGATAATAATGATAATAATAATAATAATGGTATTTGTTAAGCGCTTACTATGTGCCAAGCACTGCTGTAGATACAGGGTAATCAAGTTGTCCCACACAGGGCTCACAGTCTTAATCCCCATTTTACAGATGGAGTAACTGAGACAGAGAAGTTAAGTGACTCGTCCAAAGTCACACAGCTGATAAGTGGTGGAGCCGGGATTAGAACCCACAACCTCTGACTCCCAAGCCCGTGCTCTTTCCACTGAGCCACACTGCTTCTCTAGAAAAAGATCTAGAAACAGCTCTGAATTATATTACTGGGAAACCAATTACACGATCACTGTTATTCATTGAATGCTTACTTGAGAAGCAGTGTGGTTTAGTGGAAAGACCACAGGCTTGGGAGTCAGAGGACATGAGTCCTAGGACTTTGTGCAGTGCCTGGCGCAGAGTAAATGCTTAAAAGTTACCGTTAAAAAAAAATCTTGTTCTTCAGGGCTTGTAGAAATAGGGTCCTCATCATCAGAGGATAAGGTGGCGGCTGTTTTTGACTCACAGTGGACCAACTATCTACATTGTTTATCTGATTGAGTTTTGCCTTGTTAATCTCTTGGAATTTGTTTGTTCCTTTATTTGAACACTCTATCCAGCTAAATTTGGTAAAGGGGCTTAGCAACTTCTGCCCCGGAGTTCCAATTTCAAAACTTTAAGCCTAGTGCTTACCAGTTTGGGAACTTTATAAATGTTTTAATGTGCTTTGGATTGGGACATATTCATAAATAGAAGTCCAAGATCAAAGTTCACTCCAGATTTCTGCACTACATTGGTCAGGCTATTCTTGAAGCCAGTAAATGGGGCTTCTTTCATAAACTGTTCAAAGGGATTCCAGATAATTTTGATGCCTGGCATTTATCTGTTGGTGGGATGTGCGGTATTTTGTACTGAAATTATTTCCTGAGCTGCCATTATCTAAGGAAGAATTTGCATATTTCATATATGCATGCTTATATATAATTTGAGCATTAATCACACAAAAGGTTGAAGAAGTTATAATCTTTGGATAAATATAATCTACTTTATATAATAGAAATTCAATTTATATAATATATTGTATATTATAATACATAATATAATATACACGTTTTATTGGTCTTGGAAGTGGCTATTCTTCCAGAGTTGCCCCTGCTTCTACCTAGAAAAATACAAGTCCTTTCTATGAATTCGGATCAGAATTTCCTTAATCAAGGGGCCTGGTCATCATTACAACTTACCTTTTTTCATTCAGTCGTATTTATTGTGTGCTTACTGTGTTCAGGGCACAGTACTAAGCGCTCGGGAAGTACAAGTTGGCAACATATAGAGATGGTCCCTACCCAACAGCGGGCTCATAGTCTAGAAGGGGGAGACAGACAACAAAACAAAACATATTAACATGCCTAATTGCTTCACTTTTTTGCAACCCCCAAAGTTGGGGAGGTGCTTTTTTTTAAAATGGTATTTGTTAAGTGCTTATGCATATAAGAATTAAGTTTAGGAGTATGGGGAGAAAGAAAAAAAGAAAGGAAAAAAACGAGGAGAGGAGGAGGAAGAAGAAAGTAAGAAGGCATTTGAGACTGTGTCTCTACATCTATTGCACTCTTCCAAGTAGGCACTCAATTAATTATGGAAACTACCCCCCTCCCTTCTCTTTCATTCATTCATTCATACAATCAGATTTATTGAGTGCTTACTGTGTGCAGAGCACTGTATTAAGCGCTTGGGAAGTACAAGTTGGCAACATATAGAGATGGTCCCTACCCAACAGTGGGCTCACAGTGTAGAAGGGGGAGACAGACAACAAAACAAAACATATTAACAAAATAAAATAAATAGAATAGTAAATATGTACAAGTAAAATAAATAGAGTAATAAATCTGTACATAGAGTAATAAATCTTTCTGTCTAGGAGTTTTAGGAAGATCCCTCATTCCTTCCCCCAGCGTGAGCCTGAATTTGCAGTTTAAGTACTTTCTGACCCTTCTCAATCAATCATATTTACTAAGCACCTACTGTGTGCAGAGAACTGTACTAAGCACTTCTCTTGCTATTCTAGTGTGCACTGCAACCATCTCATACAAAAATAATCTTTTAGTTCCTTCTCCAAAATCACAGTGTGGGGAAAGGAGAATAGAAATTCTATGTTGAAGGAAATTATCAATCAATCAATGGCATTTATTCAGCACTTACTATGTGCAAAGCATTGCACTAAGCATTTGTACTAAGCTTACCCAAAACAAGCTTACAGTCCAGAGGGTGATGGTAAATATAGAGAAGCAGCATGGCTCAGTGGAAAGAGCACAGGCATGGGAGTCAGAGGTCATGGGTTCAAATTTTGGCTCCGCCAATTGTCAGTTGTGTGACTTTGGGCAAGTCACTTCACTTCTCTGTGCCTCAGTTACCTCATCTGGGGTAAAATGGGGATTAAGACTTTGAGCCCCACGTGGGACAACCTGATCACCCTGTATCACCCCCAGCACTTAGGATAGTGCTTGGCACATATTAAGCACTTAACAAATGCCATTATATGGTACATTCATCCCTTGGCATCCTGAGGGTTTACATAGAACTAAGACCTCTTAAAATTCACCTATTTCTCCACACACCCTCATGACATGAGACTAGATATAGCAAACAGTCAGGAAGTCTAAAGAGGTCTTAAAAAGAAATAGACAAATACGTTTTTTGGGCAGGCCCCATTAAAAGACCATTGTGCAGTGACTATTGAACCTATAGATGGTGGCTCATCTCAAACATCACTTAGAGGGGGAAGAGTGGAGAGGTGGTATTTGATAACTAGTCACCCAAGGACATCACCCATGAATATAACATTTAGGCAGGAGGGAAGAAAAGAACTGTAAATGACCTTTGGAGGAAGACTGGGGTTGGTTAAAGTGATGACTTTTCTGAAGGTCCCATTTCTTTGGGGGTCTTCTCTTTCTGGGCACATTCCTTGACACGTAAACCTGTCCAAAGACCAGAAAATCCAGCCACTTCCCAACCTTTCCCTCATTCTAAATCAAGAAGTGCTATTCCCCAAGGAATAAATTGCTAAAATGTCTCCACCATTTTACAGCTACAGAGTACCAATAGCAGCAATCTTAATAAGGCTATTCTATTTATTTTGTCAATGATGTGCATCTAGCATTACTTCTATTTATTCTGATGACTTGACACCTGTCCACATGTTTTGTATTGTTGTCTGTCTCCCCCTTCTAGACTGTGAGCCCACTGTAGGGTAGGGACTGTCTCTATATTGCCAACTTGTACTTCCCAAATGCTTAGTACAGTGCTCTGCACACAGTAAGCGCTCAATAAATATGATTGAAGAGCAACCTTGGGCCTGGAGACTGTGAGCCCCAAATGGGACAGGGACTGTGTCCAATCCTATTTGCTTCTATTCACTCCAGCACTTAGTACAGTGCCTAGCCCATAGTAAGCACTTAACAAATTATATGTATATATGTTTGTATGTATTTATTACTCTATTTATTAATCTATTTTATTTGTACATATTTATTCTATTTATTTTATTTTGTTAATACGTTTTGTTTTGTTCTCTGTCTCCCGCTTCTAGACTGTGAGCCCACTGTTGGGTAGGGACTGTCTCTATATGTTGCCAACTTGTGCTTCCCAAGCGCTTAGTACAGTGCTCTGCACACAGTAAGTGCTCAATAAATACAATTGAATGAATGAATGAACAAATACCAAAAAATTTAATTATTATTGTTCCTCCAGCACCTGACTAGCTGGTGCTTCACAGCAATCTCTGAACTGGATTTTAGTAGTAGTGGAGATGTTCTTCAAGCTCTGGACTTGAGGAAAACCCAGATCAAACTGGTTCAGAGATCTCTTCACCAGAGTTAAGTTTCATGACCTAGCTTGACACAGGATTATCATCGAGCCTGAACTTGATAAAGTGGGTGAGGGATGAAGACTAGATTGGACTGGGCATGCAGAATTAAGATCAAAGCTCACCTTTATTATGTTATCTGTTAGGCTCTTCCTATATGCCAGGCACTGCACTAAGTGCTGTGGTAGATACAAGCTAATCAGGTTGGACACAGTCCATGTCCCACAGTCGCAGTCGTAATCTTCATTTTACAAATGATGGAATCAAAGTTCAAAGATGTTAAGTGACTTGCCCAAGGTCTCACAGCAGAACCGGAATTAGAACCCAGGTCCTCTCCCTACCAGTCCTGTGCGCTATCCGTTAGGCCATGCTGATTCCCACACTTGACAGAGGTAGAGGCTCTTTTCTGTGCTGAACCAGTAGCCGTTCATCAAACAGGTGGAATCCATCCAGGAGCTCATCAAGTTTTCAAATCTTTATCATATAATAAATGATGGCATTTGTTAAGTGCTTACTACGTGCAAAGCACTGTTCTAAGCATTGATTTGTCCTTGGACTTCTGGGACACCTATAATGAAGGGAATAAGGTTTCAAGGAGGTTTTTTTTTTTCCATTTTTCTAAGAAACAGAAGTAACTTAGGTGAGTCAGAAGGCCAAGGCTCACTGCTATCTTTAGTTTGGGGATTTATGAAACTGCTGACTTTACAGCAAATTTAATTAGTTGGGATTAAAAAACTCAACCACGTTTTAGGGGACCAAGTATTAGAGATGCATATCAGTGTATGGATGTTAATATTGAAGGAGCAGCATGGCTTAGTGGAAAAGGCACAAGCTTGGGAGTCAGAGGACCTGGGTCCTAATTGCAACTCAACTACTTGCCTACTGTGTGACTTCAGGCATTCACTTAACTTCTCTGTGCCTCAGTTTCCTCATTTGTAAAATGGGGATTCAATACCTGTTCTCTCTCCTGCTTAGACTGTGAGCCCCATGTGAGACGAGGACTGTGTCCAACCAGATAATCTTGTATCTACCCCAGCACTTAGTAGAATACGTGGCACATATCAAGTGCTTAACAAACACCAAAATATTAATTTCATTCCCAGCTTCACGGCAAACTCTACCTGAGCACGTGCCAAGATTCTGTTGGCTTTTATAAAGCCATGAAATAAAGGCAGCCCTGCTTTTCAAAGGATAAAGCTAACATTTAACACCATGTTTTTGAATTCACTTTTGTGTCCATAAGAAGAGGAAATTAGTTTCCTTGTCTATTTCCCACAACAATGGATGGGTTGGGTCAAGTGGTTATATACTTTCAGCATTCTCTGGGCTATTTCCCCTTTGACAACTGTATCTCTGATGTCATTTAGTAGAAATCACTGGGCTTGGAAAATGGAAACTCTAGATCTCTTAATCCTGTTCCTTTGGGTGACCTCCAAATCCCCTACACCTTCAGAGCATCCATTTTATATGAACACATGGGCATTCTCAGAAACCAAGAGGGAAGAGCCTGTTCTTTATCCTGTCTCTGTTAGGGACTGCATGACTTGTGAAGTCCTTCACAGCCAACTCTGCCGCAACAGCGAGTGCTCTGCCTGAGAGAGAGACTTGATCTTCTAAGATTCTTTAGCAACAGTGCTTATGCAACCCCTGTGAAACTTCCTCGGGCTATATGCTAATGTCAGTTTTCAGCTCTTCTGAAGTAGCCCTGCCACTGTTATTCTAAATTGCTGGTTCTGCCTTCAGCTGCTTGGCTCCCACTTCTTCAAAGAACCTTAGCACATCAGCCACACTCTTAACTGGTTTGAACTTCTTGGGAGTGCAGAAATTCATTTAAGTGGGAGAAGAGTTGCCTCTTCAATTCCGACCCGCTTCTCTGGGAATCCTACAATTATTACCACTCCCTGGACAAACACATGACTCTCATTCAACCAAGCACTTTAGTCAGTAGACAGAGTTGTCCTTTATATTTGAAGAAAAAATCAATGCTACTCCTTGAAATATTCATATGACTAAATTTCATGGGAGAACTGAATCCAAGCTGAATCCTGTTTCTATATTTACCGCTTTTCATGAAACAAATTTCATACATATGGAGTTAGCAGTGAATAGGGGCAGGGAGATTGCCATATTGAAGCAATCACAAAAATAGACTTGCGGCCAGTTTAAACACAAGTGACAAAGCTCTTTAATCTCTTGGGAACTGGATCTCAAATCAGGGGGAAAACAGCCAAAGAACATCCCTGCCACACACACACACACACACACACACACACACACACACACACACACACACACACACACACAAACTCACACAAGGGGATTTATCAGTGAAAAACTAAAGAATTGTAAAGATTTTTTCCCCCCAATCTTCTTGGTTTCTTTCCTCAGAATGTTTGCAGATCTCAAGGATAAGGAACTTTGGACAATTAGCACTGAGCCCTGAAATGCAGAAAGGGAGCCTGTCAATGGTATCAGTGATGGGAGAGGAGAGGAGGAAAATAAATAGGGTCACTTGGCCAAACCCTCAGGTGACCTTGGAGCTACTCATACCACAGCTGAACTCCCCACAATTGCACTCCATAAACTCAGCACACTCAAGAGTTAATGGAAGTCTTACCTGGACTTCAATATAAGGTAGGCCACCAGCAAACAATAAGTGCCCCAACAATCTTTCACTTCAGTGGTATCCTCTCAAGAGCTGACTCCAGTCCTGTGATGATTCTCAGTATCATCCAATCAATAGTATTTATTGAGCTTCTACTCTGTACTGAGCTCTGAACTAAGAGCATATGTACATGAGGTAGAGTAAGTGGACACAATCTGAGTTTATAATCTAGCAGTGGAGACAGACACTAAAATAAGTTAGAGGAAAGAAATTTAGTGAAAAGATATTTAGAGAAATTGAGTGGCAGGGAAGTAGCTAATTGCTTTAGCAGGTATAGACAAACGTGACTGTAAGGAGGAAAACGGTGGAAAATGAGAGAACAAAAGGTTTTGTTGATAGCAAAAGTCTACAGCACAGCAAATCGTGTGACTGTGGTGCAGGTGTGTTCTGAACTTGCAACCCAAGGAGCCTGAAATTCTGCTCCTCTAGCCTCAGCTCCCTGTGTTGTGTTTTAAAGTTCCATCATTCCTGACATGTCTGTCTCCTTTTCCTTCTTCCTACTTATACTCTAAGATTGTGTCATGGACAAGGACCAGGTCCAATTCCCATATGTGTATTCTTTCCCAGCAATGTGCACGCAGTACGTGGTAAATGAATACAACTACTTATACTGAAACAAGATCGAATTAGTTTTTTCCATGTCTCTTATGAAATGGCATCACTGTCTAAAAGTTGTGCTGGAGTGTGAAAATTAGGATTGAAACAGTACTTATTCTCCACAACCTTAGAAAGAAGTTATTCTTCTACCAAGTTATGAAAATGCAACCTTAATTACTAAATTAATTCAAAATCTTATCAGCATTAAGATGTGATTTACTTCTAAATGAAAAAGTGGATCGCAGGCATTTCAAAACTTGGTTGATATCTACCATTTGGTAATAGCTTATTTATCATCTCAGGCCAAGTATAAATATTGAGAAGGCTAATGGAATAATCAGCAGAAAAAATGGAATCTGGCTTTACCGTAAAACATAGGATTGATCTCTGAGTTGGATTCAGAAAATGAGACACCTGCAAAGGATGCATTCAATTATATTTTAAAGGTAGTAAAGCCCTAAAACATCCTGGACTATGTAATTTACTTAAATGGAGCTTTATTCCTTTTGGCTGACCCTCAAAGGGAAATCTTCTTTATTTCAAAATTAACCCCCTCCACCTGCTGGTAACCTCAACCCTTCTCACTGTCCAGAAACATTTGTGCCCACTCTTCTTCCCTCCCTGACCACCATCTTCAATCTCTCATTCTAATGCTTCCATCCCCATCTTCAAACATGCCCAAATCTCATCTATCCTAAAAAACAACGAAGGAAAAAAAGTCTTCTCTGGACTGCCGTGCACCATCCAACAAATGCCCTATCTCTCGTTTACCATTCCAGTCTATAGATTAATTACATCTGTTGACTACATTCTCCCTCCTCCAGCTCCATTTTTGATCCTGTACAGTACGTTTTCCATCTTCTTCACTCCACTGAGAACATCCTATCCAAGGTCCCCAGTGACCTCCTTCTTGTTAAATCAAACAGACACTATTCTGTCCTAATCCTCTTGGACCTGTCAGCTCCCTTTGATACTTTGTGCCATTCTATTATTCTGGAAACACTATCTAAACTTGGAGTTTCTGATAGATAAGAGGCGACCAAGGGGAGGACGTTTTCTGTTTAATCCTTCTCAATATTTTTTGCCAGCCCTTCCCCTGCCTCCCCTCCTCTAAGTGAAGAATCCCTCAAAACTCAGTTCGGGGTCCCTTTCTCTTCTCAATCAATCAATCAATGATATTTATTTGAGTGTTTACTGTGTGCACAGCACTGTATTAAGTGCTTGGAAAATTGTAATACAACATAACTGATACACACA
This sequence comes from Tachyglossus aculeatus, assembly GCF_015852505.1. Lineage (NCBI taxonomy): Eukaryota > Metazoa > Chordata > Mammalia > Monotremata > Tachyglossidae > Tachyglossus > Tachyglossus aculeatus. Next base: position 30,620,740 of record NC_052077.1, read on the forward strand.
TTCCCTGCCCACAATGAGCTTACAATCACTTCTTTAGGGAACTCATCTGCTTCCAAATTCAATTACTACCGCTATAAAGATGGCTCCCAGATTTGTCTCAACTTACCTCGCTAACTCTAAACTCTCTCCTTCTCTGTAATCTTCCATTTATTTCTGCCTCCAGGTTATCTCTTACATGGATGTCCCACCAGCACCTCCAGTTTTAATATGTCTAAAACTGAACTCACTTCACGTTCTCTTCTGATCTTCCCTCTTCACTTTCCCATCCCAGTTTATAGTATTACCATCTCCATCCCTCAGTCTTGACAATATCCTCGACTCCTCCCTTTCATTCAACCTCACATCCAGACTGTCATCAAATCCTGTAAATTTGTCCTCTAGAATATTTCCAGAATCTGCCTCTTCCTCTCCCCACAACAGCTACAGTGCTGGTCAGACACTTGTCATATCCTGACTTGTCTAAGGCAACAGCCTCCTTGCCGACCACCGAAATGAAGAGAATGGAGACTCTGAGGCCAGAGACCAAATCAGAATCCAATAGGTTTTTTTTAAGCAAAAGAGAGGTGTATATGCAAAATGTCTACTTTTTATTTTCTAGATCTTGCTGTCTTTCTAGTAGAACATAAAATCCAAAAGATGGGATACTCCTAGAGTGACATTCATTCATTCAATCATATTTGAGCGCTTACTGTGTGCAGAGCACTGTACTAAGCGCTTGGGAAGTACAAGTCAGCAACATATAGAGACTGTCCCTACCCAACAATGGGCTCACAGTATACTAAGGTCTTAGGAGAGTACAATATAACAATAAACAGACACATTCCCTGCCCACAATGAGCAGGGATCATGTCTACCAACTCTATTGTATTGGACTTTCCCAAGCACTTAGTCGGTGCTTAGAACAGTGCTTTGCACATAGTAAGCACTTAATAAAAGCCATCATTATTCTTATTATTATTACAGTGCTCCACACACAGTAAGTACTCAATAAATACCACTGATTGATTGCAGAGCACTTCTGAAAGTACAGTACAATAAAGTTGGTAGACAAGATCCCTGCCCCTCAAGGAGCTTACCATTTATTGGAACTTTTTGCTCTCTCTCTCTATTTGGTATATTCACATCTCTCTGCTTCAGTCTATACTTCGCACTGCTGTCCAGATTATCTTTCTACAGAAACATTCTGGCATGTCACCCCACTCCTCAAAAATTTCCAGTGGTTACCCATCAACCTTCACATGAAGCCAAAACTCCTCACTATTGACTTCAGAGCTCTCCATCACCTCACCCCCTCCTACATCACCTCCCTACTCTCCTTCTACAACCCAGCCCACACCCTCCGCTCCTCTGCCACTAACCTCCTCATTGAACCTCATTCTCACCTGTCCCCACCCTCAACCCCTGGCCCACGTCCTACCTCTGGCCTGGAATGCCCTCCCTCTTCACATCTCCCAAACTCACTTGCCTCCTCCCATCAAAGCCCTACTGAGAGCTCACCTCCTCCAGGAAGTCTTCCCAGACTGAGCCCCCCCTTTTCCTCTGCTCCTCCCCTCTCCCCATCAGCTCTACTCCCTCCCTCTGCTCTACTCCCTTCCCTGCCCCACAGCACTTGTGTATATTTGCTAATATTTTTATTCTGTATTTTATTAATGAAGTGTATATATCTATAATCCTATTATCTATTTTGATGCTATTGATGCCTGTCTGTCTGCTTGCTTTGTTTTGTTGTCTGTCTCCTCCTTCTAGACCTTGAGCCCCTTGTTGGGTAGGGATTGTCTCCATCTATTGCCGAATTATACTTTCCAAGCGTTTAGTACAGTGCTCTGCACACAGTAAGTGCTCAATAAATGCGATTGAAGGAATGAATGAATATGATTGAATGTTAGAAAAGCCAGGAGTTGTTCAAGTCAATTAGTTTTGGTCCAATGAACAGTGAAATGAGCATAAAGTGAAAAGAACTAGGAGACTAAAAGTGGAAGAAGAGAACTGGACAGTACATGCTGCTTAATCAGAAGGTAAACAAGGTATTTCATACCAGGTTCTGGAATCTAGAATTTGTCTACTGTTGTATTTGTTGTTTGGAAGGGGTGGGGGACCTTTGAAACAAAGACATTTTACTAGGATTGAAAGTAATGAATGCAAAAATGGTTAGGGAATTCTAATCATTCATTCATTTAATCATACCATTTATCTTACTGTGTGTAGAGCACCCCAGAGTAAAGGTTTTTACACTAAGGGTTTTAATTTATTAGCCTGCAATATTTCAATCAATGGTACTTATTTAGCATGTATTTATTCACTCCCAGATATTACTTAGACAAATTAATATTATCATGTGAGCTTTTGGTTGCTTTAATTCTGAGGAAAAAATGAGTACCTTTATAATAGTTGTACAAAAATCAATCAGTTAATGATATTTGAGAACTTACTGTGTGCTGAGCATTGTACTAAATGCTTGGGAAAGTACAGTACAACAGAGTTTGTTAGATGCTATCCCTGACAACAAGGAGCTTACAGTCTACAGGGGGAGAAAGACATTAAAATGTTACCACAGGGGAAATAGAAGAGTATAAGGATATTTACATAAGTGCTGTGGGACTTTTGTGAGAATCAAAATGCCTAAGGAATCAATCAATCAATCAATCGTATTTATTGAGCGCTTACTGTGTGCAGAGCACTGTACTAAGCACTTGGGAAGTACAAGTTGGCAACATATAGAGACAATGTATAGTGTATGCAGAGGGGAGGATGGAGAGGGGAAATGAAGACTTAGGGGATGCCTCTTTGAGGAGATGTGATTTTAATAAGGCTTTGAAGGTGGAGAGAAGGACGGTCTGTTATAAATGGAAAGGAAAGGAGTACCAGCCAGACTAAGGGAAGAAGTGGGCAAGGGGTCAGAGGTGAGAGTTGGAAGTAAAAGATCTTGATAGCCCAAACATTTAAAGCCCAATAGAGAGAACTATATGGCACATGAAGGTCAAGCCTTATAAATAAAGCAAATACCATAAACTTGATGTTTACCCTAACCCCATAAATGTGTCCCCCTCTTTCTTCAATGATCTACTCTTTCTTATTTCTAGGATGGACAGACAATTTGTTCCATTTTTTCAGTTCTCTCACTAATCTAAGTAGGATATTTTCACAGTGTGACATTAAAAATACCTTTCAGATGTTAAACTGTAGATGTGTTCTGTTGCAAGAGAAAGAATCCCAACATTTCAGCCCTCACATCGGTTTTCTGCATTTGCTTTACTCACCTCAATAAGTCAGAAACTGGATTATTATTGATTTCATATCCATTGACTGTAATCAGAGAAATGCAATGTCAAAGGACTTTAGACTTGAAATGTTTCTGGAACTTTTGATAAATTTCTTCAGGCTTCAGAAAATTCGACCTCATAACTACACATTTCTTTCTGTCATCTTTGAAATCTCAAATGGAGCAATTCAAGGCATACCAGTCACCCAAAAAACACAAGCTCTTGCCTCTCTGGTTCACTAATTAAGCCACAGCAAGTCAATAACCTCAGAACAATTGTTACCTTACTAACCAGCCTCTTAGATATATTTACTGGTCTTCTTCTAAAGTGATTCTTTCAATTAATCAGTGGTATTTATTATTAACAGTGATAATTGTGGTACTTGTTAAACACTTAGTATGTGTTAAGCACTATACTAGACACTGGAGTATACATAAAATAATCAGATTGGACACAAACTGTGAGCCCCATGTGGAATAGGGGCTAAGTAGGAGGGAGAACAGGTATTGAATCATCATTTTATAGGCAATGAGTTAATTCTTTCCTTCCTGCACTCTCGTGTCTCAAGAGAAGGCAAGGAAGTGGGGGAAGGGTTCTGTGTGTTTGCCTATCCACACTAGACTGTCCCACACTTCATCATCAAAGCTATTTATTGAGCACTTAACCATATGCAGAACACTTCACTAAGTGCTTGGGAGAGTAATCCCGGCTTTTCATTCAATCCTTCAATCGTAGTTATTGAGCACTTAATGCAGATCACTGTACTAAGCGCTTGGGAAGTACCAGTTTGCAACATATAGAGACAGTCCCTACCCAACAGCGGGCTCACAGTCTAGAAGGGGGAGACAGACAACAAAACATATAAACCAAATAAAATAAATAGAATAAATATGTACAAGTAAAATAGAGTAATAAATCTGTACAAACATATATACATATATACAGGTGCTGTGTGGAGGGGAAGGAGGTAAGGCGGGAGGCAATGGTGAGGGGAGGTAGTGGGAGAGGAAGGAGGGTGCTCAGTATGGGAAGTCCTCCTGGAGGATGTGAGCTCTCAGTAGGGCTTTGAAGGGAGGAAGAGAGAAGTGGCTTTGCCACTTGTCTGCTGTGTGACCTTGAGCAAGTCACTTCACTGGGCCTCAGTTACCTCATCTGTAAAATGGGGATTAAGACTGTGAGCCCCATGTGGGACAGGGACTGTGTCCAACCTGATTACCTTGTATCTAATCCAGCACTTAGGACAGTGCCTGGCACATAGCGCTTAACAAATACCATCATTATTATTTTTTTTATTACAGTACGAGTTGGTAAACACATTTCCCCACCCACAGTGAGCTTTCACTTACGTCCCATTACTCACATGCCTACCTACCTGCTCTTGTTGCTTCTACTGCAGAGGCCTCTACAACTACTCAGAGCAGTAGAGAAGAAGTGTGGTTTAGTGGAAAGATCACGGGCTTGGGAGTCAAAGGACCTGGGTTCTAATTCTGGCTCTGCCACTTGTCTGCTGTGTGAACTTGAGTAAGCCATTTAGCTTCTCTGCATCTCACTTACCTCATCTGTACAATGGGGATTAAAACTGTGAGCCCACGTGGGACAACATGATTATCCTGTATCTACCCTGGTGCTTAACAGCACTTGGCACATAGTAAGCACTTAACAAATACTATCATCATTATTATTATTATTAGCAGTTGCCTTCCTCTTGACTGGGCTCTGGGGACCAGGAGGCCCAGGGGTAGGTGTCCTATCCTGCTCTACCCACACCAGCTAATTCTATCCCTGCACCAAAGCAGAGATGAGCCTCTTCTTTGCACAGCAGGCCATTGTTGCCTTACCCAGCCGCCTTTTTGACCCAATTAATGTCTCAGATCCAATTCAGCTGGTGTTCCTTCAATGCTATTGCAGGCCTCTCGTGGTCTTGGTACTGGGCTAAGGCAACTCACCTCCAGGGCAACAACGCTCCATCTGGGAAAGGACTAAGATTGATGATCTTTTCAAGACCCAGAAGCCCAGTGGTCTAGTGAAAAGAGCCTGGACTTGGGAGCTAGAACCTGGGTTCTAGTCCCAGTTCGGCCACTTCCCAACTGAGTGACCTTGATCACATCACTTAACTACTCTGGGCGTCAGTTTCATCATCTGCAAAATAGGGATTCAAAGATTGGTCTCTCTTCCTCCTAGACTGGAAGCCCACTGTGAAACAGGGACTGGGTCCAACCCGATCATCACCATCCAGGGTTTAGTTTGTGCTTGGCACATACTGTGTATGTGACAAATACAGGATTGTTTTTAACCCAACCACACCTCACTGAGTGGTCACAATTTATACTCCTGAATCCATCCAAACTGAGGCCACCCAGCATGGCCTGTTTGTTGTTCCATTTCTCCCACCCTTAAAATACCATCAAGAGGATCGACTTGCGGACTGTCATGAGACACTTGGAACTATTTGATAGCTAGGTGCTAAGCAGATTACTGGTGTTAGTTTGTAAAATGACCGGTGTGATAGTCAAGGGACTTTGAGCAGGTATGGTACAAAGATTAGAAAGCTCGGACTGTAACCTTAGTCTCGAGGGGAGAATCATAATTACTTCTAAATGACCATTCGGTTATTGGCCAATAGGATAACCTTCCCAGAGAGGGACCAATTAGAACCTGATGGGATGGTCTTTCATTCATTCATTCGTTCAATCGTATTTATTGAGCACTTACTGTATGCAGAGCACTGTACTAAGCACTTGGGAAGTACAAGTAGGCAACATATAGAGATGGTTCCTACCCAACAACAGGTTCACAGTCTATAAAGGGGAGACAGATGACAAAACAAAACATGCAGACAGGTGTCAAAATCGTCAGAACAAATAGAATTATAGCTAGGATGGCATATCTCACCTCAGCTCACAGGACCATTCAGGCTAGCAAAATCAGCTTTCAGTAGCTCCTGACCTGAGTCCTAACCTGGTAGAAATCTTTTACCAACTGTGGTTCATCCAGGCACTTATAGCCTGCTCTCAGTTTACCTTTGGGGGTGTGTTTCTCACAGCTTGATGCTAAAATTAACCATATAAGAGCTCATAAAGTTCAGAGGCCGCTGATATGCTCTAAAGGATGTCATTAGCCTTTGTGGCACTGAATAGAAACACTACCTGGAAGCAGTAAATCCAGGCAGGCACATCTACAGAGAGCTTCACTCTCTGCAGTTGCTTATGTTCTACCTCCTTCCCGGAGGGGGAAGCCTTTATGAGCCCTAAAAGCTTCCTGGGCCAGAGAATTGCCAATTGGAACTGCATCTCTTTCACACTCAAATGGATTTTTTATCCCTTAATTGTTCTTTCTGTTCCTTTTCCCCCATTGGTTGCTGCTGCAGAAAAGGAACGGCGTTTAGAAGAGGAGAGAAGGAAGAGAAAAAAGGCCAAGCTGAAGAAAAATTCAGAGGTTGAAATCGTTTAGGATGGATGACGCCCTGTTGAGACCCCAGCTTCCAAAATCGTTGAGCTCTACTGAGACCCCAACATTGAAGGTTGCTTCAACACAGGAGATGGTGATCACACCATGGAGTCAGAGAAATGAAGGGGGAATGGAGAGAGGAAGGAGCTCATGGAACAGACAAAATCTAGGCTCGGCAGTAATACAGCTCTATCCTGAGCAGTGGTTTTGACCTTTTCTTTCCACCTCCTTTCCCAGGTCTGAATAAGTGTGGCCCTAGCAGACATGAGATTACTGCAGAGATTACAGTCTCTGACTTCCTCAGTCACAGACATTTTAGAATCATTTCTGTGGTTTGATGTTTCTTGGTTTTGTTGTCTTGATCCATGTGGGTGGCAGGGGACTTGTAGTAACAGTGTATTGACTTTATATCTGAAATGAAAGAAACCCGCCTTAGGTTTTGCCATTGGGTGGACTTTTAGAATGTTCTTAAATATTAGGTGAAGACCCCATCAGAAGGTGGGGGATAGTGGGAGTAATGGAGAGAGCCAGTCTATTTGTGGATAGCAACATGGCCTAGTGGATATTATTATTATTATTAATTAATAGTATTTATTGAGTGCTTACTGTGGGCAAAGCACTATGTTAAGCACTTGGGAGAGTATAATATAACATCAGACACATGCCCTGCCCACAATAAGCTCACAGTCTAGAGGAGGAGACAAACAATAATAAAAATCAATCAATAAATAAATTACAGATAAATACATAATTACAGATATAATGAAAGAAGGAGAGTCTAAGATTTAGATGGTCCTCTTGGCTTTTCAGTGGTACTTATTAGAGCACAAGTCTGGGAGTGAGAAGGACCTGGGTACTAGTCACTCCTCCACTTGTCTGTCGTGTGGCCTTGGGTAAGTCGCTTAACTCCTCTAGGCCTCAGTTACCTCATCTGTAAAATGGAGATTAAGACTGTGAGCCCTATGTTGACTGTGTCCAAACTGATTACCAAGTATTTACCCCAGCACTTAGAACAGTTCATAGCAAGTACTTAACAAATACCATAATAATTAAAAAAGAGAGGCAGGACGATCGTATGCAGAAACAGTCAGAGGGAGCCAATTCTATTAACCCCAAGCTTCTTCCCTTTGTCAAGTCTCTTCATGGATTTCCACTGTTGCCTGTTCCTTGAATCTTCCTGGCCCTACTGCTACTCCTCTGGGGTATGGCAAGATGGACATTCACTGGCTAGAAACTCCTGACATATGCAGTGGCCTTTCATTCTAAAACAGTCCCACTGCCTCATTACATTCATTCATTCATTCATTCATTCATTCATTCATTCATTCATTCAATTGTATATACTGAGCACTTACCAGTCCATGTGTAATGTTTCAAGCAGAAGAAGGGAAGTAGCATAGTCAAGTGGAATCAATCAATCATATTTATTGAGTGCTTACTGTGTGCCAAGCACTGAACTAAGCACTTGGGAGAGACAGAGTTGATAGACATGTTCCCTGTCCATAAGGAGCTGATAGTCTGGTGGAGGTGGCGGGAGGAGAGAGGCATTAAAATAATTTACAGAGATTTACATAAGTGCTATGGGGCTAAGGGAGAGGTGAATAAAGAGTACAAATCCAAGTACAAGGGTGACCCAAAAAGAAGAGGGAATAGGGAAAATGAGGGCCTAGTCGGAGAAGGCCACTTGGAGAAGATATGATTTTAATAAGGTTTTGAAGGTGGAGAGAATGATGGTCTGTCAGATATGAAGCAGGAAGGAATTCCAGCCAGAGGGTGGATGTGAGTGAAGGGTAGGCGATGTGATAAATGAGATTGAAGTGCAGTGATTAGGTTAGTGTTAGAGGAGAAAGTGAACGTGATGGGTTGTAGTACAGAAGAGCACTGGACTGGGAGTGAGGAGACATAATTTCTAGTACCAGCTCTGCTCCTGACCAGCTGTGTGACCTTTAGGCAAGTAACTTAATGTCTACCTTGGCCCCACTTTCCTCATCCCTGTTCTCCCTAACTCTGGATCGTCAAACCTGTCGAGAACAGCGACTGTATACAATTTGAATCTCTTGTATCTTCACTGGCATTTGGCACCTAGGAGACTCTTAATAAATACCATAACTAACCTAACAGGTAAGGCTTTCATCTATCATTTTTAAAGAGGATATCTATGAAGTGACCAGGAGGAGTGGTTTCAAAATTTCTGTGACAACTTGGAAATCTTTAGCACATGAACCGTCCAGAAGATTATTGAGTTGTTGACTTACTTTCACTCAGAAGAAATTGGAAATTGGACTGGGAGATAGGCTGGCTGCCAAATACTTCTTAGGTTGCATCTATTTATTCTGGGAGAAATCTATGCGGTTTGACACATTTGTCTGATGGCTATTCTCCTAATTATAAGCAGTAAGCACTGTTAGAGAAGATTTATGTGTGGAGCATTATCATTTAGACTCCAGTGCTGAGCAGAATGTGGACACAAGAGAATGTCTTAAACTGTGAAGAAAGTTTGGCAAATCAAATGGTAGCAAATTTGGCAAGCTGACTGCTCAGTGCATTGTCCATAGTGCCTTTGTTAAAGCTTGCATAGCTCTCCCACCAGAGGTAATGAAGAAACTTCAGTAATACTAATAATAATAATGTTGGTATTTGTTCGCACTTACTTTGTGCCAAGCACTGTTCTAAGCTCTGGGGTAGATACAAGGTAATTGGATTGTCCCACATGGGGCTCACAGTCTTCATCCCCATATTACAGATGAGGGAACTGAAGCACTGAGAAGTTAAGTGACTTGCCCAAGATCACACAGCCAGTAAGTAGTAGAGGCAGGATTAGAACTCATGACCTCTGACTCCCAAGCCCTTGATCTTTCCACTAAGCCACGCTGCTTCTCCGGTATACAATACCATAAGCATTTAAGCAAGCAGAGTCCCTTACAGACATTGGAGTGGTGCACACATCCAGATTTCTTTTCCCTTGTCTTCTGAACACACTGCTTGGGCATGTTGCAGACTACTTAAAATCTACAATAGTTTCATCATCCCCCAGCCTTTCAGGTACCAGTTTGATGGTCTATTTCATCCTGCTTTTTCACTCTGCACCATCAGTGATCTACTGAGGGACATCAGGGTCTCGTGGAAACCACTGTGGTCTAATGGGAAGAGCATGGTACTGGGAGTCAGAGGACCTGGGTTCTAATCCTAGCTCAGCCACTTGTCTGCTGTGTGACCTTGTACATATCTATTCTATTTTATTTTGTTAGTATGTTTGGTTTTGTTCTCTGTCTCCCCCTTCTAGACTGTGAGCCCGCTGTTGGGTAGGGACTGTCTCTATGTGTTGCCGACTTGTACTTCCCAAGTGCTTAGTACAGTGCTCTGCACACAGTAAGCGCTCAATAAATATGATTGATTGATTGATTGATTGATTGACCTTGGGCAACTCACTTAACTTCTCTGTGCTTCATTTACCTCATCTATAAAATGGGTTTTGGGACTGTGAACCCATGTGAGATATGGACTGTGTCCATCCTGATTATCTTGTATCTTCCCCAGTGCTTAGTACAGTGACTGGCACATAGTAAGTGCTTAACAAATACCATTTTTTAAAAAAGGAATATTAAGGATAAGCAAACCAAGTTGAAAGACTAACAAAAATAATAATCTATCAATCGTATTTATTGAGCACTTACTGTGTGCAGAGCACTGTACTAAGCTCTTGGGAAGTACAAGTTGGCAACATATAGAGACAGTCCCTAACCAATAGTGGGCTCACAGTTGCGAAGAGTGGGCTCACAGTCTAGAATGATAATAATAATAATAATAATAATAGTAGCAGTTGTTAAACATTTTCTATGTGACAAGCATTCTACTGGGGTATATACAAGACAATCAAATTGATGGTAATAATGATAATGGTGGCATTTGTTAAGCGCTTACTATGCGCAAAGCACTGTTCTAAGTGCTGGGGAGGAAACAAGGTCATCAGGTTGTCCCATGTGGTGCTCACAGTCTTAATCTCCATTTTACAGATGAGAGAACTGAGCGTACAGAGAAGTGAAGTGACTTGCCCAAAGTCACACAGCTGACAAGTGGAGGAGCTGGGATTTGAACCCATGACCTCTAACTCCTAAGCCCATGCTCTTTCCATTGAGCCATGCTGCTTCTCTAAGTCCCTGTCCCTCCCAAGGCTTATGGTTTAAGTAGGTCAAGAGAACAGGTATTGAATCCCCATTTACAGCTGAGGAAACTGAGGCATCAAAAAGCTAAGTGACTTGCCCAAGATCCCACAGCAGGCAAGTGGCAGAGCCTGGATTAGAACCCAGCCCTCCGACTCCCAGTCTGGTGCTCTCTCCATTAAGCCATGCTGCTTCGGTAGACTCTAATATCCTTGATCATGAAATCCCAAATTATTTTTAAGAGTTCAAAAAATTTTGAGGATTCTTTCTGCTGCTGCGAACTTTGAATTGTGTGCTTCTGTTCTTCCTGATTTGGTAGACTCTAATATCCTTGATCATGAAATCCCAAATTATTTTTAAGAGTTCAAAAAATTTTGAGGATTCTTTCTGCTGCTGTGAACTTCGAATTGTGTGCTTCTGTTCTTCCTGATTCAGGCCCGAGGGATGATAAAGAGGCAGGGAAAGAACCAGAGGGGACTGAGAGGCCTGAATCACAGCGAGAAGATCAGAGGACAGGAGAATGAAGACAGAGCTTGTGATGACAATCCCTTCCTCCTGTTTTGAGCACTCCCACTGTTGCCCAGCTGGTTGTTGGGTGTGAACCAAAGGAGCAAAGCACTTACATAGCAATCAGAGACTAGGTTCTAATCCTAGCTCCATCACTTGCCTACTGGGTGACCATAGGCAAGTCACTACTTCTCTGGGCCTCAGTTGCCTCATCCGTAAAATGGGGATTAGGTTCTCCCTCCCTCTAAGACTGGCTGATTTTCTTGTAGCTGCCCCAGCAATTAGTACAGTGCTTGGCACACAGGAAGCGCTTTACAAATACCACGCATTATTATTCTTGTTGTCACTCCCACTGCAATGTTCGGGACCCTTGGCACCTATTTTCAAGCCCTGGTCTCCATCCACAGAGGCCCCTCCACAGCAGCATTCATTCATTCATTCATTCACTCGTATTTGTTGAGCACTTACTGTGTGCAGAACACTGTACTAAATGCTTGGGAAGTACAAGTCGGCAACATACAGAGATGATCCCTACCCAACAACGGGCTCAAAGTCTAGAAGGGGGAGACAGACAACAAAACAAAACATATAGACAGGTGTCAAAACCATGGCAGTTTTGGAGATGTGCACTACAGGAGTGAATGGACTTCCTTGCCCCAACAACCAGTGAATCCACCCTAAGCTGGGGGGACTGGGCTTTTCCCAAGAAATCCTGTTCTCATGAGATCTCCATCCTGCTTTCTTGATTAAGGATGTTTGGATAAGTATCTGAAGTTGGGAATGTTTATTCCAACCTTCAGACCTTTTGAAGTTTACCCATCAGTAATGTAGCCTGTCTGCCTTTGATGTGTGCAATTAATACAAGTTTAAACAGATGTTTGTTATGAAAGCTGCTAAATGGATACACACCTTGTGTTCTTGTCCTAATATGAGTAAAAGAAATATGATGACATTTGCTTTAAGCACTGATCACAGCAGATGAAAGTGCATCTTTTTCTTTTAAAGGAAACCTTGAGGGAACCACATGAATAAAGAAGTCCTGCCACTCCTTTAAGTTTCCTTTGCTCATCTTAACTCTGGGGATCTTTTTTCCTACAGATTCCAGCCAGCTGCTAGCATCCTAATAGGTTTCAAAAGAAAAATGGGACTCATTCATTTATTCATTAATTTGTATTTATTAAGAGCTTACTGTGTGCGGAGCACTGCACTAAGCATTTGGGAAAGTATAATACAACAATAAACAGTGACACTCCCTGCCCACAATGAGCTCACAGTCTAGAGGAGAGGAGACAGACATCAACACAAATAAATAGAATTACAGGTATATACATAAGTGCCTTGGGGCTGGGAGGGGGAAAAGAGCAAAAGGATATGGGAAGCTAGAAAAATTAAGTGGATGGGAATATATATTTTTATGCGCTTGTGACTGGAATTGTCAAGGAACTCTGCTCTATAGCCTTATAGGGCCATTAATGGTCAGCTTTCAAGTCCACCCAGTGGATGGGTTCCAAACAAAGAAAAAAATGTTTGCTGAGATAAGAGAAGGATTCCACCAAGGAAAATAAGAATAGAAGATAGAACAGGGAGAGAGACTCAAAGGTATAGCATTCCAGATGGGTAAACATTTTGTTTTGCTTTACAATAGGTGGGATAGGAATTCACTGTTTGTTATTTTTCCAACTATTGATTCACTGATTAAAGGACTAAAGTATTTTATTTTCCTTCAGCCTGATTAGGAAGACAGACCAAGGACACAAATCCTAGGTCACCCTGCTCCTAATAAAACATTCTTGGGTAAGGAGAGCCATAACCATTTCTGAGGAAATTCCAATTTCAACTCGAATGGAAACGTTGTGGTCTAGGCATTGGAAGTTGGAAAGTAAATTAATGGAAAAGTAAGTAGTCACCTCTTGATCAACTGTAGAAACTGAGGTCTGGCAGAACTTGAAAAATGAGAAAATAGAGCATAGGTTTGAATGGTGTCTTCTTGGGTGAAGATTTAACCCCTAGAATTTAGTGGGTTGGTTTCCACCCTTCCTGAAACAGTATCCACCATTTTTACACTTAGGAAGTTATTTAAGATTCTGCTCAGTCAATCGCTAGTACTTAGTGAGTAGCACTTACTGTGTGCAGAGCACTGAATTAAGCACTTGGGATAAATCAATAGAGTAAGCATGATCCCTGCCCTCAAGGAGCTTACATGTAAGCAGAGGAAGCAGATATTAAAATAAATTACTCACTTTGAATACTAGGGACAGCTTTAGCCCGGATCACTTTAGCTTCCATCTCCTCCCCAGTCCAACCTGGCATCAGAGCTGCTAGCTAAGAAAAAAATGGACTCTAAGCTTCTTTTTTCCTTCCTTTACCCCACCCTATGGTAAAGATGCAAATCAGCAAGAAAGAGTTCAAAAGGTAGGTGAACAGTGAGAAAAGAGAGAGAGAGCACTAGATAGAGCTGGAGTGTTGAACTGATGATAAATGTCAAAGTCAGAGAGACTGGAGTTTCTCTGCCCTTCAAATATTATCTGTAATGGGGAATAAAGAGGGAAAGAGTAATAAAAAAGATAAACCAAATCAAAATAGTATCCTTCTCCTCATATACCCACCTGGATTTCCTCACTCATTTTGGCTCCAAGAGTAATGAACGACCCTCAAGCTCTGTTTCAGACATTTGGCTTCTGGAAGATAGTGGGAGGTTCTCCAACTTCTCTTGCTCTGAACTGCATCATTACTTCAGTCTGCGTTCACGCACAGTATTCTGTGTGATGATAGTACAATGTGCGGTGGGTTATTTGGAGACAATAATAACAATTTTATGAATAATTATTATTGCAATAATTATTGATATTGTATTTATTAAGCAACTATTATGTGCCAAGCACTGAGCTAAGTGCTGGGATTGATACAATGAGAGCAGGCACAGTCCCTGTCCCAAATAGGGCTCAAAGCCTAAGGGGGAGGGAGAACAGATCTCTACCCCCCATTTTACAGATAAACTGAGGCACAGAGAATCTATGTGGCTTGCCCAAGGCCACAAAGTTGGCAAGTGACAGTTGAGATTAGAGCCCAGGTCTTCCAGCCCTGTGTTCATTCCACTAGCACACTGCTCTGGGAGGTCAGTCCTACATGTTCCAAAGCATTGCTTTCTCCCCTCAGGTCCCTGTCCACATAATCATTTTCAAAGCTTAATACAGTGCTCTGCACACAATAAGCACTCAATAAATACCATTGATTAAAGTATTGACTAAGGCTGGGCATCTGTTTAACCACCACCTTTCTGCTACTGCTCCATGGCTTCCCTGTCACTACTCTTTGAGGTAACTACCTCAGTCATCTACCCACTAACCCACAGCACTGACTCTCCTCACAGTCAGCCAGGAATTTATTTATCAATTTGCAGTGACTACTTTGAAACAGAGTCGGAAGAATTGAGACCAAGCTATTGTGGGAGAAGAAGGGTGAACATAACCTCTACCCTCTGAATTTTTTTTCCAGGATGGAGAGGTCTCTGATTTAGCACACTGGAGGGCAAGGACAATGCTCAGAGTTTACTCGAGTACGTTTCTATCCAGTAGTTAGAGTCTCCAATAGTAGCCACCATTCGAGTGAGAAATCTTTAGCCTTCTTGGGTCTTCTTGTTTGCTTATTTCAGGACTGAGGTCGAAGCATTTTACATCTCTTTCCAAGCCAATGACACACCTAGTCAGACCTAAACTTGCTCACTTGACTACAGGTAAAATAGATAATGGATCCTGGTTGTCATCCATTATGAAAAACCAAGCTGCAGAATCACCCCTGGCAATTTCTAATACAGCTCTTAACATCTCTTCCAAAGAGAAGTGTACTTTGGGCCCAAATCTTCATTGCCTTAAGAGTAGTGGGAGCCAGTAAAACATCTAAGGATGGGGAAATCTGCCAAGGGATAATGGACTGCTCAAAAAGATTTTAGGAGGCATAGAACAGAAGCATACTATTAGGTTTGAGTGACTGTGTAAGGCAATGATTTGGAACACAATAAGTCAGTAATGGTTTCCCAGTTACTCTACTCCCTAAATGATTTACATTTGCCATTAGTGTTCACAGGGCTCAAGTTCACTTGTAAAGCCAAAATAGATTTTATTAATGACAATGCACCACAATGTCAAAGTCAAAATGCTTTCATCCTGACTATGGCTGTTGTTATCAGATTTAAGCGTGTAAGCTGTTTCTGTATATATTCAGTATATACTTTGGGCATCAACTCTGATGATTCCTGCCTTTGGTGATGATGCTGAATCTTTTAAACTTCACAGACCTGCTTTCCATCATCCAGACTACTGCTGAAGAAAGGAAAACCGAAGAAATAAAATGTAATGCTCCAATTAGCGGACTAATGGTTGATTCAGCCCAGTGTCTTGTGTCTGGAAATAGACTCCTTGGAGGAAAAATGTGATGATTTCCTTCCTTGATATTCATCCATTTCTTGAGCTCATCTTAGGCAGGGAGCATATCTACCAACTTTGTTATATTGTACTCTCCCAAGCGCTTAGGACAGTCTTGAAGCCAATGGAGGAAGGGGGCGGGTAGGGGTTGCTTCATGTAGACAGAAATGAGAAACCATTGAGGTTTTTGAGAAAGGAAAAAATGTGTGCCAAGCAATGCTTCAGAAAGATCAATCAGACAATGATATTTGTTGAGTGCTTAATGTATGCAGAGTACTGAACTAAGCAATTGGGAAAGTGCAATACAATAGTGTTGATAGACAAAATCCCTGTCCACAAGAAGCTTACTGTCTATACAGCCTAACATTGATTGAAGCAGAAATGGGTAGTACAGACTGAAGGAGAAAGAGGCTGGAAGCTCAGTGAGGCGTGTGGTGCCAGAACATTAATGTGTTCAAATCACATACTAGGCCCTTGGGAACTTGCAATAAAAGCAGCATAGCCTAGTGGAAAGAGCATGGGTCTGGGAATCAGAAGCACTGGGTTCTAATCTCGGCTCTACCACATGCATACCTGTTAAGTGACCTTGGGCAAGTCACTTGACTTCTCGGTGTCTCAGTTACCTCATCCATAAAATGGGGATTAAGACTATGAGCCTCATGTAGGACAACCTGATTACCCTGTATCTACCCCAGCCCTTAGAAGCACTTGGCACATAGTAAGCGCTTAACAAATACCATCATTATTATTAGATTATGAGCCCCATGTGTGTCCTGATTATCTTGTATCTACCCCAGTGATTTTTACAGTGTTTGGCACATTGCAATCGCTTAACAAATACCACAGTTATTATTTTTATGCTTGTTAAACACATTCATTATATGAAGCACCTTAGAGGAACAACCAATTTAATGGATTGTCACACAGTATGCTTAAAAAAAATTAATGATTTAGAGTACAGATGAAAAACTAATTCATTCTAGGCCCTGGATACGAATAATGTCTCCAACTTTTCTCTGAGTCAATCAAAAGGATCTCAAAGCAGATTCTGGACTATCAGGTGGTATGAGCTTTCAGGTACCTGGTTTTCAGATGGGATTCATTTTTCCTTTATAATGAACTAGATTTTGTGTGTGTGTGTGTGTGTGTGTGTGTGTGTGTGTGTGTGTGTGAGAGAGAGAGAGAGAGAGAGAGACAGAGACAGAGACAGAGAGAGAGAGACAGAGCACCCTGCCATTTGGTCCACAATTCAATAATTCCTCAAAAGTTCACTCTAGAAAAATTAGAACACAGTTTGACAACCTAAGCATTCATTTTTGCTCTGCTTTTCCTGTTGCTCAGCTTAATTATGGGGCTTTAATAATTTCTGAGGCAAGAACAGGTAATTAACTTAGTAACAAGTAACTTTAGAGTGCTTAAAGTGTCCAATCCTTTGCAATAATGAGAAAAGATATTTACCTAATCACATATGACCACTTATTATTATTATTACTAATAATAATAATAATAACTGTGGTATTCATTAAGTGCTTCCTTTATGCCAAGCACTGTTCTAAGTGCTGGAGTAAATAAAATTAATCAAGTTAAACACAGTGCCTGTCCCACCTGGGGCTCACAATTGAAGTAAAACAGATGGGTGGCTCATTTCATTTTAATCCTCAAATTCACTTTTATAACATTCATTTCAGGTCAGAGAGTGTCCTCATACTTAGCTGTGATTTTGAAATATGTTTTATGGTACAATTATTTATGTCAGTGTCAGTGAAGCTGGAATACCACCTGTGCGTCCTCAGTAAAAATCTGTGAACGATGCTGTGAAAATTAAAACATTTCAAAATGCCGACCCTGCCCCCTTTCGAGCAGGTATGCCAGCTCGAAAACTGCAGTTTCCTGAGGCAAAGGACTGGCGGATGGGCAGGCCCACCCAAGGAAACAAGTAGGAGCTTGCCAGTTTACATCAGCTCCCTCATGAGGGCCCAGAACCGAGAAAGATTTATAGGTTCAATCGAACAATTTGCCTGCCACCCATAAGCAATTCTGCCAACAGTGAATGATGGTGGCCAATTTGGTCTTATAATCTAGATTTTAGGGTGGGTTTTCCAGAGGAAATTCTGCCTGTCTCCCTCCGTTTGCCTCCAAATCACTGCATTCCCTTCTCAGGTGCACGTGAATAGGGGCACTGGTTCCAAGTCGAACCATGGAACTCAGAGGCAGGAACTAAGCCAGAGGGAGTTTGGGTTTTTGAAAATATTGGACATAAAGGTGGCCAGTGATATATTGCTATCGGATAGGGAGCAGACCATCTGGAAGCCAATTTTCCCAGTGAAAAATGGAATGACTGACCGCTGTACTTTAACATCATCATCAACATCAATCGTATTTATTAAGCGCTTACTATGTGCAGAGCACTGTACTAAGCGCTTGGGAAGTACAAGTTGGTAACATATAGAGACAGTCCCTACCCAGCAGTGGGCCCACACTCTAAAAGGGGGAGACAGAGAACAAAACCAAACATACTAACAAAATAAAATAAATAGAATAGATATGTACAAGTAAAATAAATAAATAAATAGAGTAATAAATATGTACAAACATGTATAAATATATACAGGTGCTGTGGGGAAGGGAAGGAGGTAAGATGGGGGAATGGAGAGGGGGACGAGGGGGAGAGGAAGGAAGGGGCTCAGTCTGGGAAGGCCTCCTGGAGGAGGTGAGCTCTCAGTAGGGCCTTGAAGGGAGGAAGAGAGCTAGCTTGGCGGGTGGGCAGAGGGAGGGCATTCCAGGCCCGGGGGAAGATGTGGGCCAGGGGTCGATGGCGGGACAGGCGAGAACGAGGTATGGTGAGGAGATTAGCGGCAGAGGAGCGGAGGGTGCGGGGTGGGCTGTAGAAGGAGAGAAGGGAGGTGAGGTAGGAAGGGGCGAGGTGATGGAGAGCCTTGAAGCCCAGGGTGAGGAGTTTCTGCCTGATGCGCAGATTGATTGGTAGCCACTGGAGATTTTTGAGGAGGGGAGTAATATGTCAGAGCATTTTTGGACAAAGATAATCCGGGCAGCAGCATGAAGTATGGATTGAAGTGGGGAGAGACACGAGGATGGGAGATCAGAGAGAAGGCTGATGCAGTAGTCCAGAAGGTCTTTGTAGGTGCAGAAAATCAATCTCATATGGATAAGCGCTTAGTACAGTGCTCTGCACACAGTAAACGCTCAATAAATACGATTGATTGATAAGATTCAAGGCCATAGCTTAGACAGACGGCAGAAAAACCAGGAGCACAGAGAACTTGCCCGCTGACTCTGTTGCATTGTACTTTCCCAAGTGCTTAGTCCAGTGCTCTGCACATAGTTAGAACTCAATAATACCACTGAAGATGAAGGGCACATCAAACCCAAAATAAGGCAATTTTTAGCACATCTACTAGATTCGATTAGTTGCCTGATTTTTCTTTAAGAGTCTAGTTGGACTGTTTGTCCAAGGAGACTGTAGTGGTATATGCACGGGCCTCCTGAAAACTCTTCAGGCAGAGAGAAATCCTCTTTTACAAAACCCTCCTTAACTTGCTCTGTCCCTCTGTCCCTCCCTCTAGACTGTAAGCATCTTTATGAGCAGGGGACATGCCTATCAACTCTATTATATTATACTCTGCCTAGAGCTTAGTATTATGAAGAGCTTCCTCTGCACTCAATAAATATGATTGACTGACTGATTGATCTGCCAAATTGTTTACAAAAAAGAGTGACTATTTTTAATGGAGGCCTCGTCTTACAGATCCTTTCTAGGAAATCCTGCCATGAATTAGATAATTTGGGTCTGGAAAAACCTGTTAAAAACAAAAAATGATGGCATTTCTTAAGCGCTTACTATATGCCGAGCACTGTTCTAAGCACTGTGGTAGATACAAGATAATGAGGTTGTCCCACGTGGGGTTCAAAGTCTTCATCCCCATTTTACAGATGAGGGAACTGAGGCATAGAGAAGTCAAGTGACTTGCCCAAAGTCACACAGCTGATCGGGGAGGAGCCGGGTTTAGAACCCATGACCTCTGACTCCCAAGCTCAGGCTCTTTCCACTATGCCATGCTGCTTCTCTAAGACCATTCTCTAAGAATGGTCTCTGTAAGACCATTTAATCAAAAAATGAGTGGTAGCCCCTTTTAAAAATCAGCACTTAGAACAGTGCTTTGTACATAGTAAGTGCTTAATAAATGCCATTATTATTATTAATATTAATTAGGCCATTCTAGCAACAGCAATTTTTTAGTTTGTAAAATAGCATGACATTCTCCTTCCACCAAGACTCTATGGAAAAATCCACCAGGATGAACATATTCTTAGACTTGCACGTTCAGCTGATAGTCAAGTGCCTGGATTTCAACTTAAAACCTCACCACTTACAGGCCCAGAAAGCTACATTAAGTAAGCTTCTTAATCTTCTGTTGTCATTAACTCTATCAGCAGAATGAAAGCAATCCTCACCACCTACCTCACAGATGTGCTGGGAAAGCTAATGAAACAATGTTTAAAATGAACTTTCAGTGTGTGGATGAAAGATGTTTATTAAAATTACACAGTAGAGTAAATGCAACTTCCCTTCTAAGAGTTTTCATGGGGTCATATGTAATTGAACACGAGTTTACAGGGGAAATTTATATCAATCTTAATTTAGAAAGGGTGTCTTCATTCATTCATTCATTCATATTTATTGAGCGCTTACTGTGTGCAGAGCACTGTACTTAGTGCTTGGGAAGTACAGGTTGGCAACATATAGAGATGGTCCCTACCCAACAGTGGGCTCACAGTCTAGAAGGGGGAGACAGAGAACAAAACAAAACATATTAACAAAACAAAATAAATAGAATATGTACAAGTAAAATAAATAGAGTAATAAATACATACAAACATATATACATATATACAGGGGCTGTGGGGAAGGGAAGGAGGTAAGGCGGGGGGGGATGGAGACGGGGAGGAGAGGGAGAGGAAGGAGGAGGTTCAGTGTGGGAAGGCCTCCTGGAGGAGGTGAGCTCTTAGTAGGGCCTTGAAGGGAGGAAGAGAGCTAGCTTGGCGGATGGGCAGAGGGAGGGCATTCCAGGCCAGGGGGATGACGTGGGCCGGGGGTCGATGGCGGGACAGGCGAGAACGAGGCACGACGAGGAGGTTAGCAGCAGAGGAGTGGAGGGTGCGGGCTGGGCTGGAGAAGGAGAGAAGGGAGGTGAGGTAGGAGGGGGCGAGGGGATGGAGAGCTTTGAAGCCCAGGGTGAGGAGTTTCTGCCTGATGCGCAGGTTGATTGGTAGCCACTGGAGATTTTTGTTGGCAATATGATAAAAATATGTTTTCCTTGAGCACAGAATTTTCAGAAGTTAATAGATCTTGTTCTATAATATTTGGTGGAGGTTGGTTACCTGTAGATTGAAAACCTCATTTGTATTCCTATCTAAATAAAAGGGAGAACAAATTTATCCTAGGTCTCTCTTTTCCATTAGCTAGTAAATTCCTTTTTTAGCCTCTTGTGTCCCTTATTTCTCCTCCGTAGCTCTAATTTAGAAAAAAAAGTGTACCCAATATCAAACATCTACTTATACCAGCACTTAGAAAATAGTAAGTACTTCATATATCTTATGATTATTATTATTTTACACCAGAAATATAGGAGAAGCAACAAAAAAGAGCTTACATCGAAAGTATCTGATGGGAGCTCATTGTGGATAGGGAATGTGTCTGTTTATTGTTGTATTTGTACTCTCCCGAGGGCTTAATACAGTGTTCTGCTCACAGTAAGTGTTCAGTAAATATAATTGAATGAATACGTATTTGTCTATTAATTTTTAAAGTGTAAGGAATTGCTCTTTTATGCTTTATATGTTACATACTGGTCATCTTTGAGATTTATCAAAAACTATCTTTCTTTTAGTATGTCAATGTCCTGATGGGCTACCCTTATATTCTACTCATTCATTCAATCATATCTATTGAGCGCTTACTGTGTGCAGAGCACTGTTGTTCCCTCCTGCCCAGGTGTCTTTCTGGACAGGGAGTGTATCTACCAACTCTGTTACAGTGTACTCTCCCAAGCACTTAATAAAGTGCTCTGAACACACTAAGTGCTCAATAAATGCAATTGATTGATTAATTTAGACTTTAGGGCCTTGGGCAATAGAAAACATACCTGAGAACTTCTGTTAGCCCTCCCTTGTAATAGCATATTGTTGTGCACATAGCACTTAGAGGTATTACAAAAAAAGGTAAAATACAATGTAATTTGATAGTCTGAGGGAAAACCAAGAGAAACTCCAACCTCAACTTCCTATTTCTCTGGACCCAAGCCTCTGAAAGGACATAGTCCTTGATATTTACCCCACAGCACTTCTGTAAACAGTTGTAATTTCTTTTTATTAATGTTTGTCCTCCTTTGGACTATAGGCTCCTTGTGGGCATTTGGTATTCACCACACCCTGAGCTCCACCACACTTAGGTTCATATCTATAATTTATTTATATTTCTGTCTCTACCTCTAGACTGTAAGCTCCTTGAGGGCGGGGAATTTGTCTACCAACTCTGCTGTAGTGTACTTTCCCAAGCACTTAGTACAATGCTCCACATATACTAAGTGCTCAGTTAATTCAGTTGACTGATTGATTGATCAAAGATGGAAATTCTGAACAACAAAATGAAAATCCTCTGGAGACAGTAAGCCAAGACTCAGAAGCTGTGAATAACAAGCCAGCTTTCTAGGAGCTTATCTGAGCCCAACCTTGCTAAGTCTGTCCACTCTCATCTGCCCACCTGGTAAATGGATCTTAATTAGGAAATGGACTTCACACTATTTGATCTCTTCAATTGGAAGTCCATCTAAAGCAGTGGAGGTCACAATTAACTTGACGCCTGAAAGACAGGTGTGGGCATGCAAATAAAGGAAGAGAAGTTTTTCCTTTCTCTTGAATTCCAAGACTGGGAGATAGGTAATCCTGCATCAAGAAAAGATAACTTTGTGAGAGATCTTAAGATCCCTTATCAGTGTTTGTTTGCTTCTGTTATGTAATGATGATGGGAAGTGCTTGGATAAGTCTCCGAACATTGTTTTAGTGTCTCTGAAATAAGAGGAAAAGGGTCTAGGAATGTGCAAAAGGCAAAAAGGTTTGAGTTAACTCTTAGTACTGTGATTCAGAGTTTGTCTTACTTTTTGAGCCATACTGTCCACACTGATAGTGTTTTAATTTGTGAACTGGTAAAGTGCAGACCTGTTTCTATCTTAAAAAAAGATGTAACTGCTTGTTTGCTCCTGTTTCACTTGTCTTTGGAGGTGGGGGTAACAGTTTCCCCAGAATGGAAGTACCTATCCAGCATTATAAGTCTGTGGCAAACATATTGTGGAGAGGAACACAGGGGCCATATTAGTAAGCCCAGGGAATTCTTTCTGAATATTTTTATCTAGCCTGTTGAACTATAAACTCCTTATGGGCAGGGATTCTATTAATTTTGTTGCATTGTTTTTCCCAAGCTCTTGGTACAGTGCTTTGCGTATGTAGAAGCTGCACAAGAAGAAGTGTGGCTCAGTGGAAAGAGCGTCGGCTTGGGAGTCAGAGGTCATGGGTTTAAATTCTGGCTCCGCCACTTCTCAGCTGTTGGCCTTGGGCAAGCCACTTAACTTCTCTGTGCCTCAGTTCCCTCATCTGTAAAATGGGGATTAAGACTATGAGCCCTGCGTGGGACAACCTGATCACTTTGTATCCCCCCCAGTGCTTAGAACAGTGCTTCACACATAGTAAGCACTTAACAAATACCATTATTATTATTATTATATAGTAAGCACTCATAAATACCATTGATTGAACCCTCCCTTCTGCGATCTCTAGATTTTGCAGGGTTATCGGTGAACTAGGGCCTTGAATCAATGCAATTCGTCAGTTGAAATGCTGAACCTGGCCTGGGCCATAATAATAATGATGGTATTTGTTAATAATGATGGTATTTGTTAAGCACTTACTAAGTGCAAAGCACTGTTCTAAGTGCTGGGGAGGTTACAAGGTTATCAGGTTGTCCCATGGGGGGCTCACAGTTTTAATCCCTATTTTACAGATGAGGGAACTGTGGCACAGAGAAGTTAAGTGACTTGCCCAAAGTCACACAGCTGACGGAGACTGGATTTGAGCCCATGACCTCTGACTCCAAAGCCCGTGCTCCTTCCACTGGGCCACACTGCTTCTCATAATAATAATGATGATGATGAAGTCATTATGATTAAGTGCTTACTGTGTGTCAAGCACTGCCCTAAATGCTGGGGTTGAATCAAGATAATCAATTGAGAAGCAGTGTGACTTGGTGGGCCTGGGAGTCATAAGCACCTAGGTTCTAATCCCAGCTCTGTCATTTGTTGGCTGTGTGACCTTGGGCAATTCACTTAATGTCTGTGCCTCAGTTACTCATCTGCAAAATGGGAATTTAGACTGTGAGCCCAAGTGGGACCTGGACTGTGTCCAACCTGATTAGCTTGTATCTAATCCAGCACGTAGTTCAGTGCCTGGCACATAGTGAGCACTCAACATATACCATTAAAAAAGGGGAATACAGTCCTTGTGCCTCATGGAACTTCAGCCTCTGGGGAGTCTTGTCCAGGGTCAATAGAGTCCAGCCTCATTTCTAGGTGGAAATGAGACTGTGTGTGTAATAATAATAATGATGATGATGATGATGGCATTTAAGTGCTTACTATGTGCAAAGCACTGTTCTAAGCGCTGGGGAGGATACATGGTTATCAGGTTGTCCCATGTGGGGCTCACAGTCTTAATCCCCATTTTCCAGATGCAGTAACTGAGGCTCATAGAAGTTAAGTGACTTGGCCAAGGTCACACAGCAGACATGTGGGGGAGCCAGGATTAGAGCCCACGACTTCTGACTCCCAAGCCAGGGCTCTTTCCACTGAGCCACGCTGCTTCTCTATAATGATGATGATGATAATGATGATGGCATTTGTTAAGCGCTTACAGTGTCCACCACTTGTCAGCTGTGTGACTTTGGGCAAGTCACTTAGTAATAATAATGGTATTTGTTAAGCGCTTACTATTTATGAAGCACTGTTCTAAGCACTGGGGAGGATACAAGGTGATCAGGTTGTTTCATGGGGGGCTGGCTCACAGTCTCCCCATTATACAGGTGGGGTAACTGAGGCACAGAGAAGTTAAGTGACTTGCCCAAAGTCACACAGCTAACAATTGGCAGAGTCGGAATTAGAACCCATGACCTCTGACTCCCAAGCCTGTGTTCTTTCCATCTAGCCACTCTGCTTCTCTCTTCTGTATAGTTCAACACGAACACTGCTGGCCTTCTGAGTCAGTCAATCGTATTTATTTAGTGCTTACTGTGTACAAAGTACTGTATTAAGCACTTGGGAGAATACAATACGATGATACAACAGACACATTCCCTGCCCACAGTGAGCATACAGTCTAAAGGGCTACACTCTGAGGCCCGATAATGGGGTCCATGTTAGTGGAAAGGGAATGTACTCTCTGCAACACAACAGAAAGGCCTTAAGATCAGGTTCAAACAAGGTAACTTAAACCCTCATAACTAGAACTATGGCCAAGATAGCTGAGTTTAAGTCTCTGGGTAAATAAGCTATGTGAAGTTACATTTCTGAGAAGAAAACCAGGTAATACAAATTTTTTTAATAAAAACAAAAAAGTATATATAGATAGATAGATAGATAGATAGATAAACAATTGTACTAGGAAGGAAAAAAAAAATCTCCCTAGTGATTGTCCCGGAACCCAGAAGATTAAATGGTTTAACTCAGGATCACTTAAGTAATCTTCATTAGTCAGGCTAGGATTAGGTGTGCTGCCTTGCTGGCCAGCACACCTTCTGTTAAACCATACTGCTTAATCTTTCTTGCCCAACCTAAGATGAGAGACAGGAGACTATCAGTTTGTAAGATATTAGCGTGAAGAGTTGGAGAACCCTGATAAGGACTCCTCACATAAATAAGAAAATTTCTTTAAAAAAAAAAGACAGCCATACTCAACACGGATGATGCTTTAGCCTGACGGAGTTACAAAGCTCCGCAGAATTTGAGTTTTCTTGGTAGTCATTTTTAATGGTATTTTTAAAATGCTTACTATGTGCCTGGCACTGTACTAAGCACAGGGGTGGATACAAGCTATTCATGTTGGACACAGTCAATGTCCCACGTAGGGCTTCCAGTCTTAATCCCCATTTTACAAAGGAGGTAACTGATGAGAGGATCATTACTTGCATAGAAACCGCTCATAAATATCCCAGGAGGAATGCCTACTGAAAATAATAATAATAAGGACATTTATTAAGCGCCTGTGCAAAGCACTGTTCTAAGCACTGGGGAGGTTACAAGGTGATCAGGTTGTCCCACAGGGGGCTCACAGTCTTAATCCCCATTTTTCAGATGAGGTAACTGAGGCCCAAAGTCACACAGCTGACAATTGGCAGTCAGGATTTGAACCCAAGACCTCTGACTCCAAAGCCCGTGCTCTTTCCAATGAGTCACACTGCTTCAGCAGTCTCCCAGAAACCCCCTGATTAGGAGAGCCTTGGCTAATTGTGCCACTTGTCCAAACTCCAGCTAGATTTAAATAGGATTGAATTAGGCAGGACACCTTAGTTCAGATTTCATTTTAGCTTTATTGATGTTCCACTTTTAAGATATGCGTTTTTTTAATGAGACCAGATTCTAGATATGTTTAAAATATTGGTGAAAAGAGATATGACCATTTCAAAGGGTGGGAAAAACAGCTATTTAGCCAGAAGTCTCAAACACAGCAGGCACTTTCCCAAACATATCTAGGAATGACTGCTCTTTCTGAGAGGAATTTCCCACTTTAGCTCTGACCAGAAGCCTGGTACTCTAACAAGGTCACAGATGGCTGGGGTAAATCTGCAGACTAGAGTACAGGCTGGTAGTTAAATCCAGTCAAAATCTTCTTACTAATAATAATAATGATGGTATTTGTTAAGCACTTACTATGTGCAAAGCACTGTTCTAAGCACTGGGGTGGATACAAGCAAATCAAGTTGGACACAGTCCCTGTCCCATGTGGGGCTCACAGTCACAATCCTCATTTTACAGATGAGATAACTGAGGCCCAGAGAAGTGAAGCAACTTGCCCAATGTCACACAGCAGGCAAGTGGCGGAGCCAGAATTAGAACCCGTGGTCTGTGTTCTATCCATTATTTCATTCTACTCTATCCACTTCCCCTCCATTACTAGCAGGAGGAAATAATAAGTGTGGTAATCCAAACCTGATCTCCTTGCAAACAACTACTGCCAGCAGCCAGGTCAGCAGATTGGGCATCAGATACAAAATTATGAAAATTGTTTTCTCCTATATGGGAAGGGCAACAGCCACTATAGCATTAGTTGTTCCCAATACAAACCAAGCTCAAACCAATCATCAGCTCTTAAATCTGATGAGCTGAAGTGTCCAAGAGTACACATCCTTGTTGTCCTTTTTAAAAAGTGTTTAAGGCCTTATTAGTTTCTCTGATTTTGTTATCACGAAGCTTGCCCCTCTCAAATACATTAACCTGAAAAGTATCTGGCTCATGTGGCCAGTAGAAACCGCAGTGGCTACCACGACAAATGCCAGCTAGTTCATGGCATTAGGGCACAGGACTGGCTCTATATAACACTCCCCCTTTTAGACTGTGAGCCCACTGTTGGGTAGGGACTGTCTCTATATGTTGCCAACTTGTACATCCCAAGCGCTTAGTACAGTGCTCTGCACACAGTAAGCGCTCAATAAATACGATTGATAATGATGATGATGATGGTCCTGTGTGTTGTAAATGGGTCCTGCATGTAAAAAAGACCTTTGCAAGCACTCCATAATGGACTGTACCTCTGCTCACTTGTTCACTTGGAAGGATATCATCTCTCCATTGAATTGATAACTGGAAGCATGATGGTAATGATAATAATAATAATGATGGCATTTATTAAGCTCTTACTATGTGCAAAGAACTGTTCTAAGTGCTGGGGAGGTTGCAAGGTGATCAGGTTGTCCCACATGGGGCTCACAGTCTTAATCCCCATTTTACAGATAAGGTAACTGAGGCACAGGGATGTTAAGTGGCTTGTCCATAGTCAAGTGGCGGAGCCGAGAATGGAAGCAGCGTGGCTCAGTGGAAAGAGCGTGGGTTCAAACCCCGGCTCTGCCACCTGTCAGCTGTGTGACTTTGGGCAAGTCACTTAACTTCTCTGTGCCTCAGTGCCCTCATCTGTAAAATGGGGATGAAGACTGTGAGCCCCCCGTGGGACAATCTTGTCACCCAGGGCTTAGAACAGTGTTTTACACACAGTAAGCACTTCATAAATGCCATTATTATTATTATTTGCCCACTTTGTGAGCTGGGGCAAGTCCTTCACCTCTCTTTGCCTCAGTGTCCTCATTTGTAAAATGGGAATCCAATGCCTGTTCTCCCTCAGACTGTAAGCCCCATACTATTCTAACGTTCTGTACTCCCCAAGCACATAGTACAGTTGTCTGCATATGGTAAGCACTCAATAAAGTCTATTGATTGCTACCTGATTGGCTTGAATCCACCCAAATTTTTATCACATAGTAAGCGCTTAATGAATACCACCATTAAATTCATCCAACTGTCTGCAGTCCTTGCTTTTCCCTCAACTTGCTGAAGAAAGCCCAAGGCACACAACTTCAGACACTATCTTTTAACTCTGAGGGAGAAAATCATAGATAAATATCAAAAGCAGAGCAGATGAGAGTAGGACCAGTCAAGGAAGCTGCAGACCTCACTCCCTCACTGACCTGCTGGGTGGCCTTGGACCCTATTAAAGGGCCTGAGGACTTTGATGGTAACCCACCTTCCCCTTTCCCAATTTCCTCGCTCATAAAATGGGTGTAATTACCATGTGGTGCCAATCTTTAGAGAGTTTCAATTTATGTTTTCAAAGTCCTGCAGTTAAGGGCTAGTTGTTTTCAGGTCATTTGTATGGCAAGATCAACAACATTAAGTGCAACAGAGCAAAGGACAATCGTTCTGCGTGCCCAGTGAGAGCAGGACTTTGGATCCCATTTGGGCTTCTTCAGCTTCATGCACTCAGGCCTGAACTTCACTGTCAGCAGTGTCTTCTTCGAATAAGAAGGAGAACTATAAAGGTATGGATAGTCCAGTAAAAGAGTCATTGACAGGTAGTGAACAGGTTTCCTGTTTTAATGAAAATGGGATTATTTTTCAAGAACTTGAATGTTTCTTTAAATTTTATGAGTGCCAGGCAGCATCTACATGGTAACATGTAAATATAAAGCAGTACGACTAGGGAAAGAGCATGGATTTGGGAGTCACAGGACTGTATTTTAATCCCGCTCTGCCACTCTTCTTTACATGACCTTAAGCAAGTCACTTAATTTATCTGGGCCTCCTTTCCCCCATCTGCAAAAGGGGGATCCCATACCTCTTCTCTCTCCTACTTAGACTGTGACCCCCACAAGTGACCTGACGATCTTGTATCTAATGCAGCGATGTATTTACTATTGTATCTACACAATAGGCACTTAGTAAATACCATGAATAAAAGTAATATGACTCTCTCTGGCATTCACAAATGACTAAAGAAGACTCAACATCATAACTACCTGTTGACACCCAAAGCAGTGTTCAAAAAGCCTTGCTTCACGCAGAATATTAGGCTCTAGCATCAGTCCAAAGCTTAACTCACACTCTTCAAATCTTGGTTTTTAAGGTGAAGGCTTTATATTGGTTCAAGAAGAATGATGACATTTCCACAAGGAAATCCCAGCCTGTATACAGGATGGGAAGAAGGGAAAGTGCCCTGGAACAAAATAGTTTAAAATAATGAAAATGCCCAGATATCACAGTCTAAAATGCATTTTGATTTTTTCATTAACAGTGGGAATCCTGATACTTTTACTCTTTAAAGTAATATATAGCTAATAATAATAACTGGGTTATTTGTTAAGTGATTATTCTGCGCCAAGCACTGTACTAAGCGTTAGAGTAGGTACAAGAAAATCAGGTCCCATATTGGGGCTCACAGTTTAAGTAAGAGAGAGAACAGGTATTGCATCACCATTTTTCAGATGAGGGAACTGAAGCCCAGAGAAGCTAAGTGACTTGCCCAGGGTCCCACAACAGACAAGAGGTGGACCTGCATAAAATCCAGGTCTTCCAATTTCCAGGTCCATTCTCCTTCCACTACGCCAAGCTGCTTCTCAAGACAACCTCCTTGTTGTCCCGTTGTTGAGAAGCAGCAAGCCCTAGCGAAGAGCGCTCAGGCCTGGGAATCAAAAGACCTCACTTCTAATGCTGGCTCCGCCTCTTGTCAGCAGTATGACTTTGGGCAAGTTACTTTACTTCTCTTGGCCTCCGTTACCTCATCTGTAAAATGGGGAGTAAGACTGTAAGCCCCATGTGGGACAGGGACTGTCCAACCTGATTATCTCGTATCTACTGCAGCGCTTCGTAGTGCCTGGCACATAGTAAGCGCTGAACAAACATTATAGAAAAAACCCTCCTGGTTGCTTCTGGTTAGTAAACATGAACTATTAAGTTTGTGGAAATTACTTTTGAAGCAGACCCTAGTGGGCTGTTTTTTGGTCTGGCAGTCCATTTCCTGAAATTTATTTCAAATCTTCTGGGAATTGCACACAGAAAATTTTTCTAAACTGCAAGATCATTGTGGGCAGGGACTGTGTCTCTTTATTGTTATATTTTACTTTCCCAAGTGCTTAGTACAGTGCTCTGCATACAGTAAGCACTCAATAAATACAGCTGACTGACTGATTAGTGGGGTAGTTTTAATAGTTAGAAGGGATTATATGTGACTATACACCTCCCCTTCTGTCTCGTCCTCCGGGTTGCCCTCCTTTCCTCTCATTCCTCCCTTTCTTTGACTTATATTGTCTTTCTGAGGAGGCTGTCTTTAAGATCTTTAAAGTGAATCGGTTAGGTATACCTCACTGAAGGGTTCCACTGCATATATATTATCATATCCCCTTCAGGACAGGGACTGCAAGGCATATGAGGTTTAGGATTAATCTGAATCACTTTTTTGTGAAGAAGTATTTGCACTGTCTTCATAAACTAGGATTTTAATTTAAATTTGTGCAAGGTTTCATCACAAAACCACTCTAGCTTATCTCTCCTCAGGCCTTTCTTCTCCTCCTTCCCCTTCCACACTGCTAGACCACAACTCTCCCATGCTTCCAAATCCTGCAATGCCACCTTCTCCAGGAGAGGTAATCCCTCTGATTAATTTTCTTCTACCCAGGTTGTATCATCTGATAAGTCAGTAAAGCACATTCGTACTCACAGACGCGCGTAACATTTGTGTACAAATCAATTCCTCATGTATAAAATGGGGTTTATATACCCATTCTCCCCACCTCCTTATAATGTGAGCCCCTTTATAAGTGGGGTAGGGACTGTGTCTGACCTTATTAGTCTGTGTCCAATCCAGCATTTACCACAGTGCTTGGTACACAGGAAGGACTTAACAAATACCCTTATTCTTCACCCCTTTATTTCCAACAGACTACCACTCTCTCCACCTTCAAAGCCCATGAAGAACTGCATCTGCTGCGGGAAACCTTCCCTGAATAATCTCTCCACAATATTTTCCCTCCTTTCTGCACCAGCTATGCACTTGAGACTCTAACTTCCAAGCACTTGAAAACTCCCCCCACCCCTACAGCACTGCTGTACATCTCCTCATTCACAGTTGCTTCCCTACCTGTAATTTATTTTAATGTCTTTTTCCCTTACCAGATTGTAAGATCCTTGAGGACAGGATCTTGTCCACTTTATTGCACTCTCCCAAGCACTTAGTACAGTGGTCTGCAAACAGTAAGTGCTCAGTACAATAGCACTGACTGACTGATAAGAGAAGGAGCATGGCCTAGTGGAAACAGCACAAGCTGGGGAGTCAAAGAACCTGGTTTCTAATCCCTGATCCACCTCTTGTCTGCTGTGTGACTTCTGGCAAGTCACTGAACTTCTCTGTATGTTAATTGTTGTCTTATGCAGTCGAGTCATCTCCGATCCATAGCGACATCATGGCCACAAATCTCCCAAAACGCCCTGGCTCCATCTGCAATCATTCTGGTAGTGCATCCATAGAGTTTTCTTGGTAAAAATATGGAAGTGGTTTACCATTGCCCCCTTCTACACAGTCAACTTGAGTCTCCACTCTCGACTTTCTCCCATGCTGCTGCTCAGCACAGGTGAGTTTTGACTTGTAGCAGATTGCCTTCCATTTACCAGCCACTGCCCAAGCTAGGAATGGAATGTGTCTGCCGCTGCTTGACTCTCCCTCCCATAATCAAGTCTGGTAGAGTACTGGAAACTCTCCAGGTAAGGGGGGTACCTCAGTTACCTCATAAAATGGGGATTAAGACTGTGAGACTGGAATAGGCACTGTGTCCAATCTTATTAGCTTGTATCCACTCCAGTGCTTAATACAATGCCTGGCACACAGTAAGCACTTACCATAGACCATTAAAAATTCCTTATAGTTATTCATCAATCTATTTTTCCATTCTCTTGTAATAATTGGTTGTATCTCTCTTTTTCCTCCTGTCTGGAAATGATTTTGTAGTTGCCTGTGTCCCCTGTGAGATTACATGCTTCTTGAGGGCAGAGACTATGTCTTACTTACATTGTACTTTCCCAACTGCTTGGTTTGGAGGTCTGCATACGGTTGGTCCTTCACAAATATTAATGATTAACTGAGGAATTTGCGGTGAGGGTGGTGGTACTGTCAGTAGAATACCTTTCTTAAAAGTTCATTTAGGATGTTGTGAGCTGAGAGTGCAATACTTTTGTGGGCATCAAGTCTCTGCTTTCAGCCTCCCAAAGGTGTCAGCTTTAATCCTTGTATTTGGTCAGAATTTGTAAAATGCTTTTCTTCAAAGGAAAGAGAAAAGCTAAATGTGTGTGCAATTATTCTCTTTCAAAACTAGTCTTATCTCGACCTTTGTGACTGTTTATCAAAGATTAACCTAGTATCTTCTGGGGACTGCAGTTCATGGTTAATAAGATCAAATGTTGTGGGAGAGAGAGAGCAGATTATGGGAATTACTTGTGTTCCTACTCCCTCTATGGGAATGAAAGCTGTGAACTATTCTCCATACAGGTCCCACTTCAGTTGGGCTAAAAGGTGTTGATTCTCTGCTGTTGACTTCACAGGATAAAACGGTGAAGATAAAGAAACTCTTGCCGTGGGCCAATACAGCTGAAATCCACAAGGTATCCCCCACTGTTGCTGCGTAAACAATAAATGCCTGCTGGGTTTTGTGGTGACCAGTGAAGTGACTGCAAACTCAGTTGTCCATATTCCAGTCCAGAGAAATTATCAAAGTGTATATGAAAACAAAAGCATAATCCAATTGGCGGTGATCATACTATTATTATGCTTCTCTGTAGCTCTAGGAAGAAATTAGCTTGAGTTCACAATCACTGCCCTTCAAGAGCTGACTTTGTCTTAAGGCAAGTCTGGCAGCATCATCTATCCAAGTGTCCTAATAATAACGATGGTATTTGTTGTGCTCTTCCTATGTGCCAAGCACTGTTCTAAGCACTAGGGTAGATACAGGGTTATCAGGTTGGACACAGCCCCTGTCCCACGTGGGGCTCACAGTCTTAATCCCCATTTTACAGGTGAGGTAACTGAGGCACAGAGAAGTGAAGTGTCTTGCACAAGGTCACAGACAGACAGGTGGCAGAGCTCCCAGGCCCATTTTCTAACCATTATGCCAACCATCAAGCCAAAATACTAAACTAGTGGCAGGAAATGGGAGATGCTTATCTCAAGGGAAGCACCCTCAAAGAGTTGAACTATTCCTTCAGTTAAAAAAAAATCCTACTTGCATCCATGTTTGTAATATGAGTGGTTCCTTACTCTTTCAATCAGTGGTATTTATTGAGCACTTACTTTGTGCAGATCACTGTAGTAAGCACATGGAGAGTACAGTAGAAAAGAATTGGTAGACTCCCATTCCCTGCTCAGCTCTCAAGGATAAAGCAGAACCAGGAAAATGAGCAATTTTTGATTTATTACCCTTTAAAGGAGAATTCTTGAAACAGCACATAATTGTGAGAGCCTACTGAGCATCCAAACCACAGGACCACATTAACATACCAGTGTTCTGCGTGTTTGTTTTCTGTTATGTGGGAGCTCTTATCCCACTTACAATGTTGGCTCTGAAACAATTCCTTCTATATTAGAGGGAAAGTGATGACCAAAAGCTCTACTCCTTTCCTGGTTTTAAAGGAACCTCCTGAGGTGGTTACTTTAAACATGACAGTATGGTTAGCCTTCACAGGTTTAAGCCTCTGTCTCCCCCTTTTAGACTGTGAGCCCACTGTTGGGTAGGGACCGTCTCTATATGTTGCCAATTTGTACTTCCCAAGCGCTTAGTACAGTGCTCTGCACATAGTAAGCGCTCAATAAATATGATTGATTGATTGATTGATTATTTTACAGTACTCCATTTTTAGTTCAGTTGGGTGGATTTTTTTTCAAGGAGAGAGAGAAAGGGGAGTCAGATACAAAATTGTTGCCAGACCAAAGCTAGCTGAGTAATGAAAATGCAAACTCAGGCTCCTACACTTATCTGTTGTACTCTAGTAACACTGACATTTCACTGATGCCCAGTGAGTACTTAGTGAGGGTTTTGGCACTTTATCATTCTTTCTCAGCACCATATTTACACCATGTAATCTCCAGAAAGCTGCAGGGAGGAAAATAGGATAGCCCATAATTATTTCAGCAACAGGATTTGGTATCAGAAGGCAACAGAGGCAGAACTGTTATGTCATCTAGGAGATGAAACCTTACACCCTTTTTAAATGGCTTTATTTGCATTCGCATTAAACCATTGTTCACACAGCTGCATTCATCACTATTGGTGGAAGATTGGCCCTGTATGACTCTTGAATCATCTCTTCTCAGCCACCTTGGTCACTGAATAATCAACTAGCCTTTTCTCTGTCACACAGATGTCCTCACCCAAATAAGGGAGAAGTAGTTTGTCCTGGTGGATAGAGCACTAATAATAATAATAATAATGGCATTTATTAAGCGCTTACTATGTGCTAAGCACTGTTCTAAGAGCTGGGGAGGTTACAAAGTGATCAGTTTGTCCCACTACCCTGGTAATCAGAAGAACCTGGATTCTAATCCCAGTTCCTCCACTTGTTTGCTATGTGACCTTGGACAAGTCACTTAGCTTCTCTGTATCTCAGTTACTTCATCTGTAAAAATGTGCCCCTTGTGCGATGGGGACTATGTCCAACCTGATTAGCTTGTATCTATCCCAGCCCTTAGTAAAGTTCCTGGCACACAGTAAGTTCTTAACAAATACCATTAAAAAAAAGGGGAGACTTTACGAAAGGGAGATCTAAGTAGTCATGCAGTCTTGAGCGAGAACTTAGTTCACCGAAGAACACTTTTTCTGCTATTAAGTATCTGAGCAGAAAGCAGCCAACATAGTGAGTCTGGACTTGTATTTAAATACCATTATGAAAAGAGGAACATCTTAGTTCCCTGCTGTCCTCTCTTCCATTTCATTTCTTCTTTTATCCACTGTCGGTCATGGGGCCTGTCTATATTTCTGTTCCTAATCCAATAGCAGATACTCAGGAAGTCCTTGAAGGATGTTCAGAATGCTGAGAAGTTTTGCACAGCCTTAACTCACCCCTATGTGCCCCTATGGGAAGCAAGTACTCCAAAGCCAAGGTAGTGAAGGGGGATGAGGAGAGGTCCAGGAAATGAAAAATCACTTAAGGTCAGTTATGCAGCTCCTTTAGCCCAGTGACAGCTGGGGAATTTCCTGATAATATCTTCTTTTTACAACAGGATTATTGAGTTGGGGACTTCTGTGAATCATTTTCCTTCACTCCATCCCTTCCACCTCTATCAACCAATCAATCGTATTTCTTGAGTGCTTACTTAGGCAGTGCATAGTGCTAAGCGCTTGGGAGAGTGCAGTCTAACAATATAATAGAGTTGGAAGACACATTCCCTGTCCACAACAAGCGTACAGTCTAGAGGGGGAGACAGACATTAATATAAATAAATAAATTACAGATATGCATAAGTGCTGTGGGGCTGAGGGAAATCGATAAATAATGTTGACGAGCACCTATCATTCCTGCCCTCAAGGAGTATAAAATCTAGCAGAGAGAAAGACAAGTAGGAGGAAGAAATAGTTTGAAGATATCTGTTTGTACTGGTTTCAGGAGATGTCGCAAGTTCATTAAATATACATAATAGTAAAAGGTGAAAGAGAAATGTAGAAATGCAGAAATCCAACCACCAAATTCTGTTTTTCATTAATTCAAGGAGCAGCATCAGTGACAGGCATGCAGTTGTTACTGAGCTTGGGCGGGAAACACCTCTGGGAAGTTAAATGCTTCCCTCTTTCAAAGGGAAAAACACCGCCGATGAGCAGTGCTATGTGAAGCAAGAAAGATGATTTCAAGAACATAGCTTTGGAAAAATACCAAGAGAGATCTTTTGAGAGAAGAGACGGCCAAAGAAACAGAAAGGCCAAAGTAGTCATGCTAAGTCAGTTGGACTCAACTTGAGTCTAAAACTGGCACTAACTGCGGGACAAGTGGTGGATTTTTTAATTTGCGCTAGCGAGTTGGGTGCACGGAGGCCTGATTGCCCTCATGTTCTGTGTCTTCCTGGACAAAGAGGCCTTTGGTTATATGGCAGGAAGAAAGAGGGCAATGGGCCTTTCAATTAGTTTCATACTTCCTCTGCCTGAGCTAAAGCACTGTGATTCTATTGTCCTGATAGTCTTTTCATGAAAGCTCCAGGATTTGAGTATCATTTGTTTATTTATTCTGATGGTCAAGTCAACATTAATAACACCTTTTATGGTCCTAGAGTCCCTGAAGGACAACCATGTGACCACAGTCATAAGAAAGGTTTGTAAAATGGGGTCTAGTGTTTTCAGTTTTATTAAAGGAGAAACATCCTGAAAGCAAAGTCTACGCCTTGTTTGAAGGATCACTTCATCCTATGGAAGATGTCCTGGAACACACAAAGCAAACCTCCTTGACTCATACTGGTGACTGAGGTTTAAAATTTGGGTGTGTCCTGGTTTCTGGTAACCATTTCTAGTTTGTGGTGCTCTCCTCTGAATGAAAGTGTGAGATAGGAAGAATTTAGAAAAAAAATCCCTTGTAATGGGAGGAAGCCTTTATTGCTAGTTAAGAACACTTTCCTAGCCCTCCAGAGCCTAAGAATTGCTCTCCTCAGGAGTAGCAACTCACACCTCTCTAAGTGAATTTTGGGCAACTTACCACAGGCTGAGACTAAAAGCTTAGCCCCCAGGCCCATAAACTTCCCTGAGGGGCTCCTCAGTTTTATTGTGTCTCTCTGGACAGTGGGCTTTGTTGTGGACCAACTGCCAATAGGGAAAGCCCGACTAAAATTGAAATAGAGAGACCGCATATGTGTGAAAAGTTGCAACAACCAGAGACCTCAAATAAAGCTTTGTATGTTGCAATGCAAAGGAATTTTATCTTCTATTTTGGCCCAAATAATATTGAACTGACAGCACAGGCTCAGATCTCACCTAATTTTCAAATTTTCCTTAAAGCCAAATTCTCACAGACACTTGCAGGGGAGTATGGTGAACTTTATTTTGGCTTTAAAGAGCTCATATTTCTCCCACTAGGCCAAACCCAGATCACTCTTAGTACTACTTCAACTCCACCCAGACTCAAAAGTTGTCTCTTTGGAGGAAAAGAAATAACTTAAAAATCAAGGATTTGGGGAGATGTGAAGCCACTAATTTTAGCTACTATGTTTTAGAAAATAGGTTATAACAATATTATTAGGTTTTCTGAAAAACAGACTAAAATATTTTTATAGACCAGGTTAGATTGGATTTATTTAGATTGGATTAGATTATTTGGATTAGATTATTTATTTGGATTAGATTTATAGGTTAGATTGGATATGAGATCAGTCAATTATATTTATTGAGTGCTTAAAGGAGTAGGAGAAATGAGGGCTTAGTCAGGGAAGACCTCTTGAAGATGATGTGATTTTAATGAGGCTTTGAATGTGGGGACAGTGAAGGTCTGCCAGAAATTAAGGGGGAGTGTCTTCCGGGCCAGTGATCTGTCAGATATGAAGGTGGAGTGTCTTTCAGGACAGAAGTAGGACACGGGTGAGGAGTCGGCAGAGAGATAGCCCAGGTCGAGGTACAGTGAGTAGGTTGGTGTTACCAGAGTAAAGTGAAAGTGCTGAGTTGTAGTGAGAATTCAAAAAAGTCCTGAGTAGGAGGAGGCTAGGGGATTCATTGTTGTAAAGCAAATGGTAAGGAGTTTCTGTTTAATGTGGAGGTGGATGTTCCTGAGGAGTGAGGAAACATGGACTGAACATTTTTTTAGATAAATGATCCGGGCAGCAGAGTGAAGTATGGACTGGACTAGGGAGAGACAGGACACAGGGAAATAGAAGCTACTGGGGGAAACTAGGTTCTGGGTCAACTGGGAATTCAGTGATTCGGGCTAAAGCTGTCCCTAGTATTCAAATTTATTCT
The DNA here is from genome assembly GCF_015852505.1 of Tachyglossus aculeatus. Taxonomy (NCBI): domain Eukaryota; kingdom Metazoa; phylum Chordata; class Mammalia; order Monotremata; family Tachyglossidae; genus Tachyglossus; species Tachyglossus aculeatus. Next base: position 30,659,111 of record NC_052077.1, read on the forward strand.
TTTTAATGCCTGTCTCCCACTTCCTCCCCCTTCAACTTATAAACTCCTTGAGTTCAGTGATCGTATCTACTTATTTCATTGTGCTTTCCCAAATTCATAGTGCAGTATTCTGCACAGAGAAAGTGCTTAATAAATACCAGTGATTGGTTGACAGAAAGGTAGGGGCAGTCGGGGGAGGGCACAATACTCCTTTTCCTTTAATATAAGCCCCAGCAAATTTGCTCCAGAGGGTTGAATCAGAACCGACTACTGCCCAAAGAGGTGATCATAGATGGAGGGGAAAATCAGTCCTGGCCTTGTGGTTCTCCTGCACTTACCCAGCAAATCTCACAGAAGACTTTAGTTCTTTAGTAATACTTTGGGTTTTTTACAGTCCCTTTTTCCTATCCAAACATTTTAACAATACTGCATCCTTAATTTTCCCAATGAACAACATCAAATAATGTCAGGAGATACAATCCGGGATTTGATTTCCTTTGGGCTCAGAAACCCTAGATTTTACCTTTCTTTATGAGGATTTTCCACTCCCTTTTCCTTCGCACTAACCCTCCCCTTTTCAGGGTTAGCTCCACAGCCTTATACTTTCAGATGTGTGACTTTTTTTTTCTTAAAGTGGCAACATTTTAACCCAAACTGAATGCTTAGGGATCACATTTAATGTTTGAGAGACTCTGGAATAACACTGTCTTGTGTTCTTTAAATCAATACAACTTTGACTGGGCTCAAGTTAGATTGATTTGCTGTGTCTTTTATATTGGTTATTTATTATCCCTGACTTGTGTTGTTTACTCAATAGCCTCATGTGCACGTGCCACTGATCCATTAGGAAATGCACTGAAAATTTGTGGAAGATCACTTTCTATGCACAGAATTTAAAAAAAGGATTTTACTACTACTAAAAATAATGATGCCATTTATTAAGCACTTACTATGTACAAAGCACTGTTCAAAGCATTGAGGAGGTTACAAGGTGATCAGGTTGTCCCATGGGGGGCTCAGTCTTAATCCCCATTTTACAGATGAGGTAATTGAGGCACAGAGAAGTTAAGTGACTTGTCCAAAGTCACACAGCTCACAATTGGCGGAGCCAGGATTTGAACCCCTGACCTCTGACTCCATAGCCCGGGCTCTTTCCACTGAGCCACGCTGTTTCCATGCTACTACGATGGAGGTGGACAACATTTATATTATAATGAATGAAATTGAATATTTGTTCAAATATTCATTGCTTCCTGACTCCACCAAGTTTTGTAGAAATCAGTGGTGGGAGTAGTTCACTCTGTGCCAAGGAAAGGACAAAATGAATGGAAAGACTGAAAAATGCTTGGGATAAATTATAATTTTTCTCTCTGGGACCTCAAAAGTTTAAACTGTCACATGCTAATGCAGCCTGGAAATCACTCAACAAAATGAACCAGTCAAAGTGGGATAACCAAGTCTTTCCCCTCTTCTTCAGACCTCTTTCAGCATTCATAGTCAGTGCTTGAATTAATGAGAGAGGGGGAAAGGAAGAAAGTTTGTGCTTCATTTTAATTGGAAAAATGAGGAAGAAGGAAGGTCTATCCCTTGGTCACATATTTAACCCCTAAAGGAGTGAATTAGTTTCATGCCCTTGGGCTATCCCACTTCAAGCATTGCTCCAAGCCAATCCAGTTCCAACACATCCTTCCAGACTCCAGATTCCAGGAGCACCTGGAGGGAGAGTTGAGCTCCAGGGTTGGTCGGAGGTATGGGGCTGGTGTCAGACCTGAGTGGCTCCAGAGATTCCTGTGCCAAACTGGACATTTGAGCCATACTAAATGTTGCCCAGGTCAGTACCAGAACCCATGGCCTCAGGAAAGATCTACAGGATGGACTCTTCAGACCTTTCCAAAATGAACTCCCTCAGGTACAGGTAGAAGCACTATTTCTTCAAGGGTTCGAATCCCGGCTCTGCCGATTGTCAGCTGTGTGACTTTGGGTGAGTCACTTAACTTCTCTGTGCTTCAGTTACCTCATCTGTAAAATGGGGATAAAGACTGTGAGCCTCCTGTGGGACAACCTGATCACCTTGTAACTTCCCCAGCGCTTAGAACGCTGCTTTGCACATAGTAAGCTCTTAACAAATGCCATCATCATCATCATCATTCAGTAAAAAAGACATTAGGAACATGTGTCCATGGTAAATTATGATTTGGAGATAGAACAAAGGAATCTGGAAGTACTCATTTCTTGCCTCTCTCTCTAACTAAAACCGCTGCTCTGGTTTGATGCAAGGACGAGTTTTGTTTTCATTTTTATTTTTAATCCAGACCAACTTTCTGTGATTTCACAGTGGACTAGCCAGAACAGACTCTTCAACAAAAGAGGTCTGCCACTACAAGTGTCTTTTCTAATGCGGATGATGTTGATGAGAGGTGTTCATTTTGCATATCAAGAGCCTTTTAGTGAGAGGCTGAAGAAAACGGCTGTCTGTGGGAACTCAACAGAAGGGTTGGCTTCTTGGTCCTCCTCCATATAATAAAACTCTTTAAGAGCTGTCAGGTTTGAAGGCGAAGTGATAAACGCTTCATTTCACCCTTGTGGGTGAAGATGTGGATCTGCGTTGTTTCAGAGATGAAAGTGAAGCTTTTGAGAGATGAAAGTGCAAGCTTATCCTGGAGGATTATTCTTTTATGCATATCTTGTCCTGTGAGGTAATGCTAATAATAATGGTATGTATCAACCTTGGGCCTTTCGGGTGAATATCCAAACTACCTAGTTTGGAGAAAACAATTACGTTGCTTTCCCAAAGATAATGATTCAGGTGATGGTCAACAGAAATCATTTTCACCCAAGGATAGGATAAAATAGAGGACATTCAAGTAGGAAAAAGAAAGACAATAACAACACTCTCTCTGCCATCACTAAGGCAGGATTTCCAGGTCCACTAGCTCAATCAATCGATAGTATTTATTGACCACCTACTATGTGCCAAGCACTGTACTGAGCACTGGGGAGAGTACAATATAAGAGTTGGTAGCTACTTGAGGGGAGGGATCTACTGTATTATACTCTCCCAAGCACATAATAGAGTGCTATGCACCCAGTAAGTGATTACTTAATAAATACCACTTATTGAGTACTTCCTACTTCCTATTGCCAACACTTTCTAAAGGCCCTTCTTCCAGTGAGTGCCAATTATCCTGCTGGGAACCTTAGGTGGTAGTAGTTGGAAGCAGTCTAAGTCTGTCAGTGGAAACAACAGCATGACATAATGAGAAGCAGCACAACAACGACGACGTAATGGATAGAGCACAGACCTGAGAGTCAGAAGGTCCTGGGTTCTAATCCTGATCTGCCACTTGTCTGCTGTGTAACCTTGGGCAAATCCCTTCACTTCTCTGGGCCTCAGTTAACCCATCTGTAAAATGGGGATTGAAACCGTGAGCCCCATGTCGGGCAGGGACTGTGTCCAAACCGATATGCTTGTATCCACCCCAGTGCTTAACAAAGTGTCTGGCACATAATAAGAGCTTAACAAGTACCATAATTATTAATAAACAGAATGAAATTCACTTTTCTAACCCACCCTCCCCTCTTGAGTAGTTAGAGCTTACACATTGTTAAAATATTTATCTTTGATAAATCTTACTGCCAGGAAGATATGAAAGAATTTGGAGTCGGAGTCTGGAAGAAAAACTAAGGCAGAAAAGATTTAAAGAAAATATGTACTCCTTGACAAAGACCAAAGGTGAGGGAAAGGGAGAATGATGATAAATGTCTATAAATAGCTAAGGTGATGGATTTTTTTAGGGTGATGATGGACAAAACTTACGAAAATTACGAAAAGGAAAATTTATGAACTTCTCCAGGAAAGGATTTCCCTGCAAACCCTGCAACTCCTGCTCCTTAATTCCCAACTTCTGTTTCCAAGTTGCCTGGAGATTTAAAGAGAGAGAGGTGGGGGAGGGAGGAAGTGAGGCAGGGAATCTATTCTCCAGGAGAAATTGGTTGCAGCCTAGCCTTGAGATTTAATGGTCCGCATTTCTTCTCTTAACACACTTCTAAGTAAAATAAAGTGTTTCCATGGAAATAAGAAAATTGGATTTAATTTCACCAAGGACTAGGTAAATGGAGAGAACAAGATCAGGGAAGAAGTTGCCAGACATTCTGAAAAGTGACCAACTCATCACCAATTTTTAATCACTTTTGCCCAAGTGACCTATTCTCTTGCATTTTCTGCCTCTGTCGGTTAATTCTGATAGCTGTGTGCTGCTTACTGAGCAAGAGTGCAAAGAAGAAAAACTATTGTTCCTGCTCACCAAGCTATTTTCTTTTCCTCAATTCCTCTTTAATACCCTTATGCTTTATAACACATACTGCAATCATGACTTCCAACAACCAAGAGTGTTATCTTGAATGTGGATTAGTTAACCAAAAAGAATAAATGTAATGGAGATTGGCAGTAAAATAACACAATATCAATTAAAGGTATTGACTGAGTGCTTGTGTGCAGGCACTATATATTGAACCCTAGGGAGAGTATAATGGAGTATGAAGATATAATAGATGGCAGAAATTAATGTCTGCTTCCCTCATCCCCAAAATACTAAGTGTAATGTACACTTAGTACACTAAGCACTTGGGAAAGTATAATGGAAGCACAGAATATATTCCTAACCCACGAAGAGGAGGCTGGACTCAGGGTGAGAGAGGAACAGCTCTCTCAGGCAGCAATTACCAGGATCGACTCAGTCGATTGTATGTATAGAGTGCTTACTGTGTGCACTGTACTAAGTGCTTGGGAGAGTACAATATAACAATAGTCAGATTATTAACTGACTATTGACTATTATTAACAATAATAATTCCCTGCTCGCAGCAAGCTTACAGTCTCTAAACACTAGGAGGTACATGATCTTTTGACCAAAGCTTATCCCTGTAATGGCCCAAGACAACTTTTCCCCCAATCCCAACATATTATAACAAAAGTAACTCTTGACCAATGCCATTTTGGTGTGAATGAAAATGGAAGTGGACAACTTGCACTATTTAGGGAACATGAGTTTTAATTTTGTTATTGTTGTTTTGAAATAAACATGGGTTTCCCCAGACTGAGTCAGAGAGCCCTCAGTGTGCTCACTGTCTATGGACATTCAAGAGTTCTACATATAAGGAGAAACCAAAGGCACCGTAATCCTCACATGTAGTTCTATATCCCTACATTCTAGTAAAGATCTCTGTAAAGATCTCTAAGGGATGGACTCATTACAAGCCCTGTGTTACAGGATCAGTCAATCAATCAAATTTATTCCTTGAGCACTCACTGAGTGCAGAGCACACTGTTTAAGGCTAGCTTTGTCCCCTATTTATTTGTGGCATTTGTAAAACGCTTACTATGTGCCCAGTGCTGTAACAGATGCAGTATAATCAGATTAGACCCAATCTGTGTCCCACACACAGTTTAAGGGGAAGGGATTTTATCCCCATTTCACAGATGAGAAACCTAAAGCCCCTGGGAGTTAACTGACTTGCCGAAGATCACCCGGCAGGCAAGTGACAGAGTCAGCAGTGGGAACCCAGGCCCCCTCCCTTTCCACTAGGCTAGGCACACAACTTCAGGAACTACGGAGTGAAGTGGGGAAAATTCCTTCCACATTCTCCCATGGTCTCTCCTGGGAAAGCGTTTGGGTAACGGATACCTGCCACGGCCCTCCCCATATCGGCCGAGTGACAAGAGCATGGGTTTGGGAATCAGAGGTTATACGTTCTAATCCCGGCTCTGCCATTTGTCTACTGTGACCTTGGGCAAGTCACTTAACTTCTCTATGCCTCAGTTACCTCATCTGTCAAATGAGGATTAGGACTGTGTCCAACCTGATTACCTTGTATCTACTCCAGCGCCTAGAACAGTGCTTGGCATATATTAAGCACTTAACAAATACTGTAATTATCATTATTATTATTATTATCTCCCTCAGCCAGGTGCAAAATATGGCATAGGAGTAATGTGTCCTGGGCTGTTCTCCAGCACCAGCTAGTCTGGTTCTGGCTATTTTTTCCCTCTCCACAGTGGGAAATTTGGGTCTTCCAATTGTCAAAATAGAGTGGGAGGTGACCTCACTTGGTGTAGGGGTGGAGGGTAGGGACCGCCTCTATATGTTGCCAACTTGTACTTCCCAAGCGCTTAGTACAGTGCTTTGCACACAGTAAGCACTCAATAAATACAATTGAATGAATGAATGAGAGAAAACTTTGCAAAAGTGTGGGGGGAAAAGTGAATCTCCAGTGGGGTTATGTAAACTATTGGGAGGAAAATGTCAACTTCTGATGTTTTCCTCACTTATTATGAAAGACAGAATAGTTCTTCGAGCATCTGGGAGGAGGGCGGTTGTGGGGAAGATGGGGGAGATATTGTGAAAAATAAATTTATCATTACTCTGGGTTCTTTTGAAAGTTAATTGGCATGTCTATAGAGCTTGGAAGATAAAGCAAAAAATAAGTCATTAATGCTCCATGTGTCAACCAAGAAGACAGAAAAGTTTGAAGTTAAAACCATCTAGGCCAGTAACCTTCACTAGATTTAAGTTGGAAGTCCACATGAGGGATGGCAGAATTTTGCTTTCAAAGCTTAAATTTATGGAGTCACAGGGTTGAAGTTGCTTTTTTAAAAAAATGTTATTTGTTAAACATTTAATATGTGACAGGCACTGTACTAAGCACTGGGGTAGATACAAGCTAATCAGGTTGTAAACTAGCCACAGTCTTAATTCCCATTTTGCAGATGAGGTAACTGAGGCACAGAGAAGTTAAGTGACTTGCTCAAGGTCACACAGCAGACAAGTGGTGGAGCCAGGATTATAATCCAGGATCTCTGACTCTCTGGCCCCTGCTCTTTCCATAGGCAACACTGTCTCTCAAACACATACTATTGATCTACCTGAACATCTACAACACAGTTCTTATATTTTCACTTTAGTCCACATCCACATAATGTGTGTGACAATCCTCATATGATCTCTGGTTGCAGAGGTCACCATCACTTCACACATATCTATTATTCAGATTACTAGATTTGATGATCTCATTTGGAATTTTCTTTTAAGCAAATAAACCAGTCCTGGATGTGAATGTGAGAATCCGCTTTTCAGGTAACCTTATAAAAATGGACTTTTCTTCTCACTTTACCAAATAGAAAATGGAAATTACCAAATTGAGAAAAGTGACTATCCTATTTCCAGGGTAATAAGGTGATGTTCTTTCCTTAATTTTCTCAGAGTAAAGATAAACAGAAAATGAATTAATCAGTTCTGCTGTCAAATTTTCCACAGCCCAAGTGCAGTTAACCTGACAAGGCTCAGTCTCTATAGCTACAATGTAAACACGCAGGATCCACAGTAAATCCATCAACAATATTTTGAGCCTACTAATTCCCCTCTTCCTCTACACTGTGTTTCCAGATCTTGGTTGAATGCCTTTTGCTGGACAGTTCCCAGAATCTGCACAAGGAGCCTGGTGAACAGAGCTTCTGTTAGAATCTCTTTCCAGAATCCCTCTCCTCCCACTCGCTATCCCAGCTCCTCTGCTGAAGGTGCTTTCTTAGACTTTGTTATTCACCCTTTATCCATCTCCCATCCCAGCCCCACAACACGTATGTACATATCTGTAATTTATTTATGTATATTAATATCTATCTCCCCCTCTAGACTGTAAACATTGTGGGCAGGGAATGTGTCTGTTTTATTGTTATATTGTACTCTCCCAAGTGCTTGGTACAGTGCTCTGCCCACAGTAAGTGCTCAAAAAATACAACTGACTAGCAATCACTGAATGTGGTACTGAAGTCAGTGAGTCTTTTTTGCACTGATAAAAGATAAAAGGAGATAGAAAAGGAAAGGCCCAAACTGTTAGAATTTAGAATGAGAGTGACCAGAACTATGAGAATTTAGAATTGTAATCCTCAGATTTCAGTATTTCACAGTTAGAATAGTGGCTATGAAAAATAATCTCTGTTACCAGCCCATTAATAAGGTTGCTGATCTGGGACTTAGGAAAAAATAACAATGGTAGTACTAGTAATATTATCTATTTAACACCTGTTATGTGCAAAGCACTGGGAAAGAAATACATAGATGAAATTTTGTCATGATTCCTGGCTTCAAGGGGCTCACAGTCTAAAAATTCAGGGCCAGAAGGTGAAGAAAGGTGGATAAAGTTTCAAAGGCCTTAGACAGGAAAGTAGTATCAAGATTTTAGGCTCCACATAGCTCCATTACACAAGTCTCAGCTATGGCCACACCTGTGACCTTCTCGACATTCTAAAACTTTGGAAGGTCATATGCTGCAGATGGATGAGTCCTACCACAGACTAAGGTAGCCATGCCCTTCCCTTCCCACATCACCTCCATCCTGCAACCAAAATTCCACCATAGTCTTTTATTCTCCAAACCTTCTGTGCCACACTCAGGATGCACATTTGAAAATTCTCAATATGGTTCTAGGCATAAAGACAAATCACCATTGCTGCTTATGATTCTTTCTTGCTGCTTCTACAGTACTGGACTGGGAGACAGGAGAATTGAGTGCTAATCCCTGCTCCATCTCCTGCCTTTAGTGTGACCTTGGACAAGTCATTTCTGTTCTCTGTGATGCAATTACCATATCAGTAAAATGGTGCTTCCATACCTGTCCTCCCTTCTACCTAGGCTGTAAGCTCCATGTGGGGCAGGGACTGTGTCTGACCTGATTATCTTGTATCTTCCCCAATGCTTAGCATATAGTACATAGGGGAAGAAGTCTGTGCTTCCCCATACTCATCCAGCCCCTAAAGTAATATGACCAAATTTCCAGGGACACTCCCTTTTGATTGGAGTGTCATTTGCTTCTGTGGAATTCTCTCCAAGTATTTAGTAAAGTAGTAATAGAGTAGTCTGCACAGAGTAAGTGTTCAATAAATTCTATTGACTGAATGGAGAGAAAACTGAGCAGGACACTTTGGTGAGAAGAAACATGAGGACTTGAGATGCTAATTTTCTCATTTTTCAATGAGAATGGGTTTTGCCCTGTGCAGACCATTGCTTTCCCCTAAACCAATAACACCCTTTCCCACTCTGCTCCCTCAGGTATCTATGGCCAAGGTTCTTTATGGGCCTGCCTCCCTCACTCTCTACAACACTCATATATATATACCTATAAACTGGACTGCTTTCAATCCTGGCCCCGCCACTTGTCTGCTGTGTGACCTTGGGCAAGTCACTTCACTTCTCTTGGCCTCAGTTCCCTCATCTGTAAAATGGGGTTTGAGACCATGAGCCCCACATGAGACAGGGCCTGTGCACAACATGATTTACTTGTATCCACCCCAGTGCTTAGTACAGTGCTTGGCACATAGTAAGCACTTAAATACCATCATTATTATTATTATAGCCTCCCCCATCTCCCATGATCTTCTACATGTTTTGTTTTGTTGTCTGTCCCCTCCTTTTAGACTGTGAGCACGTTGTTGGGTAGGGACCGTATCTATCTGTTGCCGACTTGTACTTCTCAAGCACTTAGTACAGCACACAGTAAGCGCTCAATAAATACAATTGAATGAATGAATGAATGAGTGTAGTGTCCATCCATATCATCACAGGGCAGGGGGGAAGGGGGAAAGGGGGATCTTATGGGGAAAAAGGCTAGGTGGGAGGAGGGAACAGTAAAGATTCTTCTCCTCCTGACCCTATTCCTGGAATTCAGTGCTGAGGGGTTAGTTCCTGCACTCAAGGGGAGCTCCAAGTTCCAGATCTGGGAACAGATGGTGGAAGTCAGGGGAGCTGGGGACCAAGGGGCTGAACAAGCCAGGCTCCACTCTGCCAGCGGCCACCTGGAAGTGAAGAAGAGAAATCAATCAAAGACCGCAGATTGGGTCTGGCAGGGCCTTTGGCTTCCAGCCTGGGTTGTCTATTCTGCTCGATAAATATTTGGCAGAGCTGATAACACGCTCTAACGTGCACGGCTATGGTAAATCCTTCTGGGTGGCATTTTTTGGCTTTACAGAACCTCCAGTTTCCAGATTCTAAGAAGTCTGTTTCCATAATGGATTTCCCCTCCATTATGTCAGCCTGCTAATTTTGTGTTTTATGGGGTTGCTTGGGCCTGTCACGGAGTTATAACTGGCATGCATTCTAAGCAAGAATGCTGCATGAATTACAATGCATTCCCGCCCCCCAACCTGCCACTCAGAGTAGTAAAGTCGCATGAGAAAGGAAACCCAAATAGTGAGTGGCAGGAGAGGTTATCATTACCACTACTTACTGAGCAACTACCATGTGCCAATCTCTGTACTGGCTGTTTGGAAACAACCACTTAAAGTATACTATAGTAGTAATACTAATAGTATTCATTTAGCATACTGCTCAACAGGCAGTAAATGCTAAGTGCTGGGAAAGAATACCCAGGTGGGAAACTAGATTGGGACCCTGACTCTAAAGGAGTTTCTAGTCTAACACCAACCCACTCCTGGCAACCTCACTCTTAGATTATGAGCCCATTTGGAGCCAGAGACCATGTCTGTATACCTCATCCATGCATTTCCTTCAAAGCACTTAATATAATGCTTTGTACATAGAAAGTGCTAAATAAATGCCATTGCTCCTTCTCCTCCTCTTCCTCCTCCCACTAAAACACCACAGCCTACCCACAGAAACCCCACCCCTGGGAGCAGGCTTCACTGATTTTTCTCTCACCAGTTCCCACCCACACAACTAAAGGTCCCTACTTTGTTCCAGGATCACCTCTATTCCAGCCAACTCTCCATTTTCTCTCTGAGGAAATGCTTGGGGGGGAAAAATTCCTGTCAAAATAAAAGCAGGTACTCATCCTTGAGAGGATCATCACCCTAAGGGGCCAGAAGCAATGAATGGCCCATGACAATCTATGAAAATGGCAAGAATTTTTCTTTTATCAGTTACAATGCATAACCCTAATAATTCCCCCAGCTTGACATGCAAGCTATCCCACAGAGAAGATTAGATAACTCAAAGCAGATCCAGTTAGCACTGCCTGGCCTCCACACCCAGTATCTGTCACTCCCTGGCCTGAGTCCTCCTCATAAACACCAAAATGATCTCAGACTCTAAATAGAAGACACCTGGGAAGAGCTGCACAAAGCAGATTGTGGCAATTTACAAAGCTTTGCGTAGACATGAGCAAACAGACCACCTTACAGCTTGAGATATTTAGTGGGGAATCATCATTGAAGCTGCCGGATGAATGTGTCAGTATTCTTGTAATTACCTCTCGTCTGCTTGGCGCAAATTAATTTACTTCAAACGTTTCTCTAAAGGGTGAGACAGGGGAATAGACTCCATTCAGGGATCCTTATGGCAGTAGCGTGAAGTAGAGAGAAGCAGTTGTGGCCTAAGTGGAAAGAACACGGGCCTGGGAATCAGAGGACCCCAGCTCTACCAAGTACCTGCTGTGTGACCTTGGGCAAGTCACTTCATTACTTTGTACCTCAGTTCGGTCCTCCACAAGATGAGGATTCAATACAGGTTCTCTCTCCTATTTAGACTGTAAAGCCCCATAAGAGACCTGATGATCTTGTATCTACTCCAGCTCTTAGTACAGTGTTTGGCACATTTCAAGCACTTAACAAATACCACAAATATTATTATTATTAAGTTAAAAAGCACCATTTGATTATTCCAGACATTTGGATAGGAAAGACATCCTGGCATTTTCAAACCTCTTCCCTACCCTGTTAGTCTTTTCCCACTGTTGAGTAGGGACTGTCTCTATATGTTGCCAACTTGTACTTCCCAAGCACTTAGTGTAGTGCTCTGCAAACAGTAAGTGCTCAATACGATTGATTGATTGATTCTCCAAACATCCAGGGGGAAAGAGGAGAGCTTTAAGTGATACTGATCCAAACTGAGCGGCACAAAATGCTGAGTGATTTAGTGGGGAATGCTCAGTGCAGTCTGACATGATTGGGGCTGGGAACCAATTGGGAGAAATTCTAACATTTTACTTGCAAATAACTAGATCATGTCACAACTTAGAACTTGGGAGTCATTCCAGATTTGAGGAGGATTGCACCTGTTTGGTGACACAATAACAGACCATTTTCCTTTATTCATGCATTTGAGCAGTTTTTAACTATTATCAGTAATGGACATGAAGCCCATTAAAAAAATGGAGCTCCTTTCCTCTCTGAAATTTCAATTGTCCTGGATTCCTGAAAACCAGGGACATAAACTTGGAGCACGGGTATGAGGGCAGAGTTCAACTCTCTCTGTAAGGGATGCCTAGGAATTTTCATGCTATCAGGGGCCAAGGTGGAGTAATGGAGGATGGAGTGGTTGGGGTTGGAGTGTGGACAGGATTTACAATAATAATAATAATGGTATTTGTAGAGCATTTACTATGTACAAAGCACTGTTCTAAGCGCTGGGGGGGATACAAGGTGATTAGGTTGTCCCATGTGGGGCTCACAGTCTTCATCCCCATTTTCCAGATGAGGTAACTGAGGCACAGAGAAGTTAAGTGACTTGCCCAAAGTCACACAGCAGACAGTGCTTTGCACATAGTAAGTGCTTAATAAATGCCATTATAAAAGTGGAGGAGCTGGAATTCTAACCCATGACCTCAGACTCCCAAGCCTGTACTCTTTCCACTGAGCCACGCTAATTTATCTCATTCACCATGTCAAATTCAAATCTACTAGTGTCCTGTAGAGAAGCAGCAAAGGCCCGTGGAAAGAGTCAGGAAGCCCAGATTTTAATCCTGGCTCTCTCATTTGCTGGCTGTGTGACCTTGGGCAAGCAACTTAACTTCCCTGTGCCTGCATCCTCTTCTGTAAAACAGAAATTAAATATCTGTTCTTCCTCCCCCCTTTTAGAGTTTTGTGAGACTGTGTCCAACCTGATTATCATTATCATCAGTGGTATTTATTGGTGATTACTGTGGGCAGAGCACTGGACTAAACAATAAGGAGAGTGTAATACATCAGTGTTGGTAGACTCATTTCCTACCCATAGTGAGTTTACAGTCTAGATGGGGAGACAGACATTGATATAAATATTATTTATAGATATGTACGTAAGTGTTTGGGGCTGAGGGTGGGGTGAATTTCAAATGCCCAAAGGTCACAGATCCAAGTACATAGAAGACACAGAGGGAGGAGAGGAAAAGATGGCTTATTCATTCATTCAATCATATTTATTGAGTGCTTGCTGTGTGCAGAGCACTCTACTAAGCGCTTGGGAGACTACAATACAACAATAAACGGTCACATTCCCTACCCGTGTTATCTACCCCAGTGCTTACTACAGTTGTGGTGCACAAACCCCAGTAAATCCAGTGCTTAGAACAGTGCTTGGCACATAGTTTGTGCTTAGCAAATACCATAATTATCATTATTATTACTACTACTATGCCATAATTATTATTATTGTTCTTTGCTTCTGATGCCGCACCTTATTTTGCTGCACCAATTAAAACAATCCTTGCCAATAGAGACTAATCCATGGCTCATAAAGGGAATTTTGAAGAGCACATCTTCCAGCTTTGAAATGCAACCACATATGGTATGATTAGTTTCTCCAGGGGAGGACACTCCTGCCTCTCCCTCTCTGCCTCTGAACTCTGCCCCTAAGTCATGGCACATTAAGAAACACACTGAACTCAAGTGAGGGTAAATGCTAATTGTCACCTAATGGAAAGCATCTCCTCTCTCCTCTCCCTTTTCCTCCTCCTCCTATGGTGGTGCCTCCTGAAGGAAACAGATCTTCTCAGCTGCCCATTTTTCTCAGGTTCCTTGGCCTCCCTCAGTCTGCCCAGAAGTGGCAAAGAGCAGATGTCTCATGTTTGGTTTTTGAGTTTTTCTGGCAAACAAAAAAATGCAAAGAGATTTGCTCTCTTTATTCACCTGTCCCTCAGCCCCACAGCACTTAGGTACATTCATTCATTCAATTGTATTTATTGAGCACTTACTGTGTGCAGAGCACTGTACTAAGCACTTGGTAAGTACAAGTTGGCAACATATAGAGACGGTCCCTACCCAACAACGGGCTCACAGTCTAGAAGTGGGAGACAGACAACAAAACAAAACATGTAGACAGGTGTTGTCATCACAACAAATAGAAGGCACATATCCATAATTTGTTTATTTATATTAATATCTGTTTCCCCCTCAAGACTGTCAGCTCGCTGTAGGCAGGGAATGTGTCTACTAACTCTGTTGTTACATTGTACTCTCCCAAGTGCTTAGTACAGTGTTCTGTATGCAGTAAGTGCTCAGTAAATACAATTGATTAATTCTAGGTGTGCTGGTCATTGTGATTGGCAACTCTGAGATTGGAGGTTGTAATATTCCCAGTAGGTAAACTCCAAACTTTACAGAGCCAGGATTAGGATCCAGGTCTTCTGATGCTCAGGCTGGTGTTCTTTCCCCTCAGTCATGCTGCTTCTCAATTTGAATACTGATCAAAGGTGTGATTAAACTCACAGGAATTTATCAAAAAGGCAATATGCCACTCAAGCAACTAGAGAGGGGCTGCTAAAATAAAGCCAACAACCAGTTGGTTAAAGGGGCCTGGATATTTCTGATGCATTTAATGCCACAGTGTACATGGAGGTAGTTGGCTGGAGGCCTGGAGCCCCACATTTGGGAGTCGAGCTACCTCGTTTGCCAAATCTCTGTGGCGAAGGTCGGAGGAAAGGGCTATTTTAAGATTTAAAGAGAGGTCTAAAGCTAAAAACCAAGAACACTGTATTGTATATTCTTTGGGCTATTTTGTTTCCAAAGCCAAGTCTGCTTCATATTACTTTAAGTCCTCAAATCTGGACACTAGTTGTAGTGATTTGGGATCAGAAGGATGTAGAATAGAAAATAAATGGAGCAGGAGACGATTTGAATTTAAATGAGACGTTCTATAACATTCATCAATTTGCTTCCTTGCCTTCTATGAGGAAGAACTCATAAGTGTTAGTAATAACATAGAACCATGCTTTTAAATTAGTAAAGAGTCAATACCTTAGGGAAATAGTAAAAGTAAAAACAAATGTTACCCACAACTACACAAAGTTTTTATATATGACCCTTCTGGAAGCTGACCTTTCTACAGAAACCACAGAGAGAATTGCATTTTTGGACTGGATTTGACTTTATCTTCTTCTGGCCATGTGATAGGCAAACCTTGTTATCTGAGCCCCTGCTCCAGCCTAGGAAATGTGAGAAATCAGCTACAGTGTAAGACCCCATCACCTCCTCTTTACCACAACTGTCAAGGCTTTCAGCCCAGCCCTGACTCCTTCAGAATCTCTCATCAGCCCCCGCCCCAGCCTACTGTGTGACCTTGGATAAGTCACTTAACTTCTCTGAGCCTCAGTTCACTCATCTGTAAAATGGGGGTGAAGACTGTGAGCCCCACATGGGACAACCTCATTACCTTGTTTCCCCTCCCCAGCACTTAGAACAGTGCTTTGCACATAGTAAGTGCTTAACAAATGCCATTATTATAAGGAAGGGTGAGAAATTGGCAGCAGCAGTTTGAGCGCCTACTTTCATAATGTGCAACTAGGGCCATGTCTTTGATGGTTTGACTCTGACCCATGAGGAGCCCAAAACCCTCCACCCAGTGCCCAGCCACAGTCTTTATCTCTTCATGGCCTCTGTCCACATCCTGCCTCTGACCTGGAATGCCCTACCTCTTCATATCCAACAATTACTCACCCCACCTTCAAAGCCTTATGGAAGCCTTCCATGACTAAGCCCTCATTTCCTTTTCTCCCACTCCTTTCTGCGTCATCCTGATTTGCTCTCTTTATTCACCCCACCCTGCTCAGCCCCTCAGCACTTACGTACATATCCATAATTTATTTATTTATATTCATGTCTGTCCCCCGCTCTAGACTGTAAGCTCACTGTAGGCAGTGAATGTGTCTGTTGTATTGTTAGATAGTACTTTTCCAAACACTAGTACAGTGCTCTGCACCCAGTTAATGATTAATAAATGCTACTATCAATTCTAATACTAAAGCAACATGGCAGCCTCTCCCTGCTGCTGAGAAGAGGCAAATAGTAATAGTTTGGCACATACTCCCCATACCAGAGGAACAGAGAGTGTTTAACGATATAAAGGAAGAGCAGGTGGCAAAAGACTGGATACTCCCTCCCTGTAACAGAGGAGCAGACATAGTTCACGGTCATAATGGAAGATTAGGTGGGGTCAGCCTGGTCCCACTTCAACAGCTGGACAAAAGGGGCATTTGCTCCAACCCACCACCTCCTCAGCCCCTCCCTTATTTCTCAGTTTTCCTCCTCCACTACCCCCAGCCCCTCAAATGGCCACTCCCTTCATTCATAAATTCATTCAATCATATTTATTGAGCACTTACTGTGTGCAGAACACTGTACTAAGCGCTTGGGAAGTACAAGTTGGCACCATATAGAGATGGTCCCTACCCAACAGCGGGCTCACAGTCTAGAAAGGGGAGACAGACAAGAAAACAAAACATATTAACAAAAAATAAATAGGATAGTAAATATGTACAAGTAAAATAAATAGAGTAATAAATATGTACAAACTTATATACAGGTGCTGTGGGGAGGGTAAGAAGGTAAGGCGGGGCGGGGGATAGGGAGGGGGAGGTGGGGGAGAGGAAGGAGGGGGCTCATAAAAGCCCTGACTATGATGGAGGGGGAAGAGTAGAGGACTTTTGAGCTAAGCAGGCAGGGCAACAGATGGCACTAGGAAGGAGAAGAATAACAAACCCCTCGGGGATGGGCCTGGCCCCATAATTAAGGGAAGTTGTGTTTTGAGCTTCAGCCTCTGACCCCTTGGAGCTTTCCCTTTACTTTCAAATGGTAACGGCCACCAGTCTGGGGAACACATTCCAACTTGAAGATCATATAAGTCAGCCAATTCCCTAAGCATAATATATGACCCGTATCATGAAATAAGAGCTGACAGATTAGTGAAGTTTACCCTGTTCCTGCATGTTATGACTAGGAGGTAATGAATAGTTTATTCATCTAGTTTAGTTTAGGGGGTAATGAATAGTCTTCAAAGCCCTACTGAGAGCTCACCTCCTCCAGGAGGCCTTCCCTGACTGAGCCCCCTTTTTCCTCTCCCCTTCCCCTCCCCATCTCCTCCCCCCTCTGCCCCACCTCCTTCCCCTCCCCAAAGCACTTGTATATATTAGTACATATTTATTACTCTATTTGTTTTACTTGTACATATTTACCACTCTATTAATGATGTGCACACAGCTATAATTCTATTTATTCTGATGGTTTTGACACTTGTCTACATGGTTTGTTTTGTTGTCTATCTCCCCCTTCTAGACTGTGAGCCTGTTGTTGGGTAGGCACCGTCTCTATATGTTGCCGACTTGTATTTCCTAAGCACTTAGTACAGTGCTCTGCACACAGTAAACACTCAATAAATACAATTGAATGAATAAACAAATACACATATTTCATATCCTTCTTCCCCCAACCCCATTCACAGACACAAAAACAGAGACCGACCTGGCTCAACAACACCTTCATCTGAACCCCCAAGGAAAAGAGAGAGACAGGGTTATCTGTCACCATCCAACACTTTCTGTCTCAGCAACAGAAGAAAATGTGGGTAGAAGAGATAAAGAGGCAGCGAAGCCTGGTCCATCTATAGCATATCTACCAGTTGCAGCTCAGGGGAGATTCATTCATTCAATCAATCATATTTATTGAGCACTTATTGTGTGCAGAGAACTGTACTAAGCATTTGGAAAGTACAATTCAGCAACAGATAGAGACAATCCCTAGCCAACAACAGACTCACCTTCTAGAAGGGAGAGACTGGAATAAAGGGAAGACCCAGAACACCCCTCTCCAAGCCAAATTTCCACATTTCACCAATGAAAGACCAATTTCAAAAGGGGACATGAACCCCCCAATCCCATACATCCTCTTCCTCCCTCCCATGCCTTCTTTCTTTCTCGCACCTCTTACTAGATCACATTTCTCTCTTGTCCCAAGGTTACTGTGCTGCTGCTGCCTTCACCAAGAGTTTGCAGAAAATTGAGTCCAGGTGGAAAATGACTTACAAGCTCGTTATGGGCAGGTACTGTGACTGTTTATCATTGTATTGTATTCTCCCAGGTGCTTAGTAATGTGTATGGTAGAGAGGATGAATATGGGTGTCTATATCAATCAATTGTATTTATTGAGTGCTTACTGTGTGCAGAGCACTGTACTAAGCGCTTGGGAAGTACAAGCTGGCAACATATAGAGACAGTCCCTACCCATCAGTGGGCTCACAGTCTAAAAGTCTATATGTATTCATTCATTCAACCATATTTATTGAGCACTAATTGAGTGCAAAGCACTGTACTAAGTGTTTGGGAGAGTAATAATAATAATAATAATAATGGCATTAAGTTCTTACTATGAACAAAGCACTGTTCTAAGTGCTAGGGTGGTTACAAGATGATCAGGTTGTCCCATGGGGGGCTCACAGTCTCAATCACCATTTGACAGATGAGATAACTGAGGTCCAGAGAATTTAAGCCCAAATCAAACAATCAATTAATCAATCATATTTATTGAGCACTTACTGTGTGCAGAGCACTGTAGTAAGTGCTTGGGAAGTACAAGTTGGCAACATATAGAGACGGTCCCTACCCAAGCCAAATTTCCACACAGCTGACAAGTGGCAGAGCCGGGATTTAAACCCATGACCTCTGACTCCAAAGCCCGTGATCTTTCCACTGAGCCATGCTGCTTCTCCAATATACGATATAATAGTACAATAGTACAATATAATAGTAACAGCATGTCTGATGCTGCATATTCTGTCATTAAGACACTAGAGTCTTGGTCATGGGTTTGAATCCCTGCTCTGCCAATTGTCAGCTGTGTGACTTTGGGCAAGTCTCTGGGCCTCAGTTACCTCATCTGGAATATGGGGATTAAGACTATGAGCCCCAAGTGGGACAACCTGATCACCTTGTAAACTCCCCAGCACTTAGAACAGAGCTTTGCACATAAGTGCTTACTAAATGCTATTATTATTATTATTGAGTCACAGAAGTCCTTTTTTCCCCAGCATCCCAAGGTCCTTATCTGCCTCAAAGCACCTGTCTCCTTCCTCTTCTGTCCTCCTCTCTCCTCCCTTCACAGTCAACCTCACCCAGGTGGGTCTCATTTGCAAATGATTACACTCTCTCCTCCTTAACCAGTAATAGAAAATGTTAAAGAAAACCAGGTCCACATTCCCCATTCCCTGACACTGATCAACTCTGACCCTGAGAACCCTCTAGCGATTAGTGAACTAATCTAAAAGTTGTGAGGTCTAGAGGTATTTGCCAAATTCACTGATGTACGTGTCACTCATCACAAAATCAATAGTTTTGCGCAAGTCAAACTACAATACACGCCCTAACTCTACTATGTCAGTCACACTGCCATCAGGGATTACACTAGACTGTCAGGAATTATGCCTCATAAAACTATGCAGGCTATAACCTTGTTCCCTGCTCTCATCAATACTTTTGCAAATGGATTTTTGGATTAAATATTCTCTATTCTTTTTTTAGCCAAATAAAGGTAACTTAAAGGTCTGTAATTTCTCAGACCAATTTTCTTTCCATTTTCTAACATAACTAGAGTATCAACTTTACTTCTGTAACTTCTTATTGCTCCCAAATTGTCCAAAATGGTGTCCAGGTGGTGCTGTTAGCGTTTTAATTATCCCAAGAATCATATCAATTCTCACCTTGTGGGAGAACTAACAAAGTCAATCTTCACAGACGGCCTCGGGCTGAAAGTTCCACTTGCAGTTAGGGAGAAACCAAAACAGTCTGCCTTGATGATAAGAGCCCTAGTTCACCTTTGAAGGTAGACTGAGCTGATGGAAAACCTGCTACCTGATTTAGCAATACATATTCAGGATGTACGTTTGCTAGACAAAGCAGATGGCATCTCTCTCATTCCAAGGTTCACCTCTGCCCCCTTAATGTGCTCTGCATAACTCCAGAAAGAAGAAAAATTGGGCAGGGAGTCTGGGATCACATTGATTAGTTGGCAAAGAGAAGAAATCCTTCAGGGGCCTGCCTTAACTGGGAGTATTCATTCATTCATTCAATCGTATTCATTGAGTGCTTACTGTGTGCAGAGCACTGTACTAAGCACTTGGGAAGTACAGATCGGAAACATACAGAGACTGGTCCCTACCCAACAATGGGCTTACAGACTAGAAGGGGGAGATGGACAACAAGTAGACAGGTGTCAAAACCACGAGAATAAATAAAATTATAGCTATATACACATCTTTAATAAAATAAATATAGTAAATATGTACAAATAGAGTAATATATGTGTACAAATATATACAAGTCCTGTGGGGAAGGGAAGGGGGTAGGGCAGAGGGAGGGGGGATGATGGGGAGGGGAGAAGGAGAAAGGGGCAGCTCAATCTGGGAATGCCACCTGGAGGAGGTGAGCTCTCAGTAGGGCTTTGAAGGGAAGAAGTGGTCCACTGGGTGCTCCACAGTGTCGAAGGCAGCTGAGAGGTTGAGGAGGATTAGGATAGAGTAGAAGTCATTGGAGTAGTAGTAGTAGTAGTAATAGTATTTCTTAAGCACTTATGTGCAGAAAACTATGCCAAGAACTGGGAAACGGTATACAGATGGAATTAGATATGGACTCTGTCCCTTAAGGGGCTCATGATCTATTGCAGAGCCTAGGAGTATCTCTACCATCTCTTCTTGGGTTAATAATAATGGCGTCATTTGTTAAACTCTTTCTAAGTGCCAAGTACTGTTATAAGCACAGGGAGAGATACAAGATAATCAGAAGCAGCGTGGCTCAGTGGAAACAGCACGCGCTTTGGAGTCAGGGGTCATGGGTTCAAATCCCGGCTCCGCCACTTGTCAGCTGTGTGACTTTGGGCAAGTCACTTCACTTCTCTGGTCCTCAGTTCCCTCATCTGTAAAATGGGGATGAAGACTGTGAGCCCCCCATGGGACAACCTGATCACCTTGTAACCTCCCCAGCGCTTAGCACAGTGTTTTGCACATCATAAGCGCTTAATAAATGTCATTATTATTATTATTATTGGGTCAGACACAGTCCATCTGTCACATGAGGCTCACGGTCTTAAGGGAAGAGAAAACAGATTTGGCATCCCCATTTTTCAGATGAGGAAACTGAGGCACAATCAATCAATCAATCAATCATATTTATTGAGCACTTACTGTGTGCAGGGCACTGTAGTAAACGCATGGGAAGTACAAGTTGGTGACATATAGAGACGGTCCCTACCCAACAGCGGGCTCACAGTCTAGAAGGGGGAGACAGAGAACAAAACAAAACATATTAACAAAATAAAATAAATATGTACAAATAAAATAGGGTAATAAATCCGTACAAACATATATACATATATACAGGTGCTGTGGGGAGGGGAAGGAGTTAAGGTGGGGGGGAGAAGGGGCAGAGGAAGGAGGGGGCTCAGTGTGGGAAGGCCTCTAAGCCACAGAGAAGGCACAGAGAAGTTCAGTGATTTAGCTAAGATCACAAAGTGGGTAAGTGTAAGTAGGCTACACTGCATAAGTTACTGATGAGAAACGTTTGGACCTTTTGTTGAGGCAATATGGTATCACCATTCAAATCCAGAGTTAACGTACAAAATTATTAATGAATCTCAAAAATAAGCTTCTGTTCCTCACTGCAGAGCAAGCCTACCAGGAAGAATCACAAATTCACTTCTTGTTCTTGATATGCCTCAAATCTTTTCTCCATTACCTGTGATACTCCCCCAAAATTCAAGACCAGCATTTCCATTTGCCCAATTTTGTTTCCAAAATCTGGCTGTAGTTTTTAGGAATAAGCTAGCGTGTCATCATAAAAAGTTTGGAATGTGTGTGACTTTTTCAGACTTTAACAGCAGCCAGTAAGTATAAGTGTGGGTAGGAGTGTTTATTAAATAGAAAGGACCTGAAATTTTCACCAGATTTAATAATAATGACGATGGTATTTTTTAAGTGCTTACTATGTGCCAGGCACTGTACTGAGCACTGGGATGGATAAAAGCCAACTGAGTTGAACACGGTCCCTGTCCCACATGGGGCTCACAGTCTCAGTGTGATTTGTTAGAGTTGCAGTTCCAAAACCCAATTAAATGATTTCCAGACATTATCTAATGAGAAATGTCAGTAGCAGGACTGGATAGGATTTTCACAAATAAAATAAACTTTAACTTATGCTGAAGCAGGAGCCAGAATGATGGGGGCAACACAGGTAGTCTTGTTAAATATTTAAAATAATAAAACTCAAAAGAACTTTTTTTTAGTTAAGCTTAGGCCTCCCCCCATACTAAATTAATACCATTTTAAAGCAAAAAAAAACCTCTTTAAAATATCCTTTGTGTTGAAATTCAGTGATGGAGATCTGCATTGACTTGTAAAACAAAGATATTTTGTGCTAAGGTGATAATTCATTAGCTCTAGGCCAGAACATTTTACTAAAGAGGATCAGAGAGAGGGACATTGTTGTTTTTCAGCACTTACAAATCAACCCTGAAAGGAACACTCTTCATCTAGTTTGTAAAGCCCATAGCCCCATAAAGTAAAGATTTATACGTCTGCATAAATTAAACATACATGTCAATGGGACAAAAGCGGTCTCTGTCAGCTCTTGGGTGTGTTTTGGATCTCTGAGCACAAAAGGATCACACACTGAGTTTGAAAGGTTATTACTACTGCTGCCTGGCCTCTTGTCCTTGGCTAGAAATGTCTGCAAAATAGACCTTCCTGAAGACAGGTTTATCTACGTTCCTGGCACTTCTATTGGTGAGAGGATATATGCTGGACAGAGAAGATTCTTGTGACTGTTAGATACCAAACAGCCCTGCCTGGGTGGCAAGGAGCATGGAACTGTCAGTGCTGTGGCATTTACTCTCATCCTTGCCTTTTTATGTTTTTTACTTTATGTTATTTCACCTTTTGTTGTATGTCTGTTGCCAACCTTCCCTGACATTCACAAATTGTGAGCCCCTGGACGGAGGGCTAAGGAGTTGGTCTGATTTTCATTCATGACATATTTTCTCAGTGTTGTCCACACAGTATGCACTCATAAATACACTAAAGAGGATGTGGTGCAAGGCTTAACCTTTATCTAGCCCAGAGACACTATAAATTAAATGCTTTCACAAAGTAGAAGCAGTAAATCCCTCCAGCATATTCAAACATAGAAAATGATTTTTCGAGTGGTTGCATTTGATAAGTTAATCCAGAGGTTGGTGAGGTTATGGTAGCAATGTTCAAATACAACCTGATATTTTCATGAAATAATCATTTCCCTGTATATGTAAAAATCCTAGCATTCATCTCCAAACATTTTGTGTGTTGTTTCTTTTTTTTACCTTTAGATACTTTTGCTTATCTTTCTTTCATGAGGTCAAGAGAAATTAGCTTCTCAACATATGTATTTTGAAATTGAAAGATTATGATGTGACGTTTTCATTTTTAGAGGATTGGGGTGGGATTTGAATCCATTAAGATAGAACATGTGAAAAGTTGTTTGTGCTTTTATTGTTAAAGATTATCTAAGATTGACTATGATTTCAAAATCCACTTCTTACTGAGGCTATGCTGTGAAACCTACTGAAATGAAAGTGGCTTAGCATTTATCATATTAATTAACTAATTAATTAGCATCAATCAATCATAAACAGACCCAGTGCTAAAGCAAAACTATTTAAGAAAATTTTACATTTGGTAATATTAAAGTAACGTCTCCAATTTCTATTAACATTTTAGGACCTCAAAATAGTTTGGTATATAACTTCATTCCTCTCTATGATATCTCTGTTTTATCCCACCTATGAAGAGGAAGCAATGTGGCTTAATGGATGGAGCACAGGCCTGAGAGTCAGAAGACCATTTTATACCAAAAAATAGTTTTAAAATATCCTTTGTGTTGAAATTCAATTAAGACTAAACTTCAGAGTTGTGATTATTCCAGAAACATTTTTCCTTTCCACAAAAGAGAGACAATTAGCAGCTCCCAAGGCTTCCCATGAACCAACTGTCTCCTAGCAACCAGCATCTTCCACAAACCTTAGTTCATTTGGGTCACAGGTTCAGAGAAGGTAGTAAGAAGGCATGACTCAATGTTTCTGGATTCCAAGAAAAGTATAAAGATCCCCAAAAGTGGTTGTTCCTGCCAATTTATAGCATGGGGCAACTTCATTCCTCTCTAAATCGACAGATTCACAGTCCAGGTTGGATGTTGGAGAGAAGCTGTCAAATTCGTAGAGTGGAGTGCCAGGCCAGTGCATAAAAATAGTATGGCCTAATGGATAAAGCAAGGGCTTGGAAGTCAGAATGACCTGGGTTCTAATCCTGGATCCACCACTTGTCTGTTGTGTGACCTTGGGCGGTCACTTAACATCTCTGTGCCTTAGTTACATCATCTGTACAATGGGGACTAAGAGTGTGAGTCCCATATGGGTCATGGACTATGTTCATGCTTGTATCTATCCCAGTTCCTAGTAATAATACCGTTGTTGGGTAGGGATTGTCTCTGTTGCAGAATTGTACTTTCTGAGCACTTAGTAAAGTGCTCTGCACACAGTAAGTGCTCAGTAAATATGATTGAATGAATAATAACAATAATAATGGTATTTGTTAAGTGCTTACTATATGCCAAGCACTGTTCTAAGCACTGGGGTAAATACAAGGTAATCAGTTTGTCCCATGTGGGGCTCACAGTCATAATCCCCATTATAGGACAGTGCCTGTCCTATAATAAGCATTTAACAAATACTGTATATATGTATATGCATATATATATATGTATAAATATACCTGTGGTGCAATTATCTTTTTAGTACTTAACTTACGTCTTCTTCACACACGCTTCACACACTGAGGGTGTGTCAGCAGCTGCAATAGCAACAGATTTGGGGTTAGGGTGTACAAACATGGACAGGAATCTGCATACACACACCCCCTTCTCCTCCCCTCCAAACACATTCAACTACTGCCAAAGATCATGACAAAGAGCAGGTGGTGAGAGAAGTACTAATATCAGACACAGTCCATACCCTCAACTGCCATTCACTCGGCTATTCTCCTCCACCTCTCATGTCTCGGCGACTGCACGCTAAAATTGGCCAGTGTTCACACTTGCCCACACATTCTTGGCTGCACTGTAGGGTGGGCTTCAGGTGGTAGGCAAAGTAAGCAGTCTCTTCAAAGAGGAACATGACAATGACGGCACTGTCTTCTGATCCTCTTAAGATGGCCACTGCTTGAGGTATTTAAGATGGCATCTACACCAGTGACTTCATTAAAAGAGCCACTGTGCATGGACAGAGTTCCTGTCACCTTCCTCCCTCTACAGCCTGTGGTGGCCATCTTTATCTTTCTCTTTTATGTAGCAGAATCCTCCACTTGCCTTCTCATTCCTAACAAACTCTGGCTCCACTACTTTCCAAAATAAAGGATTCTGTTGAAATAAATTTGATAAATGTTTGTTTTTATTTATTTAAGCCCTGGGGACCAAGAGATCACTGGGTCCCCCTTTCTTCTCCCTCCAACTCCTACTTCTCCATACCCAAGGGATAATAAGGAGCCACTTCATTTTGACAGGGTGTCTGGTATCACTTGCACAGCTATCTTCCTCCCTCTGTCTCCACCTGGGCCATTGGGTGACCCAAGGGTTCAGACTTGGCTCTCTCCTGCCCAGGGGTGCCCGAGGAGAGATCTTGAGGATGGACAAACCCAAGGTTTCCAGTTCCCACTGTCACAAAGAAGGCAGCTGATGAGAGGGGTGGCAGATAAATGGGTCAAGGAAATGGTTGGCAGGGAGAGTATCGATCATGCATTAGCCTGGCCAGAGGCCAGAAAACAGGCTCATCCAAACCACTACCACCAGTAAACAAATGGCCAGTTGTTGGGGCCAGAATTGAGGGGCTGCCTGGAGCACACTGACCTCTGGGACTCTCTCTTTTGGGTCCCGGTGGGGAAGTGTGGGGAAGGGAGGGCAAGCAAGGGCCAGTGTAGAGGGGAAAATAGAGGAAAGAAGCAGAGAGGAGCAGACTGCAGGTCAGGAGATGTGCATTGGAGTAGGGGGAAATGGTGAAAAAAGAGGAGGAAAGGGGCTGCTGACGGACCCCGTGATCTCAACAAGGGTTCACCCAGAGACCCAACCTGGAGATCAAGGGATTCTTTTTCCCTTTACCCCGGCTATTGCTGTCCTGGGGAAAAAACCAGTGCAGTAGCCACAGTGTTCAGCTCGACGCAACTCCTCAGCCCCAGGGGCTGAACAATGGGGAGGATTGGGCAAGAGGGAAGGGAGGGATGTTATAGATTTGGGAATCAAAAATGAAATCACTGTTTCCCCACATGGGAATTAGCAACCTTTGTTGACATCATCACACTGGCACAAATCTTGTGGGGTGATACTTTGAATTCTTTGAACTCAGGATGCATGATCCGGTGAACTTGGCCTTGGTCGCCCACATCTGGGAGTACCCTCCCTTCCTGCTGGAAGTCACCCCACAAAAATGAGGATGATGGTGGGAAGTCTTTCTCTATAACCATGCTAGTCCCCTCCCAGGGCTGATAGCAATAATAATAACAACAGTAACAGGGTGAATAATGATAATAATAATAATAAATGTGGTATTTGTTAAGTGCTTACTCTGTGCCAGGCACTGTACTAAGCGCTGAGGTGGATACGAGCAAATCCAGTTGGACACAGTCCCTGTCCCACACAGAGCTCACAGCCCCAGTCCCCATTTTACAGATGAGGTGACAGGCACAGAGAAGTTAAGTGACTTGCCCAAAGTCACACAGTAAACAAGTGGAGGAGTCAGGATTAGAACCCATGACCTTCTGACTCACAGGCCCAAGCTCTAGCCACTACAACAGACTACTCAACAGTAAGCAGCGTGGAGAAGGAGGGGAAACTGGAGAAGCAGCGTGGCTCAGTGGAAAGAGCCCGGGCTTTGGAGTCAGAGGTCATGGATTCAAATCCCAGCTCCACCAATTGTCAGCAGTGTGACTTTGGGCAAGTCACTTCACTTCTCTGTGCCTCAGTTCCCTCATCTGTAAAATGGGGATTAAGACTGTGAGCCCCACGTGGGACAACCTGATCACCTTGTAACCTCTCCAGTGCTTAGAACAGTGCTTTGCACATAGTAAGTGCTTAATAAATGCTATCTTTATTATTAAATTAAATGATTGTTTCAAGAAGCCATTTAACTTTCCAAACATTCATTTCTATCAGAGCAAATGTTTTCACTGTAGGTTTTGACTACAACATTGTTAGAGAATTGGAGAAAGTTCATCAGATAGTGGAAGCCAGTTTGGATTCAGCAAAAGTGCTACTAATCATCATCAGACAACACGGGCCAGTTTGCATACAGTGCAACACAGTGTCAATCACCAGACAACACTGGCCAGTTTGAATACAGCGAGCAGTGGCCATTGTAATCAGCCAGTGTCATTGGACAGCGGGAGGGAGTTGGGATAGAGCAAGAAGTGGTGTCCGGCATCATCAGACAATGAACTCAGGCAACCAGAGACTTGTTCGGAGAGAGCACAGCAGAGTGACATTTAATCAATGCTCGCAGGCCGTGGGCACATTCACCTGGGATTGGTGAGCACAAGGAGTGTTGCGTGTAGTTTGTGGTGAGTACAAGGCAAGCCTTCCTTAGCACAGAATTTTGCAAAAACACCACTCATGTTGCTAGAGAACTGAATGTATAAGACTCTTATCGATTTTACCGTTTACTGATGTGTAGGTTTTTCAGCCAATTTTCCCAGGGCAAGCTTAAAAGCCATAGAACCTCCTGGGAGTGTTTAGCTCCTGTTATTTCCCCCTATCATTTCCAGGAAATCTGGGTGCCAGCTTTATTATTATTATTATTTATATTAATGTAGATCTCCTCCTCTAGCGCTTAGAACAGTGATTGGCACATAGTAAGCGCTTAACAAATACAATCATCATCATAAGCTCATTGTGGGTAAGGAATGTCTTCACCAACTCTGTTATATCGCACTCTTCAAAGTGCTTAGTGCCCAGCTGTGCATAAAATAAAAGCTCAATAAATATGATTGACAATAAGTGTTTAATAAACACAATAAAGATAATGATAATCATTATTATTATGTTCCACCAATTCCCTGCCTTTGTTTATATGATGATGATGACATCTGAGGCTATTGTTCTGGTTGGTGACCTTCATTTCTTCTGAATAAAAGCAGAGAAGAGGACCAGGGTTCTAACCCTGGCTCTGCCATGTGTTTGCTGTGTGATCTTGGGTAAGTCACTTAACTTCTCTGCGCCTCAGTTCCCTCATCTGCAAAATGGGGATTCAATACTCATCCCCGCTTCTACTTAATAATAATAATAATGGCATTTATTAAGCGCTTACTATGTGCAAAGCACTGTTCTAAGCGCTGGGGAGGTTACAAGTTGATTAGGCTGTCCCACGGGGGCTCACAGTTTTAATCCCCATTTTACAGATGAGGTAACTGAGGCACAGAGAAGTTAAGTGACTTGCCCAAAGTCACACAGCTGACAAGTGGCAGAGCCGGGATTTGAACCCATGACCTCTGACTCCAAAGCCAGTGCTCTTTCCACTGAGCCACGCTGCTTCTGTAAGCCCCATGTGAGACCTGATTATCTTGCATCTACCCCAATGTTTAGTTCACTGCTAGGCACATAGCACTTAAATATTGCAATTATTATTGATTATGAATGACTTCCAGAGGCAACAGCTTACTAGGAATCTATTATTTCAACAATAGTAGCTGGCTCCCTGCTTTCAAACTGTCAAAAGGAGGGCTCTGAAAATCCAGATTCGTGATGAAATTTCTCCATTGAGACTGAATTTTTAAAAGGTCATTTATGCTTTTAACTATGCCAGTTACTGCTGTGGTGTAGGACAAAGCTATGCAAAACCATCCCAGAAATTGGGATGACAAATTACCACCCACAACAACCAAAATACCATGGCTAAGTATATGGTATTTCAGCTAAAATATTGGGAAACATCAGATCAAATTTGAAGCCCCAACTGATTTTTCTTTAAAAGGAACTGGACGAATTGAAATATGGAAACCATTTCTACCAAATAAAGTCCAGTGAATGGAAAGAGATTGGGAAATGATAGAGCAGGGCTAAAGGCTAAAATTATAGTCTAGTCCAAAATATAATGAAATGGTTGAGGGTAGTGACCAACCAAAAAATCCTATTGCAGGAATTTATTCATTCAATCATACTAATTGAATTTATTGCAGAGGACTCTACTAAGCACTTGAGAGAGTAGAATATAACAATAAACAGACATAGTCCCTACCTACAACATGTTTTGCACTCTAAGGAATGGTAATCCAGTGCTTAGAACAGTGCTTTGCACATAGTAAGTGCTTAACAAATGCCATCATCATCATCATATAAACAAAGGCAGGGAATTGGTTGAACATAATGATTATTATCACTATTATCTTTATTGTGTTTATTAAGCACTTATTTTCAATCATATTTATTGAGCTCTTATTTTATGCACAGCTGGGCACTAAGCACTTTGAAGAGTGTGGTTTAACAGAGTTGGTGAGCACATTACTTACCCACAATGAGCTTTTGATGATGATTGTATTTGTTAAGCGCTTACTATGTGCCAATCACTGTTCTAAGCACTAAAGGAGGATATCCACATTAATAGAAATGAATAATAGTAATAATAATGGCATTTGTTAAGTGCTTACTATGTCCAATGCACTGTTCTAAGCACTGGGGAGGATATAATAATAATAATAATAATAATGACATTTATTAAGTGCTTACTATGTGCACAGCACTGTTCTAAGCACTGGGGAGGTTACAAGTGATCAGGTTGTCCCACGTGGGGCTCACAGTCTCAATCCCCATTTTACAGATGAGGTAACTGAGGCATAGAGAAGTTAAGTGACTTGCCCAAAGTCACAGAGCTGACAATTGGCAGAGTACGGATTTGAACCCATGACCTCTGACTCCCAAGTCCGTGTTCTTTCCACTGAGCCACGCTGCTTCTAAAATATAATAATAATGGCATTTGTTAAGCACTTACTATGTACCAAGCACTGTTCTAAGCGCTGGGGTAGATACAAGGTCATCAGGTTATCCCATGTGGGGCTCACAGTTTTAATCCCCATTTAACAGATGAGGTAAGTGAGGCCCAGAGAAGTGAAGTGACTTGCCCAAAGTCACCCAGCTGACAAGTGTCAGAGGTGGGATTCGAACCCACGACCTCGGACTCCCTAACCCGGGCTGTTTCCACTGAGCCCCAGTGCTATGTACATAAATGCTGTGGAGTGAGGGATGGGGTGAATAAAGGGTGCAAATCCAAGTGCAAAGGCTTCTCCCAAGGGGAGTGGAAGAAGAGGAAATGAAGGTTTAGTCATGGGAGGCCTCTTAAAGGAGATGTGCTTTTAAAAAGGCTTTGAAGGTGGCTACAGTGCTCCTCTGTCAGCTCACAAAGGGGAGGGAGTTTCAGGCCAAGCCCTATGCTAAGGTACTAGATAACAGATCAGACACCACCCCAGTCCTGCAGGAGGCTCAAAGTCTTAGGCAGAACAGGTATTTTATCCTGATTTTACAGATGAGGAAACCGAGGCCCAGAGAGGTTATTTGGTCAAGGTCACACAGCGGGAAAGGGGTGGAGCTGAGATCAGAACTCAGATCTCCTGACCTCCCAGTCCTGAGCTTTTGTACTAATGTCTCTTAAGCCTACCTTAGCAATTACCGAGAAGTAGCATGGCTCAGTGGAAAAGAGACCGGGCTTTGGAGTCAGAGGTCATGGGTTCAAATTCCGGCTCTGTCAGCTGGGTGACTTTGGGCAAGTCAGTTAACTTCTCTGTGCCTCAGTGACCTCATCTGTAAAATGGGGATTAAGACTGTGAGCCCCCCGTGGGACAACCTGATCACCTTGTAACCTCCCCAGTGCTTAGGACAGTGCTTTGCACATTGTAAGTGCTTAATAAATGCCATTATTATTATTACCATTGGCGTTTTGAAAGTTTGGGAGGCAACTTTCCTAATTTCCCATCCCCCAAGCCCTATCCCTGGGAAAGCACATGGGAGGGATCTTCCCCAAACAACTGTAACTTCCTCCCTCTTTTTCCCTGCCATTTTAGGCCACCTCGTTTTCCTATAACTCTATTTTTCTCTCTTCTGAGAGTTTTTGTGTTTTTATCTTCTTTGCAGTTTGTCAACAGGCGGTGTGGCCTGGCTAGAGCATGGTTCTGAGAGTCAGAGGACCTGGGTTCTTATCCGGGCTCTGCCACTTGGCTGCTGGATGACCTCGGGCAACTCACTTAACTTCTCTGTGCCTCAGTTATCTCATCGTGGCTCAATGGAAAGAGCCCAGGCTTGGGAGTCAGAAGTCATGGCTTCCAATTTGGACTCTGCCAATTGTCAGCTGTGTGACTTTGGGCAAGTCACTTCACTTCTCTGGGCCTCAGTTACCTCCTCTGTAAAACAGGGAAGACTGAGCCCACCGTGGGACAACCTGATCACCTTGTATCCTCCCCAGCACTTAGAACAGTGCTTTGCACATAGTAAGTGCTTAACAAATGCCATCATTATTATATGTAAAATGGGGATTAAGACTGTGAGCACCACATGGGATATCAACTGTGTCCAATCTGATTATCCTGTATCTACCCCAGCGCTCGCTACAATGCTTAGAATATACTGAGGTCTTAACAAATATCATTTGAAGAAAAAAAAAAACAAAACACAGGCACAAATGAGCTCTACCTGTCTCAACCAAATATGAATGGATGTTAAAAAAAGAACCAAAAACACAAATACAGTTGCTCAATCAACAGAAGATTTTCCAACTGTCTGACAGAGCAAGGTGATGCTGGACAATATAATCTCTTTTAGTGGCTAAACAGTGTTTAAAACAACTACCAAAACTCCAGAAGACCATTTCAGATGAGTTCATGATGTTTGAACTAATGTATTTCCGCAGATAGCACACGAGACATTGTAATTGTACGTATTCTTAGGAAATGTTTTTGGATTTTTTTTAAAGAAATGTGAATAAAAATAAACGTGAAATTATGATTTAAACTGTTTTCTTAAAGAAAACATTTTTCTTTACTTTTAGAAATGCACAGTATAATTTGACATAGTTTAGATATTTCATAAGATGTTCCACATAGTATAATAATAACAGGACAGATTCCCAACCTATATTTCTCTTCTTTATAGCACTACATATGACAAAAATTTTCCCAGTAAAGTTCAATACTTCTTATATATGTTATTTTAGCATTTTCCTTCTTAGGAGTTCAGAACTTTTATATAAACATCATTGGTATATGAAACATATATTTTAAAAGATAGGTGAGCCCAAATAAGGAGACTTGAAAGAATCAGCTTGGTTAAGATTAGCAACATCGATATCTTTTTAACTTAAGACATCTGTCCACCCTCCATTTATTTGAAGGCATTCTAAAAATTCATTTCAGGACCAAAGAACAAAATTCAAGAACTTGCTGCAGTCTCAAGAGTGTAGTTGGCACTTCTAGAAATGAAGTATTTTTCTCTGGTCTCAGAAAGACGAATTTCTAAAGTGCTCAGTATCAGGCAGCTTGGTATATTTTTGTTCAAATCCAGTCGTTTGGACATCAATTTCTCATTCTCCCTAGTTCCATGTCATGTGAAAGGGCAGATGAAGCAGCGTAGCTCAGTGGGAAGAGCACGGGCTTTGGAGGCTGAGGTCATGGGTTCTAATCCAGGCTCTGCCACTTGTCAGCTGTGTGACTTTGGGCAAGTCACTAAACTTCTCTGGGCCTCAGTTACCTCATATGTAAAATGGGGGTTAAGACTGTGAGCCCCATGTGGGACAACCTGATCACCTTGTAACGTCCCAGTGCTTAGAACAGTGTTTTGCACATAGTAAGTGTTTAATAAATGCCATTATTATTATTAATAATAATAATAAGGAGGATCAGGGTTCCAATTAAAGGTCAGGCTACCCTCTAAGGGCTTCCCACACCACCACGAGGGCTCAGGCTGTCAGCTAGCTTCCAGCCCTAGTCAGGACTGGGCTAGGCCACTTGATGATGATGGCATTCGTTAAGCGCTTACTCTGTGTTCTAAACACTGGGATAGATACAAAATAATCGGGTTAGACACAGACCCTGTCCCACATAAGGCTCACAGTTTTAATCCCCATTTTACAGATGAGGTAACTGAGGCCCAGAGAAGTTAAATAACTTTCCCAAAGTCACCCAGCAGACCAGTGGAGGGGCTAGTCTTACAACCCAGATCCTTCTGTCTCCCAGGCCCAGGCTCTGGTGGAGCTGAACTCCAAGTCTACAGCCACACCTGATTATCCTTTGATATCCTTTGATTATCCTTTGAGAAGCAGTGTGGCTCCGTGGAAAGAGCACGGGCTTTGGAGTCAGAGGTCACGGGTTCAAATTCTGGCTCTGTCAACTGTCAGCTGGGTGACTTTGGGCAAGTCACTTAACTTCTCTGGGCCTCAGTTACCTCATCTGGAAAAAGGGAATGAAAACTGTGACCGCCCCCCAGGACAACCTGTGAGCCTACTGTTGGGTAGGGACTCTCTATATATTGCCAACTTGTACTTCTCAAGCGCTTAGTACAGTGCTCTGCACACAGTAAGTGCTCAATAAATACGATTGAATGAATGAATGAATGACAACTTATCACCTTGTAACCTCTCCAGCACTTAGAACAGTGCTTTGCACATAGTAAGTGCTTAACAAATACCATCATTATTATTGTTATTATTATCCTTTCCTTCAGTATTCCATCAGCCACCTCTCCACAGCAGACACATTTTCAATGGTCTCCACACGCACCCCCATTTCCACTGCACCTCTGCAACGGCATTGTCCGAAGGTCCATTTTGGGAGCTGTTTTCATAATTTCTCAAGCAGTGATCACGTTAGTAGGTGCACAAGGAACACAATCGCTACCAACACCTCCGGGTTGGGGGAAAACACTTGAGGACCCTTCTAAGCCTGAAGATCCTGGAAGTCAGCCCATGAGCCCCCACATTAATCCATCCCTGACCATTGCCCTTATAAGGGACTAATAATAACTGGTATTTCTTAAGCGCTTACTATGTGCCAAACACTGTTCTAAGCCCTGGGCTAGATAGAAGGTAATCAGGTTGTCCCACACAGGGTTTACAGCCTTAATCCCCATTTTACAGATGAGGTAACTGAGGCACAGATAAGTTAAGAGGCTTGCGTAAGGTCACACAGCAGACTCGTGGCAGAGCCAGGATTAGGACAGAGGACAGGAAAGGTGAATCAACTCTAGCAAATTAACCAGGTATTTCTACCCCCAAAATATTGGCTTCAGTTACGTACTTATTGGAGTCTGAAATTGGAGTCCGAAACTGCAGCGTGGCTCGGTGGAAAGAGCCCGGGCTTGGGAGTCAGAGGTCATGGGTTCAAATCCTGGCTCCGCCAACTGTCAGCTGTGTGACTTTGGGCAAGTCCCTTAACTTCTCTGTGCCTCAGTTACCTCATCTGTAAAATGGGGATTAAGACTGTGAGCCCCACGTGGGACAACCTGATCACCTTGTATCCCCCCAGTGCTTAGAACAGTGCTTTGCACATAGTAAGAGCTTAATAAATACCATTATTATTATTATTATTATCATTATTATTATTATTATTATTAAATAGAGTTTTGGCTTGGGATATCTGAGTAATTTTCCCATGTAGATTCTGCTAACTCTCATGTACAGGCTCATCTCCCATCCCACTAAACCTAGATGATAATGTAAGTAGTAGTAGATTGTGTGCTCTTCACACAGTAAATGCTCAGTAACTACTATTGATTTATTGAACAGAGTCACACTTTAAGAAAAAGAAAGCAAAACTAAAATAGAAAATGAAACCAGAAGAAACATGATGAATGTTGAATGACAATATTTCATACCTTTTTCATAACTGTCTTTTCCAACTTCCACACATGCAATTGCCCTGAATTACTAATGCCCGAATAAGTAGTATTTTATCGAAGTGTACTGTATACGATGTGTATGGGGCAATATATCAAAGTGATTATTACCCACTTGAGATCAGTTATTCAGCCCTCAGGTCAATAGCTTACCAAGCATGTCACTATCTAGAGGTACATTTTTAGCATTCTTAATGAAAACTGATTTATAGCTCCTGGACATTTCAGAGGGAGGGGTAGAATTAACTACAAGCAGAGTATTTATGTCATCATAAACATAACACTTCACACTCATTTGCTGCCCTTTATCTGAGCATCTCCAAGCACCTTTTTAACTCTCAAAATACTCCCCTAGATGAATAGAGAATGTAACAATATTTCCTTTCTGGAGGATGTGAAATTGGACCTTTGAGAGATTAAATAACTCATTTCAGCCCACCCCGGGGAGTTAGGAGAACAGCTAGAAATAATGCTCAGTTTTGACACCCCCATATTCTGTCTACTAATTAATCCTCTCCTCCCTAGTAAACTCCCTGACTTTTCAATGGACCTGATGAAGTCTGTGGGAAGGCAAAGCAGTTGTGTGAAAAAGCCTGTAAATGACACTCCACTCCTTCACTAGAACAATTACAGGGCCAAAGTGCCAAGCCACTCAACCCAAGCTTCGCATTGCTGCCCTGTAGGATGTCTCATCTCTGCTCCGGACTCCTGGGCCAACAGGCCACATTGGAGTTCAGAGTAGCAAGAGAGAGAGAGAGCAGCCTTAGGCTGTCCACTCTAAAGTGACCTGAAATCCTGGTTTGGGCAAAATGGTAGCAAATTTTGGAGTTCCTATCTGCTACCTGAAAAAGCCTCCAGTAGGATCCACTGGAGTAGTAATAGCATTTCTAAGCACCACCACATGCTGAGCACTGTTAAACACTGGCAAAAACTATCTAGGTGGAAATTAGACATGGTCTCTGGCAGCGTGGCTCAGTGGAAAGAGCCCGGGCTTTGGAGTCAGAGGTCATGGGTTCAAATCCCAGCTCCGCCACTTGTCAGCTGTGTGACTTTGGGCAAGTCACTTACCTCATCTGTAAAATGGGGATTAAAACTATGAGCCCCCCATGGGACAACCTGATCACCTTGTAACCTCCCCAGTGCTTAGAATAGTGCTTTGCACATAGAAAGTGCTTAACAAATACTATTATTATTATTATTATTATTATTATTATTACTATTATTATTATTACCAAGGGGCTCTTAGATCAGGAGGAAGGGTAACTAGAGGGAGCTGGCAAAGGACACTCAAGGAAAGTTGAAAACATGAAATTATAAGAGACAAGGATAAAGACCAATATGACAAGGGCACTAAAGGAAGGTGGTTAGAGGAACAGCACTGCAGAATCCATCCAGGTGACTTTTATTGTTGTATTGTCCTCTCCCAAATGCTTAGTACAGTGGTCTGCACACAGTAAGCACTCAATAAATATGATGGAATGAACCCCATAAATACGGTGAAGAGAACCCCTGTTCTCTCTCCCTCCCTCCAGGCTTGTATTTCCTCCTGCCTTCAGGACATCTCCATCTGGATATCTGTCCACCATCTAAAACTCAACATGTCCAAGACTAAGCTCCTTATCTTCCCTCCTAATCCCTGTCCTCTCCCTGACTTTCCCATCATTGTAGACAGCACTACCATCCTTTGCATCTCACAAGCCCACAACCTTGGTGTCATCCTTGACTCCATTCTCTCATTCACCCCATACATCCAACCCATCACCAAAACCCACTGGTCTCGCTTCCATAACATTGCCAAGATCTGTCCTTTCCTCTCCATCAAAACTGCTACCTTGCTTATTCAAACTCTCCCCCTACCCGACTGGATTACTGCATCAGCCTCCTTTCTGATTTCCCATCCTGTCTCTCCCCACTTCAGTCTATACTTCATTCTACTACCTAGATTGTTTCTGTACAGAAACGCTCTGGGCATGTCACTCCCCTCCTCAAAAAACTCCAGTGGTAGCCTATCAACCTTTGAATCAAGCAAAAACTCCTCACTCTTCAAAGTCCTACTGAGAGCTCACCTCCTCCAGGAGGCCTTCCCAGACTGACTTCCCCTTTTTCCTCTCCTCCTCCTCCGCCCATCCCCATTGCTCCCCTCCCTCCCTCTGCCTTAACCCCTTCCTCTCCCCACAGCACTCATGTATATTTACTCTATTTTATTAATGATGTGTATATAGCTATAATTCTATTTATTCTGATGGCATTGACACCTGTCTACTTGTTTTGTTTTGTTGTCTGTCTCCTCCTTCTAGACTGTGAACCTGTTGTTGGGTAGGGACCTTCTCTATATGTGGCTGATTTGTAATTCCGAAGCGTTCACGCTGCTATTTGAATTCTTCCCATGTTGGAGCAGAGACAGTGGGTGTCTCAGTGATATGGGGGATAGGCAGCTTTTCTCCCACTCAGCAGGGCCTTGATATCCTGATGGAAAGGGATTGGTTGTGGACCCTCTCTAATGCTCATTCATGACTCCTATCCAGGCTGGAGTAGTAGCCAAAGGGAATCCCTCTCTCAGCTAGTTGGCAGGAAAAGATCTGCCATGTATTGTGGTTCCTGCCCCAGGCATCAGTAGCAGGGAGCCGAAGAGTAGAAGAAAAGCCTTCATGTTCCCCTTTTCAACAGCAACCACAGTAGTGGCCAGTTATACTTGGAGTCATCCCAGCTGGGATAGCCGATTTCTAGAAGCTCCCAGGATGGCTGCTGTGATACGTTCGTGCCGTGCCAGAAATTTCTGGGATACTTCTGGCTGCCCCAGAGGGAGCTCCATAGCCAATCTTCTGGAGCAGCCCACAGAATACTAGGACGAAACTATGCTGAGACAATCCGGATGGCGAGACCTCCCTCGGCTATGCTCCAGGCAGCAGAATGAGTACCTGCAGCTGGGCTCTGAGTACACTAGAAATACCTCCACCAGCACAGGGTGGGCAGTGATGCATCATGCGAGAGTACATTGGTGGCAGTAAATTCTCCCACATCCCTCCATCCTGGCTTTTCCTGAGGGATGTCGAGAACAACAGACCTAGACTTTTCTTGATCTTTTAGTGATTCATATTGATACTTTGCTACTTTCTGAGGCTATGGTTGATAAGGATAACCTTCTGGACCCCATCCCAGAGTCAGAAAGTGGGCAGCACACATCTTAAAGAATGGAGCAAAGTCTTGCTTCCTCCTGCTTCCCTGGTTGTGAAGAGGCCTCTTATGGTTCCCAGATACGAACCACAACTAAGGGTTTGATTAAGCCTGTGGAAGATGTTAGGGAAGAAGGGACCCATTTGATAAACCCTTATCAACTTTGGAACCATCAAAGATTACCTGAAGTGAACCTCCTATTGATTTTTTCCTCCATTGTGAAAAACATTTTCCTCCCGAAATTTCCCTTAAGACTCTTTTTCCAGGTTTGAAGAGGCTGAATATAATGAGGAAGAAGCACAAGATGCTTGAATAGGCCAAGCTATACCAAGGCCTCCAAAATCACCACTGCTGTCGCTATCACACTATAGTGGACGTTTGGCCATTGGGCAACACTCAGGGTTCTGGTTTCTGGTACTGCCATTCCATTGTTCACACAGCTGGTAGCCAAACCAACCTAACAGAAGAGCGTCGTTGTTCCCCAACCCCCACCATGTTACCTCTCTGATGTCTTACTGTAACCCAGCCCATATACTTGGCTCCTCTAGTGCCAGTTTGCTCACTGTGCCTTCATTTCATCTATCTCGCCACCCACCCCTTTCCACATCCTCCTTGTGGGCTGGAAACTCCCTCTCCTTCCATACACGCCAGACCACCATTCCTCCTAGAGGTCTTCTCTGACTAAATCCTTTTTCCCCAACTCCCTTTCCCTTCTGTGTCATCTAGGCATCTGGATATATGCTCTTTAAGCAGGTGATAATCAACGCATCCTCAGTCCCACAGTGCCTATGTACATATCCATAATTTATTTATTTATATGAATGTGTGTTTCTTCCTCTAGACTGTAAACTTGTTGGAGGCAGGGGATGTGTCAACCAACCCTATTGTATTGTACTTTCCCAAGCGCTTAGAACAGTGCTCTGCACACATTGAGCACTCAATACCACTTATTGCCGGTCAATGCTGTCTGAGTGAATAACAGTACTGAAGCAGGAGCCATGGCTCCTGTCTTACCTAAATAAACATTTCAGAAATGAGTGCCCAAAATTAATAAAAGAACTGAAATCCAGGGAACAGTATCAAAACCAGTGAAAACTTAGTGACCCTGTTCACAAATAGTTAGCACTTTTGACTCAAATTTGATTTATTCCATCTACATCTCTTGGGTAATACAAACCGTTGCACATGTCAGGGACTGGTATTAAATAATCACATCCCCTTTGATCCAATAATAATTTTGTTCTAGCATCCCAAAGAGAGGTATAAGAAGAGGATGGCAATCTTAGCTTCTCAACCCTAGAGGACCCACTAAATTTAGCTAATTAAAAGTTTGGTACCTTGAGTTTTAACCATATGAGAGTTGAAGCCACACCAGAATCCAAAGACTATTTACTAGAGATTTTATGATGAAAATATCTACTACACTCACTAAATAGAGCATTGGAAGGGTGCCAAATCCTGTCAACAATCCGCTCATAAAAATGTGTTATGATTAGGATTAGCTTCTTCTAAACTGTAAACTCCATGTGGACAGGGAACTTTTTTTTTAACCAACTCTTTTATGCTGTACTCTCCTAAGCACTTAGTATGGTAAATGTTCAATAAATATAATTGACTATGTAGCTGGGTTCTATGCACAGAGCTTGTGGGTAAAGATTTTTTTGTCTTTATTTCAATTTTTTTTAGAAATAACAAGATGGCAGCCCTGGCTTTAATACTATGTTCGTATCTACCTAAACTAGGAGTAGAGTCTGGCACATTCTAAGTTAACAAAGGACACTGACATTCAACAGTATCTCTTCAAACTGAGTTAAACTCCTACAGTCTGGGGTATAGTCTGTTCAAGCAATGTACAGGCTTGAGAATAAACAGGTTTCTGCCTCAGTATTTTAGCTTGTATTTATTTTCCCTTTGATTCTCAATCTTGTTTCTCTCACTTTGCATTTTACTTGAGGGTAGAGAGGCACAGACCCTCTTTCATTGTTCTGAGTGACCAAGTTTCATTGTGGCAGGGTTACACTGACCTTCTTCGAAGAGTTTCTCCCAAAACTTGGAAACCCTGTCACCAGAGGGGAAAGGCGAGAGGTTGTTCAGAGGGGGAAAAATACAACAACCCAATCAATCAATCGTATTTATTGAGCACATACTGTGTGCAGAGCACTGTACTAAGCGCTTGGGAAGTACAAGTTGTCAACATATAGAGACAGTCCCTACCCAACAGTGAGCAGTCCTCTTACCACTTTCTGCTTTGCAATTTCCCTCCACCCATTTTGCTGTCAAGAACTCTCCGCCTAGTGAAGATACACAAATGGATCAGAACTTCAGACGGGGAAGAAACTCATCAGTAGTAAAAGAGTGCAAAGACAAAATGCTTTTCTCTGGCTTTTTTCATTTTTATTATTCCAAGTCAAAATTTGAGAAGATAAAGGAGGACTCCTCTATGCAACCTGGAGGATGCAATCAAATGTTAACCAATGCCAGTTTCTCCTACAGAGACTGTGTTTGACAGATTCGAAGGTCTCCCTGATACTGGTGTGTTCAAGTTTTAAGTGTTTTTCCATGAGATTAAATGATTCCCATTCCACCAACAACTCCCCCCTGCCCCCATTTGACTCCACGTGTTGCTTTCGCGCTGCTCCTAGTTGGAAACAATCGTCCTAACCTCCAGCACTTGAAGACACCCGGCAATTAAATTTGCAAAGCAAATTTCTTCAAATGAATGCATTGTAAACAAGCGAAGACTCATTGGAAATTCTTTAATTCCCTCTCCTTTCTTTTTTCCTTGTCTCCTCTGGTCTCTGTTCTGTTTCTCCCCTTTCTTTCTCCCCTGCGGTCCTCCCCTAATTCAGGCTTTTCTTGTTCAAACAAAGTTAACAACGAACCCTTCCCACCAGCCAACATCCCTCCCTGCTCGCCTCTCTCCTTCCCCAACCCACACTCGGTGCATCTGCTACTGATTGACTTTTCCCCAAAAGGACAAAGGGTCAGTTAAATAGAAGCTGTCCTCGAGGAGCTCAAGTGTGGATATCTGGCAGGCTGGATGAAATTAGTGGTACCGATGTTACCACTCCAC
Source organism: Tachyglossus aculeatus (assembly GCF_015852505.1). NCBI lineage: Eukaryota > Metazoa > Chordata > Mammalia > Monotremata > Tachyglossidae > Tachyglossus > Tachyglossus aculeatus. Next base: position 30,700,302 of record NC_052077.1, read on the forward strand.
ACTGAAACTGCATTGATTGCATCCATATGTGTTAGCAATGTGCAGTTTAGAAAGAGTTACTTCTTCAAGTGTGTGCTTTCTTTTTATTCCAATCAGTCCCAAGAAGAGACAAGAAGCATATTCCCACACCTGCAATTACTCATGGAGCTTTTTCTTGGCAAGAGAGATAGTATGGTGATGCTTCTTAAAGACATTTACTGTATGTGTTACAGAGTGATTGGACAGTTTAATATTATTTACAAAAAGATAGACTAGTAACCATGATTTATATAGAGGCAGAATCTTTTAGCCTAATAGGTTCTAATATAAAGTCCGCTCACAGTTCTGGAAAAGAATAGTACAGTGCAGTACTTTACAGCTGGAGAATTCTGACCAGGGGTTTGTTTATGTTATTTTACCTAAAGGTCTTTGAGTGCCTTTACAGACTTTATATTCAAGAACAAAATAGTTTTCCTGACCTCACCTCTGTTTCAACTATACAACCTTGAGGAAATAATAATAATAATAACAGTAATAATAATGGTATTTGGAAAGTGCTTACTATGGGCCAAGCACTGAAGGCTCTGGGGAAGATGCACAATAAATAGGAGAAAAAACAGGTCATGAATCCCCATTTAGCAGATGAGGGAACTGAAACAGAGAATTAAGTGACATACCCAAGGTCACATAGCAGACAAGTGGCAGAGCTGGAATTAGAACCCAGGTCTTCTGACTCTTTTCACTGGGCCACACTACTTCCATTCTTTGTGCCTTCTGTTTCACAAATCATAAAATAGGGGCAATAATACTTAATCATATCTGTTTAGTGCTTACTAAGCCAAGCGCTTCACTAAAACCTGGGATAGATCCAAGATAGTCATATCACACACAGTCCCTGACCCACTCCAGATGCACAGTCTAAAGATGGGAGAATTGTTATTTTAGCCCCATTTTAGAGTTGAGGTTACTGAGACCCAGAGGAGTTAAATGACTCACCTCCTCCTCCTCCCTGACCTCACTGCTCTCCTATTAGAACTCAGCCTGCACACTTTGCTCCTGTAATGCCAACCTACTCATCTATACTTCAATCTCAACTATTCTCACCTATCTTGCAACCTCTGGCCTGGAACGCCTCCCCTCTTCATCATTTCATATCCCACAGACAATTACTCTCCCCACCTTCAAAGCCTTACTGAAGGCACATCTCCTCCACGAGGCCTTCTCTAAGCCCTCATTTCCTTTTTCTCCCACTCCCTTCTGCACGCCCTGCTTAGCCCCACAGCATTTATGTACAGATATTCTTTCCCAGAGCTTAGCACAGTGCTTGGCACGCAGTAAGCGCTTAACAACTACTTTCACTACTAGTAGAAGAATATCATACTATATAGTCCAGTCACTCCTGTATTTGGCCTTTCTCACAGTTTCAAAGTTCATTCCAACTATTAAAGATTGGGTTCAACTAACTCATGTGGGCAGGAGATTCAAATTCTCATTGTTTTACAAATGAAGGAATGAAAACATAGGACCTCAATTGTGGTCGCAAACCAAAGTCAGTACTCCCCCAAGTCCAGAACTCACAATGCCTACTAATTCTTCCTATGCTTTAACCAGCCAAAGCCCTCCCCTGCCCCCAGGCTCTCTTGCTCAGAAGAATAAGATCCCAGGACTCTTACAAATGAATGGTCATGATAGTCTCATATAAATGGGCTCTTTTAAAAATTCCAAAATTGCAATGATAGAGTTCATTAGAGGGTTTCAGAATATATAACTTATCCAATAAATCATAATTGCTGCTTATGAAACCATTAAGATTTATTATAAAAAACCTTTTGACTGGATTGGATTCAAAGAAACAAAGAAGAAAAGAGAAAGAAGAACACTAACACCTCCTTCTTCCAAATAACATACTCATTTCCTTGGAAAAAATAATAATAATAATGGCCTTTATTAAGCGCTTACTATGTGCAAAGCACTGTTCTAAGCACTGGGGAGGTTACAAGGTGATCAGGTTGTCCCACGGGAGGCTCACAGTCTTAATCCCCATTTTACAGATGAGGTAACTGAGGCCCAGAGAAGTTAAGTGACTTGCCCAAAGTCACACAGCTGACAATTGGCAGAGCCAGGATTTGAATCCATGACCTACGACTCCAAAGCCCGGGCTCTTTCCACTGAGCCATGCTGACAGATGAGGTAACTGAGGCACAGAGAAGTTAAGTGACTTGCCCAAAGTCACACAGCTGAAAATTGGTAGAGCTGGGGCTTGAACCCATGACCTCTGACTCCAAAGCTCGTGCTCTTTCCACTGAGCCTTTCCAAGCTGCTTCTCACAGGACCTTTCCTATGTCCTATGGAAAGAATGGAGAAGTCCCCATTTCAAATGAAGGAGGGAAACTCTCTTATCCCTGCACACGTTATATTACTGGAACTTCCCTTACTTCAAATTTGGCGATCACTTTAACCCAGTACTGTGGGTAATAATCATTATAAGTAAGTGAGGAACTTGGATAGACTTTGTATAAAAATCTCACCCGCATCCCAATGCCCTTATTAGTTTTGAGTATTATATACTTAAATGTCTAAAATTCCCCATAACACTGGCATTTTCCAGACAAATGAGTGTCTAGGTGGATGTCCGCAGTCTCCAAATCGTGCCTTTTTTGGGAGCTATGGTCTCTTGCACAAATATGTATTTTGGCTCAGTTTGGGGCTGATGTAGCATTTTTGATCAGCCGTATCATTGCTGCCAGAACATGTGCCCAGGAAGATCATGGGAAAAATCTGAATGAGATTTGTGCTGAATAAATGTCCTACATGCAGACTGTCCCTTATTTAAATTTCAGCTTCTCAGACATATCCAATTCATTTTTCCCATAACTGTCCATAAACCAACTTAGTCCACATAAACTTTCATTTATATAATGTATATATATATATATATATATGTGTGTGTGTATATATGTTTGTACATATTTATTACTCTATTTATTTATTTTACTTGTACATATCTATTCTATTATTTTATTTTGTTAATATGTTTTGTTCTGTTCTCCATCTCCCCCTTCTAGACTGTGAGCCCACTGTTGGGTAGGGACCACCTCTATATGTTGCCAACTTGTACTTCCCAAGCGCTTAGTACAGTGCTCTGTACACAGTAAGCACTCAATAAATATGACTGATTGATTGATTGATATAAGGTTACAATAAATGAGCCTTTATATTCATTTTCATTAAACGTCGCAAGATTATGCAATATGAGAAATTTGTCTTTTCTTATGCATCTCTCCCAGAACACCTCACCTCCACCTGCAGTCATTCTGGTTGTGTATCCATAGTGTTTTCTTGGTAAAAATATGGAAGTGGTTTAACTGTTTATTCACTCAATTCATTCAGTCTTATTTATGAAGCGCTTACTGTGTGCAGAGCACTGTACTAAGCACTGGGGAAAGTACAATACAACAATAATAATAACATTGACTTCTCCCTCACAGTCAACTTGAGTCTCTGCCCTTGACTCTCTCTCTCCCTTGCTGATGTTGCCCAGCACAGGTGAGTTTTGACTTGTAGCAGATTGTCTTCCACTTGCTAGCCACTACCCAAGCTAGGAATGGAATGGGTATGCCCCTGCTTGACTCTCCCTTCCATATCCAAGACTAGTAGAGTACTGGAAACACTCCAGGTGCAATCCTGAGAGGGCAACTGAGGTTCTGGAATTTATGTGCATATGAATTATTCATATAACCTGTACCTACTAAGTACCCTTCAATCAAACACCTCTAAATATGTTGCAGATATTGACTCAGCCTAGCATGTTTATAATAATGGCATTTATTAAGCACTTACTATGTGCAAAGCACTTGTTCTAAGTGCTGAGGAGGTTACAAGGTGATCGGGGGGCTCACAGTCTTAATCCCCATTTTACAGATGAGGTCACTGAGGCACAAAGAAGTTAAGTGACTTGCCCAAAGTCACACAGCTGACAATTGGCGGAGCCGGGATTTGAACCCATGACCTCTGACTCCAAAGCCTGGGCTCTTTCCACTGAGCCACGCTCTTTATGCTACTAACTATTACTATTATTAACCCTTTTGGAAATGGAGAAACTAAGAGCCGGTAAATTGAAGTTAACAGGCCAAAACTCACAGGGAAAGTCTATAGAATGGTCAGAATGACTGTGTTCCAAACTATTTCTCTAATTTCCAATTAATAGTATGCTGCCTTGGGGTCAGCAATTTCTCCTGTATGTAATAAGAAAATCTATTAAGCTAAAGAAACCTTCAGGAAATCTATAATGATGCATGGTAAAGGAAATAGCTATAAATAAGTACCAAAGGTCAACTTGGCTTTCTTTTTAAGAAGATTATGGATTGACCACTTGTTATATGGTAAATGTGTCTGTAAATCTAGACCTGCTTCAGTCCTAGGGTAACCCTTGTGGAATCAGGAATAAAAATCAAATTATAGCAGATGTGATCTTTTCAGCACAACAAATGAAAGAAAACTGGAGAAAGCCCTATGCAGATTGACCTTCTGTTTTCTTAGACCCTATAAAAAGCATTTGACACCATCAACAGACCTGGCTCTGAAAAGTGCTGAGAAGGCATAAAGTTGGTTATGAATTGCTTTGCAGTCAGCACAGACTGCAGACCAAGCAGAAGCCTGAAGAAAGGCAAATTCACATTTTAGCCTACACCCAGGAAGCCCTTCCCAACAGTCAAAGATTTGCACTGCCAATACAGAAAAGCGCTGTCTGCAAAATCTACCTAAGCAGTACATCCTTGTTGTTGTGTCATTTGTTAAGTGCTTACTATGTTCCAGGTACTGTACTGAAGGCTGGGTTAGATACAAGCTAATCAGGTTGGACACAATCCATGTCCCACATGGGGCTCACAGTCTTACTACCATTTTACAGATGAGGTAACTGAGGCACAGCAAAGTGAAGGGAATTGCCTAGAGTCACACGGCAGACAAGTGGTGGAGCCAGGATTAGAACCCAGTCCCTTCTGACTTTCAGGCTCATTCTCTATGCACAAGGCCACACTGCCTCTCAAAAGTTTACTTTGTTCAGAGCACTATATTAAACACTTGGGAGAGTACAACAGAGTTGGTGTTGATTGACTTTAGTGATAAAGGGATGTTGAGACCTGTACCAAGTTGAGAAGATCTATTAACGAGTTTACATGCCTGTGACAATCTGGACTTCCTATGGAAGACTTATCTAACTCCTTGAGTAATTTCATCAGCATCACCCATGAACCATACTCAACATCAGATGGCAGGATGAGATTACCCACAGTGGATCCTGGAATGAGGTTAGTTCACCGGGACTAAGACAAAGCATACTGCAGCACAGCTTTATTGAGTGGAACACCTGAGAATGGATCATAGCAAGATTTGAAACAAGATGTTCCTTTTCATTCTGAATGGAAACAACACAGATCAGGGAGGGCAGATGCAAGGTTTAAGCTCTTTTTTCATCTACTCCCTCTCCTTTCTGCATCACCCATGCCCTTGTATCTGCAGGCTGAAAGCCTTTGATATTCACCCCATCCTCAGCCCCTCAGCACTTATAAACGTGTCCGCAATTTATTAATGTCTACCAACTCTGTTGTATTGTACTCTCCCGAGTGCTTAATACAATGTTCTGCACACAGTAAGCACCCGATAGATACCACTGATTTGTTGATTACAAAGCATAATGGAATCCACTGGATTATAAACACATTAAATTGTAAACTTCTTGAGGGCAGAGATCTTGTCTAACAACTCTATTGTAGTGTACTCTCTTAAGCATTTGGTAAAGTGCTCTAAACACAGTAGTGCTTAATAAAAATCTCTGATTGATTGATGGATCAGGATGGAACTTTTCAGAGACTTCATCTATCCAGAAGGCACAAGTCAAGAGAACAATCAGCCATCCATATTTATTGAACGCTAACTGTGTGCAGAGCACCATACTAAGCTCTTGGGAGAGTATCATCATCATCATCAATCATATTTATTGAGCACTTACTGTGTGCAGAGCACTGTACTAAGCGCTTGGGAAGTACAAATTGGCAACATATAGAGACAGTCCCTACCCAACAGTGGGCTCACAGTCTAAAAGGGGGAGACAAAACCAAACATACTAACAGAGTTGGCAGACACCTTCCCTTCTCTGTAAGCTCGTTGTGGGCAGGGAATGAGTCTGTTTACTTTTATATTGTACTCTGCCAATCACTTAGTATGGTGCTCTGCACACAGTAAGTGCTGAATAAATACGATTGAATGAATGAATGAGTGAGAATAGAAGTTTGTCTTGTCTTATGCTGTCGAGTCGTCTCCGACCAATAGTGACACCATGGACTCAACTCTTCCAGAACGCCCCACCTCCATCTGCAGTCATTCTGACAGTGATAACACAGAGCTTTCTTGGGAAAAATACGGAAGTGGTTTACCACTGCCTCCTTCCGCGCGGTAAACTTGAGTCTCCACCCTTGAATCTCTCCCATGCTGCTGCTTCTCAGTGCAGGTGAGTTTTGACTTGTAGCAGATTGCCTTCCACTCGCTAGCCACTGACCAAGCTAGGAATGGAATGGGTAGGCCTCTGCTTGACTCTCCCTCCCAAAGTTGAGACTGGTAGAGTACTGGAAACTCTCCAGGTGTGACCCAGAGAGGGGATAGAAGATGGAGAAGACTGATATTCCAGGAGATTGTCTCTAAAACAGAGATAGGTCCTTTGTGAGCAATGCATCAGTATTATCAGGAACTGTATGTACATCAACAATACGAAAAAAATTTGTCATGTATCAGTCTTTACAGCCATACCTACATACATGTCTATTTCAGCATCAACTTTGAGAATGAAGCATAAAGATAATAATAATAATAATAATAATAATGGCATTTGTTAAGCGCTTACTATGTGCAAAGCACTGTTCTAAGCGCTGGGGAGGATACAAGGTGATCAGGTTGTCCCACTTGGGGCTCACAGTCTTAATCCCCATTTTACAGATGAGGTAACTGATGCCCAGAGAAGTTAAGTGACTTGCCCAAAGTCACACAGCTGACAGTTGGTGGAGCCGGAATTTGAACCCATGACCTCTGACTCCAAAGCCCTTGCTCTTTCCAAAGATCTATGCACCATATACTACACAAACACACACACACACACACACACACACACACACACACACACACACACACAGAGTTCTCTCTTTATCTATGTTTAGATCTACATAGAGTGCAGGAAGCGTATGTTACCGTAATCTATTGCATAATATATTACTGCTACCCATGCCAGATTCTCCTGCTATCAGTCTGATCCTCGTGGCTCAGTGGAAAGAGACCGGGCTTTGGAGTCAGAGGTCATGGGTTCAGATCCCAGCTCCACAAATTGTCAGCTGTGTGACTTTGGGCAAGTCATTTAACTTCTCAGTGCCTTAGTTACCTCATCTGTAAAATGGGCATAAAGACTGTGAGCTCCCCATGGGACAACCTGATTACCTTGTAACCTCCCCAGCACTTTGAACAGTGCTTTGCACATAGTAAGCACTTAATAAATGCCATTATTATTATGATTATTCCCTTCAGAAGCGTTAGTAAAGGTTGGATAAGGAGTAAATCCATTTTTAAATGGGAAATCTTTTTTATCGTGTGATCAACTACTATTCCTGTGAATTTTCTCACAACTGGCCCTTGCTGAGCACAGGGGATCAGGTGGCAGAGTTTGCATGGCTCAGAGCAAACCATCACTTCCACTGCAAAAAGGATTCCAACATACGTCCTGTTGGTGGTAGGACAAATGGCAAGGAGACTGAAAAGATTCACTAGTGCATTTTCATGGGCACATTGTCCAGGTGGGCAGGGAATAATAATAATAAGAATAATAATAATAATGATAGCATTTATTAAGTGCTTACTATGTGCAAAGCACTGTTCTAAGCACTAGGGGGTTACAAGGCGATCAGGTTGTCCCACAGGGTGCTCACAGTCTTCATCCCCATTTTACAGATGAGGGAACTGAGGCTCAGAGAAGTTAAGTGACTTGCCCAAAGTCACACAGCTGACAGTTGGCGGAGCCAGGATTTGAACCCATGACCTCTGACTCCAAAGCCCTGGCTCTTTCCACTGAGCCACGCTGCTTCTCTCTATATATAGAGGCACAGGGAATGTGTCTGTTCCATTGTGTTATACTCTCCCAAGCATTTAGTACAGTAGTCTGTACACAGTAAGTGTTTAATAAATATAATTGATTGATAAGTGGGCAAGGGATTCTCAGCATGGCATTCACTCCCGAGGATAATATCTCACTTTCATTTTGATCACCACATTTTTGACACATTTTTCATATAAAACCCAACTCCTACAATCCTTCTGTGCCAAATATTATACAAATTTACCATATCACTGCAAAATGAAGTTGATTTAGGATATGACAACTCCCTTATATCATACACTTTAGAATGGAAAAAACTTCACCACATCTGTGAATGTCTCCATAAGTTGCACCACTGGCCACCCTTCTCTTTATTTCCTCATTTTATACCTTAGTGATTTCCTCCAGCCTTTGTCTTCTCTCCCCACTTGTTTGCAGCAGTTAGAATAAGAGTCAGATGGAGGCTTAACTTTTAAAAATACAAGAAATGAAACCAATAGAAAGGACAAGAGAACTTAGACCTTAGTTTGCTCTTCTGCATTTTCTGATTTAGACTCAGAAGCCTCTTCTAACTCCTATTTATTCATTAGAGAAGCAAAGAGGGAGAAGAAATGAAATAGCCTTAGCAACCAGCATTTGATTTCAATGGTTCAGGTTACTATTTAAAGAGAAGCCTCTATTCTATAGTCCTAAAATCAGCTCCTAAGAAAGACATAACCTTTGAATTCCATGGTATTTTGCTGCATGCAGGTGTATGTATGAATGAAAAGAATGGCACGTGCTTCCTTTGATTTGTGACTAGAGTTTGAAAGGGCTTTTGTATTTTGTGACAGCTTCTTCGCCTCAGTGACTACATGGTGCCTTTGATCAAATGAAGTCACCAGCTCTGATTGCAACAATACAACTGGTAGATTTTTTGCCTCTGCAGGGGTTCAGGACAGTCCAGAGGTGAATTGGAACTCAAGCCCCTAGTGTCAGACTGGTGTGGCACAAAGCTGGATCTGGGTGGACTTGAACCAGAAGGCTCCTGTACTTTTTTTAAATATATTTGTTAAGTGCTTCCTATAATAGTAATAATAATATAATATTATTTAAGCCACTGTAGTATTATTTAAGCACTTGCTATATGCCAGGAACTGTACTAAGCATTGGGGTGGATACGAACAAATCGGGTTGCACATGGTCCCCGTCCCATGTGGGGCACACAGTCTCAATCCCCATTGTACAGATGAGATAACTGAGGCACAGAGAAGTTAAGTGAGTTGCCGGAGGTCACACATCAACCAAGTAGTGGATCTGAGATTAGAACTCATGACCTTCTGACTCCCAGTCCGTGCTCTACCTACTGTGCCATGCTGCTTTGTGGCTCGGTGGAAAGAGCCCAGGCTTGGGAGTCAGAGGTCATGGGTTCTAATCCCGGCTCTGCCACTTGTCAGCTGTGTGGGAAAGTCACTTAACTTCTCTGAGCCTCAGTTATCTCATCTGTAAAATGGGGATTAAGACTGTGAGCTCCACGTGAAACAACCTGATCACCTTGTATCCCCCCGCCCCGTGCTTAGAACAGTGCTTCACACATAGTAAGCGCTTAACAAATGCCATCATCACCACCATCATCATGTGCCAGGTACTGTACTAAGCAATGGGGTAGATGCAAGCTAAACACCTTGGACTCAGTTCCTGTCCCAAATCGGATTCACAGATTAAATCCCCGTTTTACAAATGAGGTTACTGAGACAGAGAGAAGTAGAGTGACTTGCCCAGGGTCACATAGTAGACAAGGAGATGAGTGGTATTAAAGCCCAAGTTCTTCTAACTCCCAGGCCTATCTACTGCTTCTCTGCTTTGGACAAGTTTCAAATCCTGGGTCATCATCATCATCAATCGTATTTATTGAGCGCTTACTATGTGCAGAGCACTGTACTAAGCGCTTGGGAAGTACAAATTGGCAACATATAGAGACAGACCCTACCCAACAGTGGGCTCACAGTCTTGATCTGTCTGCCTGCTGCTTCCTTCCCATGTTTAATGTTAAATATGACATAATAATTGCGGTAGTTGCTAAGCAGTTACTAGGGTGCCTGGCGTTGAGCCAAGTACCGGGTAACTAATAATAATAATAATGGCATTTATTAAGTGCTTACTATGCGCAAAGCACTGTTCTAAGCACTGTGGAGTTTACGAAGTGATCATGTTGTCCCACGTGGGGCTCACAGTCTTAATCCCCATTTTACAGATGAGGGAACTGAGGCACAGAGAAGTGAAGTGACTTGCCCAGAGTCACACAGCTAACAAGTGGCAGAGCCGGGATTTGAACCGATGACCTCTGACTCCAAAGCCTGGGCTCTTTCCACTGAGCCATGCTGCTTCCCCAACTAGAACTGCTAGAACTATCAATCATCAGTGGTATTTACTGAGCACCCACTTTGTGCAGAGCACTGTATTAAGTGCTTAGGAGAGTACAATGAAGTTAGTAGACAGGATCCCTGCCCACAAGGAGCTTACAGTCTAATGGGGGAGGCTGATATTAAAATAAATTACAGGTAAAGGAAATTGCATCTAAGAGAACAAAGATTATTGGATATTTCTCTATGACAAGTGCAAATTTCACAAGCAGTAAAAAGGGTTGAACACTACCATTCATGGTGTAGTGGATAGACCATGGGTCTGGAGTCAGGAGGTCATGGATTCTAATTCCGGCTCTGCCACTTGTCTGCTGTGTGACCTTGGCAAGTCGCTTCACTTCTCTGGGCCTCAGTTACCTCATCTGTAAAATGGTCATTGAAACTTTGAGCCCCAAGTGGGACAGGGACTGTGTCCAGCCTGATTTACTTGTGTACACCCCAGCGCTTAGTACAGTGCCTGGCACATAGTAAGCGCTTAATAAATACCACACAATTTGAGAAGCAATGTACCTTAGTGAGAAGCAGCATGGCTTGGTGGATAGAGGACAGGCTTGGGAATCAGAAGTCCATGGATTCTAATCCCGGCTGTGTCACATGTCTGCCGTGTGATCTTGGGCAAGTCGCTTCACTTCTCAGGGCCTCAGTTACCTCACCTGTAAAATGGGGATTAAGAGTGTGAGGCCCTATGTGGGACAGGGACTGACTATCTTGCATCTGGAGAAGCAGCGTAGCTCAGTGGAAAGAGCACTGGCTTTGGAGTCAGAGGTCACGGGTTCAAATCCCGGCTCTGCCACTTGTCAGCTGTGCGACTTTGGGCAAGTCACTTAACTTCTCTGTGCCTCAGTTACCTCATCTGTAAAATGGGGATTAAAACTGTGAGCCCCCGTGGGACAGCCTAATCAACTTGTAACCTCCCCAGCACTTAGAACTGTGCTTTGCACATAGTAAGTGCTTAACAAATACCATTATTATTATTATTATTACTACCCCAGAGCTTAGAACAGTGCTTGGCACATAGTAAGCCCTTAAAAAGTACCATAATTGTTATTATTATTATTACCATTATTTCATAGATATTTAATCTAGACTAGATGATGCTACACTGTCTGCCAGGCTGCTGATGGCTTTCTTATGTGTTTCCCAAGCTGGAAAAGATAGTATGTCAGTGAACCCAGATGGGAAGGATAATATTTCAGTGAACATTTCAGTATTTCAGTGCTCAAATAACGGGCAGATAACAGTGGTCATCTCATTCCCTATCAATGAATTCAGAGTTAATCAAATGGTCCACTTGTATTTTATCTAGTTTAATCATTTTTATGAAGCCATTTGATGACCCAAGGACCTTGAAAACTATCTCTAAGTACTCCCTTCGAGATTCTTGGGATTCAACAGGCTCTGAGAATCTTTCAATATCTTTAAGACCATCTTCTGAGAGTTTTTGTAGGCTGATGCCTGGCCTCTGAAAATTCATACAAAACCTGCAAGAGATAGTGAACCATCTTTAGAACCAACACAGCCCCAAGAGCTGACGTCAAGTCTAAAAGAAACCCAGGTCCCTAGGCTTTCTGTAGCCAAGCGGAGATTACCCAGTTTACAACCAGGATTGCATCTGTATTTCACAGATTTAAGCTGGTGTCTACACGGTCCTTCTATTTGATTTCAGAAGTTTGGGGCAACCCACAAGATTTATATATATATATATATATATATATATATATATATATATATATATATATCACAAAATAGGAGGCAACATGTATTTGAATTAAAATAGGTCAGAAAAAAATCCTTAATTTGCAATTAAGTTTGCAATTTGGGGCAACCTGCAGATTTATATATATATATATGTATGTATATATATATATATGTGTGTATATATATATATATACATATATATATACATATCAAAATAGAAGGCAACATGTATTTGAATTAAAATATGTCAGAAAAAATCCTTAATTAATCTCAAGTGGGTCTTTCTGCACTTCTTAGTTAAGTGTGCATTGTGTCTAAACTGGCCTTGCTTCCTCCTACTAAGTGAATCGTATCATATTTTCAGTATACAGGTGTTTGAACTTCTTTCAGGACTGGAGCAATGAAATATATGTCAGACCTCCAATGATCATTTAATGGGACTAAAGCCGGGCATCAGTTTTAAAAGCTTAGTTTCACCATGAATAACCAGCGTTTTGCAGCTACTTTAGGGAAGATCAAGCATTTCAGCAGCTAGCCCTGCCACAAAGCATTTGAGGGTCTTAAGTATGTGCTTCAGAATGCTTTCTGAAAGGGACAAAAGAGAGACTTCCTGTCATTTCCATGGCTTTTCTGCATGTGGGACCAAGATGGGCAATGCAAAGTTTAAACAGTTGCAAATGGCAAAGGGGAGGGGGGCACAGTATCGTGCCTTGTTTTACATATTTCTCCTTACCTAACTTGAATTTAAAGGGAAGTCAGAGCGCTCCCTGCCCTCGCATTGACTGGAGTTACTGTTTACATGGACATTTCATTTCTCCACTATTTGCTTATGGAAAATAAGGGGGAGTGACAAAGAAGGAGAAAAGGAGGGGGCTCAGGGAAAGGGGGAGGCACTGACCAGAGTGCAGCACCAGTAACCTTGTCTTATGTGATCATTAACCTTGCTAGAAAATGCAGCTGGCAGTTCACTCCGAAGCTTGTCATTAGAATGTGAGCTAGACCCCACTGATACTGCAGGACTATTTTAGGGATTGTTTGATTTTCTGGGAGTGCTGTAGATATCTTTTTGCTTGTGTGTGTGACTGCAAAAATGAGATTCCAGCAGCTCCTTTTGGCATTTCTCTTTTTCATGATGGGTCTACTCCTTATCAAGGGACAGAGGCCAGGTAGGAATTTTGATGTTATTATTATGGTTTTTCTTACATCACAACTTCTAATTTATAAATTGTGTGCTTGCCATCCGGGAAGAGTGGGAGGTAACTGTTGGGAAACCGTTTCTGAACTCGGAGGTATCGTGTTCTCTTTGGTTAACGAGTTTCCTATACTGTTTAACTGATGGTCGAAGGCAAATTTGAAGAAAAATATGACGTATCAGCTTTGCACCAGTGCGTTCACTGACTTCAAAGAAAACTGAATGCTCCGCTCCTGCCAATATTTGGCAGTCATGGAACAAATACACAAAAAAAACTAGAGTGGCATAATTAACTTGCTAATTGAATTTCATGCTTGCCAATGAGGTGCAGAATCCAGTTCATTTAAAGATTTTGTGGCATTCTAGACTAGACTCTTCTGTTGTTTCCGTTCTGGAAAAAAAGAAATCACAGATCAGCTGAATAAAACTGAACTCTAAAACTGGTCAAAAACTATTGTCTTTGTTGAGTCACTTGACGCTGGATGCAGGTAGGAGCATCAGTGGGGAACTAGGACAAGCGAGTCGTGGTACTGCTGAAAAAAAAGAATGTATTCATGATATTTCTATGGGGATTTTTGCTGCTGTGTATTTTGCTATCAGAGTTTTAATAGCTTACATACAGTGTAAAGACAGCCAAAGGAAAGTCTTCTGAAACGTCTTTACCTTTTTATTTACATTAAAATGGCCAGCGTCTTAAGACTGAAGTTCTTTAGTAACACGGAGAGTTAATTGTTTGAGCCAACAAAGCACAAACTCAAAGGGCAAATAGGAAGATGTATTTAAAGGTAAGCATTTAAAATGATTTACAAGAAAGCTAATTTTGATAGATTAAGCATGAAAGCTCACTGTTCTGGGTAAAACAGAAAAATGAATGGTCAGAAATATTTGCAATAGCTTAATAACCTGCTCACTGTTGGCTCTAATTCAGACTCTTCGTTTTTGTTAACCAAAAGTTCAATCAGAGCAGGAATCAATCTCAAACGGTGATCCTCTTCTGTGCATTATTCCCCCCAAAGCCAGTCTGATCCTTCTTCACAATACGGGAGACAAGAAATGTGTTTACAGGGTTTGATCCACAAATCCCCTGAACTGTGGATCAAACTCACTCTGGTCAAGGCTCTTGTAAAATATGTGTGACTGATTGACTTTCCCCAAATGGTGAGGGCAGGTAATGTTTTAGTAAGAAGCAAGTTTCGAAAGAGACTCAGCTTTTAAGTGATTTACTTTGCCGGTTTTCCTGTTTATCATTGCTTAACGTTCAGTGACTACTTTAGTGGATGGTATAGCATACCGAACAGCAATTGGTGAAATAGCAACAGTGCAGCAGCTTGTATCAAATATGTTGTTTTGTAATCGCCTTCTCCAGACACCAACAAAGCAGCTTGCTAAACAACACTTTGTGATTTTTCCTCTTCTGATTTCAGCCAACCTGGCCTTGCGCAGAAAATTACACAGACACAACTGTCCCCAGAGAAGATGTATGCCTCTCCACTCCCGAGTGCCTTTCCCCTGAGGTATTAAGCATAAAAAAAATTGCTTTTCTAAATTTAGGCAGTGGTAATTCATATCTGTGTTAGCGGTGGTCATAAAATCGGGCGCCAGGAGACTGTAATTATCAAAGTGCCTATAAACATGTGTTTTGAAATCCTGTGTGGGTAGCTGAAGCATATTATCCAGAAGAAGCACATTTCCCAGTCATACTTATATTTTAAAGCATTTCAAAATCTGTTTCCTTCCCCGAACCACAAACTTGATTTGTTTGGTCGTTTTTCTTGGTGATAATTTATTTTCCCTGAAAACTAGGTTTTGAAAAGTTATACGAAACCTATTTGTTTTTATCTGAACTATATGGCAGCATTCCAACATTACTAGTATGACTGGTCTTGATTACAGTGTCTTCCAGGATGGAGTCAGGAGCAGCTGAATCTTACTACTTCCCTAATTTGCCTTTTGCAGTTGGAGTTTCAAAAAATTAGTTTCCCCTTAATTTTCTACTTACCACAAGCCCTTCATCCTGCCTTCCATAGCCT
Organism: Tachyglossus aculeatus; assembly: GCF_015852505.1. Lineage (NCBI taxonomy): Eukaryota > Metazoa > Chordata > Mammalia > Monotremata > Tachyglossidae > Tachyglossus > Tachyglossus aculeatus. The sequence goes on from NC_052077.1 coordinate 30,715,737, forward strand.
CTAAAATTATTGCACATACTGGCGATCCTTAAATCCACTAATTTATCCTGTGGAATTAAAATCACTTCCAAAAAAGTACTATTTTTTGTTCAAATATAGTCTTTTTCTACCTCACCACGTGCATTTTTAATAGAATGCTGCTTTCAAAGTGAGCCCTGATACGCTATTTAGCCGATTAATATGCATATGCAAGCAGTAATGGGTTAGTGTGTTAGCATACAACCCTGTTTTATGGCTTCATTCAGGGAAGGAAACAATTCAATGCCTATTGTTTAATGAATGTTTTTCAAAGCAGGTTTTAAAAGCACTGTAGTAAGAAATTGGCTGGGGGCTGCAGCAAAATAACCCATTTTACCTATAAAAGTACAGTAATGAGAAACTGTAACCGGTACAGAGACCAACTATACACCAAGTGCACTTTTCTCTTGCTTTACCTGTGGCAAAATGCCTCCTTTGTAACCAAAGGTGTGAAAATGCCTTTTTTATGGCTGAACAGAGCTCAAGGAAAATACAGATGGTAAAGTTTCTGAGAAGCAGGCAATCGAACGTTGAATTAAACATGTCCTGGAAGGTTTTTGCGTTTTACAAAATCTGGTGTATATCAGGATAATGCCCCTAAGCATTTCAACATCATTTATAAATAATGATCAAATCTGTGCTGGGAGGAGCCAAGATGCATCGGAATCGCTTAGAACTCTTCAAAGACTACAGTAGTGCAAATAGCAATTGCAGGAGGATTCCTGCATATGTATTAGCAGTAGATATCTTGCATAATGCCAACCATCGGTTATTCATAAGCTATCTTCGATTTCCTTTAAAAAAAGAAGGAACTACCCAAGATATTTAATGAAATTAGAAAGGTAAGAGTTTAGGAAGTCTTGATACGTGAGCAGATTTGTAATCGGAAGGAAAATGGACCTAAAACGGACCTCACACATTCACCTGCAGCACTTTGCTGGCTGTTAGCCAAAAACCCAGTCAAATCTTATCCAACTCCTTCAGACTGCTTGACGACATTTTTAAAATCACTTTTTAAAAGGCATCTACTGCAAACACAAACTTCTGGATTAGATTACGACCAAATCCACTCAGTTGACACCCTTGACAAAAATAAATATTAAAGTCCACAGCATGTATCAAATTTCACATTAGCTGAAATCCTTTTTCACTTTTATGGACACATATTTAGAAGCTCTGCAGACAAAACTCTACACTCTTCCATCTTTGCCAGCTAATAATGACTAGGGAGACAGGAAATGCTCTTTTTATTCTTGGTTTAATGTAGAACTCAGCAATATGTAGATAATTTGAGTATTATTCATTATTTTGGTGTAGTTTTTTCAGATCAGTCTTTGAAAAACAGGGACACTAAAGACCCTGATGGCTCATATTCTTTCTGTAGCATCCTTTTTACAGTGGTAAAATCTCTTGCTATTAGTAGGGTGAATTATTATTATTAACAATTTATGCTAATTATGGTATTTGTTAAGCACTTACTATGTGCCAAGCAATGTTCTAAACACTTTAGGAGTTACAAGGTAACCTGGTTGTACACAGTTTCTGTCCCAAAAGGGAGACACAGTCTTAATCCCAATTTTACCGATGTGGTAACTGAGGCCCAGAGAAGTAAACTGAATTGCCCAAGGTCACACACAGAAGACAAATGACAGAGCTGGGATTAGAAACTGGGGTTAGAACTCACATCCTCTGACTCATAGGCCCGTGCTTCTTCTGGTCACTGGTCCTTCATTTCAAATTTGAAAAACTTCTTCCTTCTTAATAATCAAGAAAGCAGGAAACAGAGAGGGTATATGACAGGATTGAACATCTAGACATGCCAGAATCCTCTTGCCCTGAAACAAACATGTACTGACTCTCCCAGCCCACATTCTCAACCCATAGTTGGTCTGGATGGCATCAGATTAACTCCTAGAATGTAGACAAAGAGACAGTGTGGCAAGAAGTTTCCCACAGTAGTCTGAGGAAGCACAAGGAGGCCCAGGATAGACTTCTGCTCTCCCATGCAAACCTGGCCAGGGTCAAAGGAGGACTCTGCAGGTGGGTTTTTTAAAAAAAACTTCCAATATACACACAGCACTGATCCAAGGGAGTCCTTACGTTAGAACAGGCTCCTCTGTGGTAAAGATTCATTCATTCATTCAATCGTATTTATTGAGTGCTTACTGTGTGCAGAGCACTGTACTAAGTGCTTGGTAAGTACAAGTTGGCAACATGTAATGACGGTCCCTACCCAACAACGGGCTCACAGTCTGGAAGGGGGAGACAGACAACAAAAGAAAACATGTGGATAGGTGTCAAGTCATCAGAATAAATAGAAGTAAAGCTGGATGCACATCATTAATGAAATAAATAGAATAGTATATATTTACAAGTAAAACAGAGTAATAAATCTGTACAAACATATATACAGGTGCTGGGGGAGGGGAAGGAGGCAGGGCAAGGGGTATGGGGAGGGGGAGAGGAAGGGGGGGCTCAATCTGGGAAGGCCTCCTGGAGGAGGTGAGCTCTCAGTAGGGCTTTGAAGGGAGGAAGAGAGCTAGCTTGGCAGATTTGCTGAGGGAGGGCATTCCAGGCCAGGGGGAGGACGTGGGCTGGGGTTTGGCGGTGGGACAGGTGAGAATGAGGCAGAGAGAGGAGGTTAGTGGCAGAGGAGCCGAGGGTGTGGGCTGGGCTGGAGAAGGAAAGAAGGGAGGTGAGGTAGGAGGGGGTGAGGTGATGGAGAGCCTTGAAGCTCTCAGGAGTTTTTGCCTGATGGTAAAGATGGGGGTGATCTTCTTGATGTTGGGTTGTGGGCATTTATTTCATTTTTCTATTGCCATCTCAATGTTAGATAGCTCAGTATTTGGGTCATCAACCCATCTCAGTTTGAAGGAATTGTTCAATTTTTGGCATTTCTGCTCAAAAATCCTCAGAAATTCTCCTGGAGTGGCATTTCTTTTTTTCTCCCCTTTCCTCTCATCTCACCATTTGCGGTCCACGAAAGTGTTCACCTTACTCAAATATACATCCTTTTAGACCCCTTGAAACCAGACATTGCAATGTCGACAGGGTTTCCTGAGTCATCCTAGACAGTGCTCTGCACACAGTAAGTGCTCAATAAATATGACTGAATGAATGAATAGTAGCAGTTAAATACAAGATTCTCTATGTGAGTGCATTTAAACAGAGCCGTTGACTTAGTGGTTAAGAAATAATACCCCTCGCTTACTGGTAGGATTCTAACCTGTTGTACCTATCCAGAATTTCAATATCCTAGCAAAAGATCTGGAAAAGACAGAACCTAATATCTTTTAATGTGAGAGTCATCCAATTTAAGTTCCCTCCTTCCCTCTGCAAACTAAATAACTAGTATTTGTAGCTAGTGTACAGGTGAATATGTTTGCTGAATGCTTAATATCAGACCTAGCCTAAAATGTAATTATGACATTTAAAGCCTGCACAAACATCGGACGTTATTAATCATTTACCTGTTTAATAGACTCCCTAAAAGGTGCCCACTAAGTAGCTATTCACTGTCTCACTGTTGTGAATCAAGCACAGTAAGCAAAGGTCTGATTCTGGAGCTTCAGAGTATTTACTTCTACAGCATATTCCCAACATCATTAGTAATGCCAAAATAATCATTGTGGTTGTTCAAACAACAATCTTTGTAATTGGGTCTTCTAATTAAAAGGAACAATGCATTTGGAACATATTATTACAATGAAAGAGAAGTTTAATAGAGGAAAAAAGAGTTGGTCCCCAGGCAAAAAATGCATTTAACTTTTAAAATTTCCATCAAATAGAATATCAAGGCATGTTGGCATCAGCATATCACTAGAAATAATCCCAATAACTTAAACAGTACAATTAAATCATTTCCTTTAAAGTAGCAAGGGATTGGAAGAAAGATGATCCAAGTTGCTTTTATATTAAATCTTATTCAAATCACTTAAAGTACTTATTATTCTATTCTGCCCTTACCCTATCTGTAATTATTATAATGCCTGGCTACACCACTAGACTGTAAGCTCTTTTTGGGCAGAAATCACGTCTACCAACTCTATTGTATTGAACTTGAGTACACAAGTACTCTGCACACAGCTAGCTCTCGGTAAGTACCTCTGATTAATTGGGGTGAATCACTTTTTCATTCATTCATTCAATCATATTTATTGAGCGCTTACTATGTGCAGAGCACTATACTAAGCCCTTGGGAGAGTACCGTACAAACATAAAATGCAACAATTCAACAATAAACAGACACATTCCCTACCTACAGTCTAGAGGTGGGGGAAACAGGCATCAATACAAATAAATAAAATTACAGATATGTACATAAGGGCTGTGGGGCTGGGAGAGGGGAAGAGCAAAGGGACACAAAAGGGAGTGGGAGATGAGGAAAGATAGGGCTTTGTCTGGGAAGGCCTCTTGGAGGAGATGTGCCTTCAATAAGGCCTTTGAAGCAGGGGAGAGTAACTGTCTGGGGGATTTGAGCAGGGAGGGCATTCCAGGCCAGAGGCAAGACTTGGACTAGGACTTTTTGGAACTGGTGGTTGCCCAGGATTGCCATTTCCAGGTCCTGCCTTCAGGGAAGTCTCCAAACTCTTCTCCGCTGCCCTGAGAGTGTGGAGGTAGGGTGACCATTTACCCAATTTTATCTAGGACACTGTCCCTTGTCTGGTACTAATACAGCACCAGATGCCTTTGTGTCTGGTATTTATATTTAAAAAACCCAATCTCCCCCTGACACAACTGCTACTGCCGAGCCCCAGAGCTCAGTAACGGAGATTCTGTTTCCAGGGTCCTGAGAGAGAAACGCAACAATTCTGGAGCAAAGGAGAGGGGACAGAGATTCTCCCAGGGATATATCCCACACAAGTCCTATGGCATAATGTACATGTATTACCTCCAGGATGGCAAAGGAGAACCCTGGTATTTCCATGTTCTGTTAGTACCTGCCTTATGTGGACGTTTGGTGGACAAGCTAGTGGTTTGTGGCCCAATGTGGAGGGTAATGGGGAGTGCTAAAGAGTGGAAGAACATAATTCCTCTCCCTAGCCAGTTGATTGATCGACAGAGTTGCACCCTAAACCAATTCTTGATTCCATCTCCAAATAGCAGGTAGTTCCATTATTCAAACACTCTTCCCTCTGGCACCCAACAGAGGCAAATAAATTGCTTTAACCTGCTCTGAAAGTATATATTTTTGCAAGGCCAGAATTTGCTTTCCACTGTTAAAATAACCATGATGATATTTTTTAAGCACTTAATATGTGCCAAGCATTGGGGTAGAAACAATGCAACCAGATCAGAGACAGCCCCACAGTCTACAGTTAGGCTCCAGTGAGAGACTGTCCCACATGGACCACACAGTCTAAGATGGAGAGGTGATGGATAGTGAATCCCCATTTCACAGATGGGGAAACTGAGGCCCAGAAAAGTTATTTGCCCAAGGCCCCACAGCAGGCAAGTGGCAGAGCTGGGATAGGAACCCAGGTCTCCTCATACCCAGTACTACCTCTTTCCACTAGGCCACACTGCTCCTTTTCTTGCTAGGTGTCCATAATTCAAATTCCTTCCTGAAGTATATGTGGAAACTGAAGTGGCTGGATGTTAACAATTAATCAAAATATCTGTGTTTTTTTTTATCCCCCAAATGTAAGTAATTCTGCGTAATTTCCATCTGCGTCACTGGGGAAGAGCAGTGAAGGATAGAAGCTCTCCTAAGAAAACCTGCGGAGGAATCCACATCCTAAAAGGAATCGTCTGAAACCACCCAAGTCTCTTATCAGCCTCCTGTTGGAACTGCAAGACCAGAGATTCTGTTTCTCTTAGAGGAGAAATAATTTGGAGTCACTGCAAGTGATTGAAATTGCCAGGGTTATCAAGACAGTCAATATCTTTTCTGAACATCAGTGTTCTCATAAGGTTAAGGAAGAAAAATCATGCCTCTGAAAAAAACAAACTGACAGAAAATAGGACTGGATTATTGCACAAGCTATGGATGTTTTCAAAAATTGTTATTTCTGGTAGTGCTTGTTTTATTGCTTTAAAATGGCAAATGGTTAAGAGCAAGCAATTATTCAATAGTTACCATTTAAAGTTAATAGGTTTTTGTGTTTATAGAGGCATTGGTGCTTATGCTATTGAAACTCATTTGGCAGTACAGGAATAGCATAAAATCTGTCTCGATTAAGTGTGCATGTTATTTTAGAGATGAAAAATATTCATTTCTGAGAGGCATGCAGTTGAGCTAATAAATCCAGGTTCCTATGGGTTTATGCTTGACAGATTTTTCAAGACTGTACACAAATTTTCTTGCATTGGATAATCATCATAACATGATGATTTATTGAAAACACAATTATATGGGGGATTATAGACCAACCTCTGGTTCCCTCCTTATTTATCCTTATTTTCGGTCTGAGTGAGCAGACCTGGTTGCTACAGGAGCAATTGATCAGGGAAACCTGAACAGCATAAATGAAACTAGGTTTTGCCCCCAAAACCTCTTCTTAAATATCTTATGGAATCTTATCTAGCTTCAGTTCAAGCCTGAAATGCAACTATATTATTTGAACTTAAATGATGAGGCTTTACATTATTTAATTTTCATCACATTTTAAAGAGCTCATCCTAGATTACTATAATGGACTACATTATCAGGGAGGGCAATAAAATTTTTTTTTATAAATAAAATATGGATTTGAATATGTGGGAATTTCTAATTAAAAATGCTGGCAGTATCTCTTTTTGTGCTGTAGATGCAGAAACGCAAGTACATCAGCGAGGCACAGTAGTTTAAGGAAACCCACAAACTGGTTCTTTTTTGGAAATCAAGTAAAAAGTTAAAATTACCATCCAAGTGAAAATGCTGGATGTCTTGGTTCCGGGTGAATTCTAGTTCCTTGCTACAAGTACATCTAAGTAATAAACTAGGTTATTATCTATGCTGATATTTATGTTTATAAAATAACTAGTCTGTATATTTGTGTAAAAAACTTATGCACTTCAAATATATCTCCTTTTAATGAATTTTTACAATGTTTATTTTATATTTGTCTTATGTAAAAGATCCTGCATCCGAAGAAAAATTTTCAAATATCTGCCTAATAGCTTTTGTAAACTTAATATGGGGATAGACAGAGGAGTCCTTTCTTAGTTGATTTTGATAACTGTCAAATAAAAAATACTCAGCTGCTTCTGATTTTTGTCATTTTTTTAAACAAAAAAGTATTCATCTAGACTGACTGTTCGACCAACTTGTGTATTTTTATTTTTCACATCTAGTCACTGGATTATAAAGATGATGACATCTTTGCTTTTATAATGGCAGTACTACGGAAGACAGTTAAGCAGTGTTGCCCAGAAGACAGTTAAGCAGTGTTGCCCACCATGAATTAAGGATGAATAATACCTAAGCAGTGGCAACAAAATCTTTTTTTTTCTTTTAATGGTATAATTAAAAGCTTACCATGTGCCCGGCATGTATTAAGCACCGGGATAGTTACAAGATAATCAAGTTGGTCACAGTCCCTGTCCCACTTAGGGCTCACAGACATAATCCCCATTTTATGGGTGAGATAACTGAGGCATGGAGAACTTAAAGTGACTTGCCCAAGTTTCCATAGCAGACAAGTGGCATAGCCAGGATTAGAGCTCAGGATCCGTGAACTAATGGATAAGACATGGGCCTGGGAATCGGAAGGGTCTCGGTCCTAATAGGCTGGTGGAAAGAGCACAGCCCTAAGTGTCAGGAGTTCTGAGTTTCTGTCTGACTGTAAGCTCCTTGTGGGCAGGGAATGTTCAACGTGGAACGTGTCCGATATAACGCTGTTATATTGTACTCTCCCAACTGCTGATGGTTCCAAGAAGTAAGGAGACATTCTCCCTCCCCTTTAATAATGTTGGTGTTTATTAAGCACTTACCATGTGCCAAGAATTGTTCTAAGTCCTGGGATTGTGCACCCTAAGTGGAACAGGGACTGCCGTGCATAGTACAGTGATTGGCACAAAGAAAATGTTTAACCAATACCACATTAATTATTATAAAAAAGTCAGACCAACCAACATTCAATCTAAAATGATCATTGGCCAACTCACCACCTACATTTCAGCTGTAATGTATCTAGAATGTTAATAGCATTACTATTAATTTTGTAAAAAAGTATATCGTCATTAAAAATGGGGATTTGAAATAACGTCATAGACAAGAAGTTAAAAAAATTCTCAGTGCTAATTGCCTTGAGCTTCCAGATAAATAGCAGTATATGAAGTATTATTATTTTAACCTTGGCTCTGATGTTGATTGCCTGAGTGTCTCTGGACAAGTTATTTAACCTTGCCCACATTTCCCCATCTCTAAAATGAGAATAATAGCTACCTACTTCACAGAGGTATTGTGAGGATTAATTAACAAGCAGCTGCTTTCCCAAGCCTATCCTTAACTTAAATGGAAGAAAGCTGGAGAGTTACTCCCTGAAAACATCCCCCCACACCTAATGAATAATCTGGCACCAGTGGGAAGATTAAAAGAAGAGAAGAATGTTATTTCCCTCTTCTGAATTGTAAAGAGCCCAGGAAGAATTCTCTTGAGCACGAGGGAGCTTCAGTGGTGGGCACTTTGTAGAAAGATCCATTGATTGTGCTTTGAAGAGAGTTCTACACAAGTGCTAAGCATTAAACAAGTTCTGTAAAACATTTCTGTGATCCTTGCTTCCTTCACCTTCTTGTGAACGTAACTATTTATGATCCCAGAACCTAATGCCAGAGAAAAAAGTCCCTAATCCTGTCTCTTTCCCAGATTAACCAAGAGGTCCAGCTTTTTCCCTTTGTCCACCAAAAAAAGGTTCTAAGCCCTAAGAATTAGTTTCTACTGTGTTTTTACTATAAACCGAACACTGTATTAAGCGCTTGGGAGAGTACAATCGATTAATCAATCAATGGTATTTAAAGGACACTTACTCTGTGCAGGGTCCCCTGTTAAGCGCTTGGGATAGTACAGTACGACAGAGTTGAAAGATCTGTTCTCTGCCTATAAGGAGCTTACAATCTTAAGGAGATGAAGAGAGAAGCAGTGTGGTTTAGTGGAACGAGCAGGGGCTTGGGTTCTAATCCCGGCTCTGCCACTTGTCTGCTATGTGACCTTAGACAAGGCAGTTAGCTTCTCTGTGCTTCAGTTCCCTCTTCTGTAAAATGGGGGTTAATAATAATGATGGTATTAAGTGCTTACTATGTGCAAAGCACTGTTCTAAGTGCTGGTGGGGTGGGTTACAAGGTCATCAGGTTGTCCCACGGAGGGCTTACAGTCTTAATCCCCATTTTACAGATGAGGTAACTGAGGCACAGAGAAGTGAAGTGACTTGCCCAAAGTCACACAGCTGACAGTTGGTGGAGCCAGGATTTTAACCCATGACCTCTGACTCCAAAGCCCATGCTCTTTCCACTGAGCCACGCTGCTTCTCTAAGACTGTGAAGACTGTGAGCCCCACGTGGGACAACCTCATTACCCTTGTATCTACCCCAGTGTGTAGAACAGCGCTTGGCACATAGCAAATGCTTAAATACCATAATTATTATTATCATCAGCAAAGTCTGATTATTTTGAGATTGAGGACATGAAGCAAGAAAATGAATTTAATGTTAAATTAACGCCCTTAGCCCTGAGATGTGAGCTTGAAACATTGCTCGTGAAAGTCAATTCCATGTAGCATTTAGGAATACAATATTAAAATGGGATAAGACACTTCGCAATGCAGGAGCTTTCCGACATGTGCTCCCATTATGCCCTCCCTGTCCTTCCTCTCTGTTCACGCTGGTCTACCTGCAGGCAAGCGAGCATCAGTCAATCGACCGATTTCATTTACTGAGCACCTGTTATGTACAGGGCGATGTATTGAGGTGAGTACAATATAACAAGACTCTGTTAGACATGTCCCCTGCCAATAAGGAGCTTACAGTCAGGCAAGAACATGGTTCTAGTAAATCAGCAAGCACATGGAAGATTACAATATAACAGGGCAGGGAATGTGCATACCAACTCTGTGCTTAGTATAGTGCCCTGCACACAGTAAGCACTTAATAAATACCATTGATCCAATGATTTGGAAGCACAGAGACTCCCTCCTTGGCATTTCGAGCTACAAAGGACTGCAGCTCCACACTTGTCCAACTTGATTTGCTCGTATCCACCTCAGTGCTTAGTATAATGCCTGGCATATAGTAATAATAGTAATGTTGGTATTTGTTAAGTGCTATGTGCCAAGCACTGTTCTAAGCGCTGGGGGGGAATACAAGGTGATCAGGTTGTCCCACGTGGGGCTCCCAGGCTTCATCCCCATTTTACAGATGAGGGAACTGAGGCCCAGAGAAATTAAGTGACTCACCCAAAGACACACAGCACAGCCAGGATTAGAACCCATGACCTCTGACTCCCAAGCCTGGGCTCTTTCCACTGAGCCACGCTGATACCATTATTATTATTACTATTATTATTTGCCATTGATTGTCCCAAGAGGAGAACACAGACTCCACAGCATGTGGGGTGTGGGCTCAGGGGTGGGACCTACCGCTTTGCCCCCAGGCATGCTTCCAAATGATGCTCTCCACCTTCACTCATTCAATTGTATTTATTGAGTGTTTACTGTGTGCAAAGCAATGTACTAAGCACCTGGAAGAGAACAATATAACAACAAAGAAACATTCCTGCCCACAACGAGGTCACAGCCTCGACCTCTGGCCTAAGGACGTCATATAGAAGCAGCGTGGCTCAATGGAAAGAGCCCGGGCTTGGGAGTCAGAGGTCATGGGTTCAAATCCTGACTCCACCAATTGTCAGCTGTGTGACTTTGGGCAAGTCACTTAACTTCTCTGTGCCTCAGTTACCTCATCTGTAAAATGGGGATGAGGACTGTGAGCCCCACGTGGGATAATCTGATCAATCAATCAATTGTATTTATTGAGCGCTTACTGTGTGCAGAGCACTGTACTAAGCGCTTGGGAAGTACAAGTTGGCAACATATAGAGACAGCCCCTACCCAACAGTGGGCTCACAGTCTAAAAGGGGGAGACAGAGAACAAAACCAAACATACTAGCAAAATAAAATAAATAGAATAGATATGTACAAGCAAAATAAATAAATAAATAAATAGAATAAATCATCATCATCATCATCAATCGTATTTATTGAGTGCTTACTGTGTGCAGAGCACTGTACTAAGCGCTTGGGAAGTACAAGTTGGCAACATATAGAGACAGTCCCTACCCAACAGTGGGCTCACAGTCTAAAAGGGGGAGACAGAGAACAAAACCAAACATACTAATAAAATAAATAGAACAGATATGTACAAGTAAAATAAATAAATAGAGTAATAAATATGTACAAGCATATATACATATATACAGGTGCTGTGGGGAAGGGAAAGAGGTAAGATGGGGGGACGGAGAGGGGGACGAGGGGGAGAGGAAGGAAGGGGGTGATCACCTTGTATCCTCCCCAGTGCTTAGATCAGTACTTTGCACATAGTAAGCGTTTAACAAATGCCATCATTATTATTATTATAGAACAGTGCTTTGCACATAGTAAGCGCTTAATAAATGCCATCATTATTATTATTATTATCATCGGGCTATGCTTGGGAGCCAAAATGAGTTCTCCACTGCTACCTCTTACTCCACTTAGGTGACCATAATACAGACTTAAGACAGCCCGTTCACTTTCACTAAATGGGGCAGAGTTGAGTTTAATGACCACAGTTCAAACTTATCTTGTTAGACCTAGCTTCTCCCTGGGTGCCATGCTGGGCTGGGCTGAGCTGGATTTTCACTGTATTCTGGTCTTGTCCTACGCGGTCGAGTTGTTTCTGACCCATAAAGACGCCACGGACACATCTCTTCCAGAACACCCTGCTCTCCATCCGCAATCGTTCTGGCAGTGAATCCATAGAGTTTTCTTGGTGAAAATACAAAAGTGGCTTACCATTGCCTCCTTCCGCGCAGTAAATCGAGTCTCCACCCTCGACTTTCTACCAGGCCGTTGCTGCCCAGCATGAGTGAGTTTTGACTTATAGCAGATTGCCTTCCATTCACTAGCCACTGCCCAAGCTAGGAATTAATAGGCCTCTGCTTGGCAACATGTATTTGAATTAAAATATGTCAGAAAAAATCCTTAATTAATCTCAAGTGGGTCTTTCTGCACTTCTTAGTTAAGTGTGCATTGTGTCTAAACTGGCCTTGCTTCCTCCTACTAAGTGAATCGTATCATATTTTCAGTATACAGGTGTTTGAACGTCTTTCAGGACTGGAGCAATGAAAGAAGCTGAGACTGATAGAGTACTGGAAACACTCCAGGTGTGACCCTGAGAGGGGCTGAATGGGGTGGTGAAGAAATATTCAAAGGGGTGAGAAGGGACAGAAGGTTGAGAGCAACAGCATCCGGCATTCCCATTTTTCAGGTGCTCTCTTTCTACTCCAGGTAAAGGTCAGTATAGCATAATAATAATAATAATAATAATAACAATGGTATTTGTTAAGCGCTTACTATGTGCCAAGCACTGTTCTAAGCGCTGGGGTAGATTCAAGGTAATCAGGTTGTCCCACGTGGGGCTCACAGTCTTAATCCCCATTTTACAGATGAGGGAACTGAGGCCCAGAGAAGTCAAGTGACTTGCCCAACGTCACACAGCTCATAAATGGCGGAGCCCGTAGCATGTGCCACACTTATGTCATCGAACCCAGATTTGCAAGTGTTAACCACACACTAACCACAATTCAAAAAGCCACTAACACTGACCATTCTGCACATTCTACTCTTAATATAATCTGGAAAAACGTGAGCCTTTTAATTATATTCGGTGACTAACAAAAATTTGCGATAAACTCATGTTTAACAAACTGAAAATGTTATACTGAAACTAACTCACTCCTTTGGGAATATAAAAGGGTCAAATTTGAACATTCCTGTAAATATTGTTATTCAGATACCTGTTAAAAAGAGAGTTGACTACATACGTGGATCAGCGTGAGAAGAGAGAAGCAGCGTGGCTCAGTGGAAAAAGCACGGGCTATGGAGTCAGAGGTCATGGGTTCCAATCCCGGCTCCACCACTTGTCAACTGTGTGACTTTGGGCAAGTCACTTAACTTCTCTGGGCCTCAGTTCCCTCATCTGTAAAATGGGGATGGAGACTGTGAGCCCCACGTGGGACAACCTGATCACCTTGTAAATTCCCCAGCGCTTAGAACAGTGCTCTGCACATAGTAAGTGCTTAATAAATGCCATTATTATTATTATCAATTTATGAATTACTGTATGCCCACCCTCCTGTTTATGCCACCCAGAGAACAAATAGACTTAATAAAAACCATTCATGTGCTCAAATTGTCACCCCTCCTTGCCTTCTGTTCACCAGAAGAAATTCAATTTCTTTCATCCATGTCACAGGACTCGTATTCCATCCCTTTAATCATTTTTGTTACTCTTCTCTTGGCCCTCTTCAGTTTGTGGACCTCCTCTTTAAAGTACGGTGGCCAAAACTGGGAGGAAGACCCAGACCTAGGACCCTTCAAAGCCCTACTGAAAGCTCACCTCCTCCAGGAGGCCTGCTCAGACTGAGCCCCCTCCTTCCTCTCCCCCTCGTCTCCCTCCCCATCCCCCCTGCCTTACCTCCTTCCCCTCCCCACAGCATATCTCTCTATATAGAGAGAAGCAGCGTGGCTCAGTGAAAAGAGCCCGGGCTTTGGAGTCAGAGGTCATGGGTTCAAATCCCGGCTCCACCAATTGTCAGCTGTGTGACTTTGGGCAAGTCACTTCACTTCTCTGGGCCTCAGTTATCTCGTCTGTAAAATGGGGATCAATCAATCCATTGCATTTATTGAGCATTTACTGTGTGCAGAGCACTGTACTAGGCGCTTGGGAAGTACAAGTTGGCAACATATAGAGACGGTCCCTACCCAACAGTGGACTCACAGTCTAGATTAAGACTGTGAGCCCCCAGAGGGACACCCTGATTACCTTGATGATGATGGTGATGGCATTTATTAAGCACTTACTACGTGCAAAGCACTGTTCTAAGTGCTGGGGAGGTCACAAGGTGATCAGGTTGTCCCACGTGGGGCTCACAGTCTTCATCCCCATTTTACAGATGAGGTAACTGAGGCCCAGAGAAGTGAAGTGACTTACCCAAAGTCACACAGCTGACAAGTGGCAGAGCCGGGATTTGAACCCATGACCTCTGACTGCAAAGCTCGGGCTCTTTCCACTGAGCCATACTGCTTCTCGTAACCTTGTAACCTCCCCAGCACTTAGAACAGTGCTTTGCACATAGTAAGCACCTAATAAATGCCATTATTATTATTATTACTATTATTATGCATATATGTTTGCACGTATTTATTACTCTATTTTATTTGTGCATATTTATTCTAATTATTTTATTTTGTTTTGTTCTCTGTCTCCCCCTTCTAGCCTGTGAGCCCACTGTTGGGTAGGGACCGTCTCTATATGTTGCCAACTTGTACTTCCCAAACGCTTAGCCCAGTGCTCTGCACACAGTAAGAGCTCAATAAATACGATTCAATGAATGAATCTGTTACTCTATTTATTTATTTTATTTGTACATATTTAATCTATTTATTTTATTTTGTTTTGTTGTCTGTCTCCCCCTTCTAGACTGTGAGCCCGCTGTTAAGTAGGGACCGTCTCTAGATGTGGCCAACTTGTGCTTCCCAAGCGCTTAGTACAGTGCTCCGCACACAGTAAGCGCTTAATCAATACGATTGGGCGAATGAACCTAGACTGTGAGCCCGCTGTCTGGTAGGGACCGTCTCTCTATGTTGCCGGCTTGGACTTCCCAAGCGCTTGGTCCATTCATTCATTCAATAGTATCTATTGAGCGCTTACTGTGTGCAGAGCACTGTACTAAGCGCTTGGGAAGCACAATTTGGCAACATCCAGAGACGGTCCCTACCCACCAGAGGGCTCACAGTCTAGAAGGGGAAGACAGATGACAAAACAAAACGTATTAACAAAATAAAATAAATAGAATAAACATGTACAAGTAAAATAAATAGAATAATAAAGATGTACAAACATATATACTTCTCTAAGCACTCAATCAATACAACGTGGCTCAGTGGAAAGAGCCCGGGCTTTGGAGTCAGACTCCATGGGTTCGAATCCCGGCTCCGCCACAAGTCTGCTGTGTGACCTTGGGCAAGTCACTTAACTTCTCTGAGCCTCAGTTCCCTCATCGGTAAAAATGGGGATTAAAGACTGCGAGCCCCACGTGGGACAACTTGATCGCATTGTATCCCCCCAGCGCTTAGAACAGTGCTTTGCACATAGTAAGCGCTTAACAAATGCCATCATTATTATGAATGAATGACAGAATGAATGAATGAATGACAGAATGAATGAATGACAGAATGAATGAATGAAGGACAGAATGAATGAATGACAGAATGGCAGAATGACAGAATGACAGAATGAGTGAGTGAGTGAATGAATGAATGCGTGAGTGAATGAATGAATGAGTGAGTGAGTGAGTGAATGAATGAGTGAGTGAATGAATGAATGAATGAATGGCCAAACGGGCCGCTCCTCCTCCTTCCCGCCACCTGCCGGCCGAGGAGCGCCGGTGCACCTGCTCCCCCACGGGAGCGCGCAAGCGCAGACGTTTTTAACCCCCCCCCCCCCCGCGCGCCGCCGCGCTCGAGCTTCGCGTCCACGGCCACGGGGGCGGGGCCGGGAGGGATGAGGGGCGTGTCCTTCTCCCTGATTGGCTGAGCCACCCGGGCGAGGGCGGGAGGGAGGGCGCGCGAGGGAAGCCGCCGGTCGGTGATTGGCTGGCGGCGAGGCGGGGCCCCCGGCTTCGGCCTTCTGATTGGCCAGGAGAGCCCGGGCTCAGCCCGGACGTTGCCACCGGCGCGTGGGAGAGAGGTGGCACCTGGAGGCGCGGGTACAGCCCCCTCGTGGTTGCCAAGGGAGACGGCGGCTGCATCTCCAGCAGCAGCAGCAACTTCAGTGGCATCAGCACCACTTTCACAAGCAGCACCCAAGCCCCCTGCCACCGCATCCAAGACCTGAGAAGGAGGCAAGGCAGCAAGATCCAGGCATCCAAGACCTGAGAAGGAGGCAAGGCAGCAAGGTCCAGCAGCCACCCACTGCCCAGCAGGGACTCCTTGTGCCATGGCCACTGCCAGTGCCCTTGAAAGCCTGCAGGTGGAAGCCAGCTGCTCCATCTGCCTGGACTACCTGAACGACCCGGTGACCATCGACTGCGGGCATAACTTCTGCCGGGCGTGCATCGCCCGCTGCTGGGAGGACCAGGAGGCCCACTTCCCCTGCCCGGTCTGCAGGCGCCGCTTCCAGCTGAGGAACTTCAGGACCAACCGCCAGCTGGGCAACGTGGCGGAGATCGCCAAGCAGCTCAAGGCCAAGAAGAGCAAGAGGAAGAGGCGGGAAGAGACGGTGTGTGAGAAGCACCACCAGGCCCTGAGCCTCTTCTGCGAGAAGGATCAGGAGGTCGTGTGCTTGGCCTGCCGCATCTCCTGCGACCACCGGGATCACAACGTGCGGCCCGTCGACAAGGCGGCCCCGTCTCACAAGAAGAGGCTCAGGGGTTACCTCGGCCCCCTGAGAAGGCAGGTGGAGGACGTGCGCAAGTTCATCTCCAGCGAGCAGAGAAAGCCGGGAGCGCTCAGGGAGAAGGTGGAGAGCCGGAGGCAGAAATTAGCCTCCGAGTTCGAGAAACTTCACCAGTTTCTCAACGAGGAACAGCAAGCCGTTCTCAGGAGACTGGAAGATGAAGAAAAGGAGATTCTGCAGAAACTGAGCGAGAACGTCACCAAGCTTTCCGACCACAGCTCCTCACTGAATAAACTGATAAGTGAGATCGAGGAGAGGTCTCAGCAGTCGGCGGTGGAATTGCTGAAGGGGATAAAAAGTACCCTGAGCAGGTGTGAAAATATCAAAATCCCAGCAGCGGTCTCTATTGAGTTGAAGAAAGACATGTGCAGTTTTCCTTTACAACATTTTGCTCTCAAGAAAATGATCAGAAAATTTAAAGTGGATGTAACTCTGGATCCCGAAACGGCACATCCCAACCTGATCCTCTCCGAGGACCGGAAGAGCGTCAGATTTGGGGACACAAAACAGGATCTCCCCGACAATCCCGAGAGATTCACCTATTATCCGTTCGTCCTGGGTTCCGAGGGATTTGCGTCGGGCAGGCATTACTGGGAAGTGGAAGTGGGTGACAAAACCCAGTGGACCTTGGGGGTTTGCAGAGACTCCGTGATCAGGAAAGGAAAGATCACACCGTCACCCCAGGGTGGCTACTGGAGGTTACGGCTGTGGAATAAAGACGTATATGCAGCCCTCACTTCCAACCCGACACCGCTTCTCTTAAGAGTCAAGCCTAGACGGATTGGAATTTTTCTGGACTACGAGTTGGGCGAGGTGTCCTTTTACAATTTGAACGATAGATCTCACATCTATACTTTCACTGAGACTTTCACAGAAAAACTTCGCCCTTTTTTTTACCCTGGAGTGCATTCAACTCCTCTAATAATCAGACCGGTAACAGATTGGGAATGAGGAACTGAACGACCTTAGTGGTTTTCAGTTCACTTTCTTTTTTCCATCCTGTTTTCGTGGGGGAGGCTAACGAGGGCAGTCCTGTAACTGGGCCGGGAATTGGGAGCTGACATTTGGGATAAAGGGTGTTTTCATGGCTCCAACCCTTACTCCTGTGACAAGCCGTGACCTCTTTCTGCTTTCGCTGCAACAGAAGGACAGAAATGTCAAAATCTACCTCACTGGGGATGTTTGGGATGAATCAATTCATAAAGTGACTCTGAGATCCTTAAAGGAAACACATCTGTAGAATGGCATAATATTTGCAAAGTTTAAAAATACTGAATGGCTCCAAACCTTTCAAATCCATCCTCCCATTTTCCCCCACTTCTTTTGCCCCCGATCATCTCTCTTTATCAAAGTACAGCACATTTATGATTTTCCTATTTGTAATTTATTGACTACCTTCATTACTTACACAACACGTGGAAAAAAAGAGGATGGGAAATACTCCGTAGCCTGGAAAGACACATCTGAAAGACAGTTCAAAAGGGCTTTGAAGTTTGAAGAAACCTAGCTTCTAGGTTCGTATTGCTTCATTTTCTTTTGTGACTTTCTTGCTGAGCAGCGTATTTGAAAGTAGCAAACAGTAATCCTTCTTACTAATATAGCTGTTTACAATTGCAGTCATTCTGTTTAAAGATGTTCCTTTAGATTCTCCCCATATCTTAGCACTCCAAAGCTTCATCTTTAGAGTGCTGGGTAAGGTGCTACCTTAAACCTAAGTGTACTACATGCCTTCCAGCAATCTTTCTGAATAAATCTGGAAAGTGTATCTATTTCAAACTTTGAAGGAGGATAAACCATGAGTCACTGACTAAAGAAAATACTGTCCAGATGTTCATTTTTGGGTGTGACCCATTAACAGGTTTAAGTGTTTTGTAAGCAGCAAGGTAAAAATGTTTATAGGTATTCCAGTATTCAACTGAGCAAGTCAGGATTTTTTTTGACTTTTGATATTTGAAGAAAAATAAGGGCATATTTTTGCTCAGCAGTTAGATGGGACTGTTTTAAAGCCGGTAGGTTTTTTGTGACCTCATTTACATTTGGTTGTTTTTGGGTTTTTTTAAAAATTCTGGGCTCCGGCACTATTGAGGACTGTCCCATCGTAGCCCAGTGATTGTTTGTGACTGGCAAATACTTTTCCCTAGTTCATGACTACCGTGAATCCTTCTATTCTGAAGAGTGTTTCCCTTCTAGTCTCTCTCCACAGTGTATGGAGAAGGTGCAGAAACCTACTGAAAGACAGCATTGAAAACTTAATTGCAAAAACTCATCTGAAAAATGCCCACGCCCCTGCAGTCTTGGCCGGTGCATTCTGAAGCTTTTGAAATCACTCCAGTTGGTTGGAAATGTCAGTCTGTTCTGGCTCATAGTCTATCTTAGGTAAAAAAAAAAAATTAAGTGGTTATGACAAAAAAGGCCCAAGGATAGTGTTTGCACGTTTCCTTTTAAATTAGGAAAGAGTTGCTAATGAGGTTGTTCCCCCCAGCCCCAGTTTTATGGAATGTGAAAAGGCAATTTTGAGACCTTGCTTTCTAATGAAACAGGCATTTTTGCGAGCAAAGACAAATCTAACTAACCACAAAATAAACTGCTATATCGTCCTTGACTGAAGACCCCTTTTAGCCACAAATTTATCCTGTTGTAAGTCCCAGAGTTGCATCTAAATTTAATGCAATGGGGCTGGCAGGAGAAAGAGGGAGGAAAGAGATGCTGCTATCATGTTATTAGGGTGAATGCTGCTACTTGCTTTTTTTCTTTCCTAATATAAGTTCTCTCATAATGCATGTTTTACAATTAGAGAATGTTTAAATTTTGAATGAATATAAATTTTTTATTTCCCAAAGTGCTCTCACATTTCTGATCTCACTTTTGTCCTCACAACCTCTCTGTGAGGCAGGGAAAGGCAAGAACTATTGTCTCCATTTTACAGATGAGGTAACTGAGGTCCACTGAGGTTAAGCAAGTTACTCATGGTGTTACGGCAGCCGGGGATACAGCTGGGCCTAGAACCAGAGGTCTTGGATTTCCCGTACCTTTATCCTTTCCACTGCATCATCACTGCACATCTTTCTAGGATGCAGTTTGATATCAGCAGAAATGACTGAGTGTATTGTGCATATAATCATGGTATTTATTAAGCAGTTACTATGTGCTAAGGGCTGGAATAGATATAAAAGGTAATTGGATCAGACATAGTCCCTGTACTGTCCAGAGCCCACAGTCAAAGAGTAGGGAAAGCAGTTAGAACAACTTTTCCATAAAACACGGTTCAACAGAAATATAATCCCAGGTAATAGGATTGCTCGGTGTAACGTTATGGAGAACTAGCAGGAAAGAGAGAGCAGATGAAAGCTCTTCAAGTGATTGATAAATGTATTTATTGAGTACATACAATGTGCTGAACATTGGGCTAAACTCTTACAAAATAAGCAATTCAGACTTGGTCACTTATGGACGAGATCAGACAGAAAGCAGGAATAAGTTAAAAGTGATGAAAACACAAATCCAACTTTAAAATGTAAGGGCATTACATAGATCAGCAAGAGGGGCGAAGGGAGGAATTGTTCAATTAAATGTGTGTGTTTATTACAATGTCAGTATGATTATAAAATACACTTGTTAATTTGGGATTTGACTTTTTAAAAAGGTATAAACCCTCTGCTTGATCTTTCCCATTTAGGCTCTGGGGTTTTGTGCCCAATATTAATCCTAGGCAAACCTGTTTCATTTTAGCAAATTATGTACTTGGAATAATTCATATTTTTCAAACCACATAGTGTGAAAAACATTAATATCATACTGCAAAACATTTCTATGTCAACTTTTATAAACTCATGTTACCAGAGTAAAAATAATTTCAGTTTCCCTTCCTTTTCATAGAGAAATTTTTGAAATAAATATCTACAAAACGTTAACAGAAAAAAGTGGCCATTCAGGTTCTTGAATGGTTCTTCATCTCCCTTCCCAAAAGGGAACCCAATTTTAACTCAGGTTTAACTCACAAAAATGCCTTATGAAATATATCGAGAGGCTCACTGAGTGCAATGCATTGCACTGTTTGTGTAGAACAACAGAAACACAAGGTATGTTCCCTGCCCACAAAGAGCTTACCCTCTAACAGCGGGGGCAGGCAGAATTTGCCAATTTGTAAACAATACAATCAATACAATAAATCAGTGGTATTTATTGAGCGCTTGTGTGTGTGACCTTGGGCAAGTCACTTAACTTCTCTGGGCCTCAGTTACCTCATCTTTAAAATGGGGATTAAGACTGTGAGCCCCACGGGGGACAACCTAATTACCTTGTATCACCCCCTGTGCTTAGAACAGTGCTTGGCACATAGTAAGAGCTTAACAAATACCATTATTATTATTATTAAAGAGCATTGTACTAAGTGCTTGGGAGAGGGCAGTTCAACAGAGTTGGTAGACACATTCCCTGCCCATAAGGAGCTTAGTCTGCAGGGGAAACAGACATTAAAATAAATGATGGCTATATACATGAGTGCTTATGGGGCTGAAGGTAGGATGAATAAGAAGTGCTTAAATGGCACACAGTAAGCACTTAAAGTAGCATAATTATTAACCAAAGTATCTCATATCCTCGTGGGCAGAGAGAAGAAAGGCTTTTTCCTCTCCCCCTCCTCCCATCCCCCCCGCCTTACCTCCTTCCCTTCCCCACAGCACCTGTATATATGTATATATGTTTGTACGTATTTATTACTCTATTTATTTTACTTGTACATATCTATTCTATTTATTTTATTTTGTTAATGTTTTGTTTTGTTGTCTGTCTCCCCCTTCTAGACTGTGAGCCCACTGTTGGGTAGGGACCGTCTCTATATGTTGCCAACTTGTACTTCCCAAGCGCTTAGTACAGTGCTCTGCACACAGTAAGCGCTCAATAAATACGATTAACGTCTCCAGAAAGAGAATCCACAGTGTCTCTCAGAAACAGGTTTCTCATCCTTAACAATTCTCCCTGTAAGGAAGTTTTGACATTATCTTCCTGTGGCATCTCCTTTTGTTCTGCCCTCAGTGAAGATATGGTAAAGCTGACCATCACCCCATACATAATCTCCTTTCACTAGGTTGCCCCTAGCATAACTGCACATTGCTATGAAAAAGGAGCCATATACTTTTAATGAAGTTGAACAAGCAAAATTCAAGATTCCAGATTAATCTTGGAAGCGTCGGACAGCCTAGCTGAAATAATCTGCTTCAATATGTTGGTCCTTCAGTGCGATTGAAACCTTCCCTTGCCCTTGACTCTGGCCATA
Source organism: Tachyglossus aculeatus (assembly GCF_015852505.1). Classification (NCBI taxonomy): domain Eukaryota; kingdom Metazoa; phylum Chordata; class Mammalia; order Monotremata; family Tachyglossidae; genus Tachyglossus; species Tachyglossus aculeatus. The sequence goes on from NC_052077.1 coordinate 30,737,659, forward strand.
TGTGCGCGGCTCCATTCTAGGCTCTGAATTGCCAGTGGCAATTCTGCTCATTTTGCTTAGGCCTGCTGGCCAAACAGACGCCCTGATGCTGATCAAAATAGTCCCAGCCTGCACTACCTTGCCTCTCTCTCCCCATCCAGCCTGCTAGCCAAAGGTTGCCTGCCACTAGAATAAAAGAGGAGGCTTTTTCCAAAACAATCTGTGTGAATTTAGGGCCATGGCACCATTGGATGAGATGAAAATGGCTGAGTAATCATCATAACAACAGTATTTGTTAAGCACTATGTGTCAGGCACTGAGAATAGACAAGATAATTATGTTGGACAAAATCCCTGTCTCATTTGGGGCTCAGTCTAAGTATGTGACCTGTGTTGCATCTGATTGCTCGGTATCTATCCCAGTGCTTAGTACAGTCCTTAGCACATAGTAAGCACTTTCATTCATTCACTCAATCGTATTTCTCGAACGCTTACTGTGTGCAGAGCACTGTACTTAGCGCTCGGGAAGTACAAGTCGGCAACATATAGAGACGGTACCTACCCAACAACAGGCTCACAGTCTAGGAGGAGAAAGACAAGAAAACAAAACATGTAGACAGGTGTCAAAACCATAAGAATAAATAGAATTATAGCTATAGGCATATCATTAACAAAATATAGTAAATATGTACAAGTAAAACAGAGTAATAAATATGTACAAATATATACAAGTGCTGTGGGGAGTGTGGGGGATGGGGAGGAGGAGAGGAAAAGGGGGCTCAGTCTGGGAAGGACTCCTGGAGGAGGTGAGCTCTCAGTCGGGCTTTGAATTTCATTATTCATTACTATGCTTCTGACTGAAGACTCAAGTAAAACAATTGTTGCTATCAGAACACACAATAAGCACTCAAATATCACTGAGTGATCTGATCCTCTATAAAGGATTTGCGGGGAACCAAATATCTCAATTTTCTCTCCTTGCTTCAACCAACCGTTAGTAACCCTTGAGATTTTTTTCCGTCCCCCTTCTTGATGTCAAGTTTGCCAGCCTTTCTGAACTTCCCCACCTGGCTGCTCTCTATGAACCCCATTGTCTCTCTGCAGGGTTGTGGCTTTAGGTCAGGCAAGCATAGTGAAAGGGCTTTCTCTTCCTTGCTCCATCCCACAGTGAATTCAGTTTGCCAATGCTCGCCTATGCATCTTTTAGAAAAGTCAAATATTTGCTGCCCTAGTAGAGCACTCATCATAACTTGCCCACCATAGCACATAGATCAGCTTGCAGATCTGAGTCAGACATCCATCTCTGTCTAGGAGTCTTCAACAATCCATTAATTTTGTTGGATTTGAAAGATAGAAGGCCCAGGTGATAGTTAACAAAAAATCCTTGGGTGAACATTAAAGTGTTCTAGAAGGATGACTTTCCAGTTTATTGACATTTTCTACTAGCATCTAATCCTCAACATATAATCAAAATGAGAACGTTCAGCATCACTCCAAGTGCATTTATTATTCAAACAGTTATGTTCATTCATCTTATGTACAGGCTCATATATACACAAAATATCATATATATGTAGAAAATGTTCATCTATCCCTCAAAGTACTTTTTCTACAGTATGGCTGGTTCTTTAGGTCCAAATACATATGTAATTTTTTCAGGTGATTAAAAATGGATACCACAGTTACAAAATAAATAGAAGACAACCAATAGAAGTATGTAAGAAAGGATTTGCTTCATTAGAAGACCAGGAAAGAGAAGGTAGAATGAATAGTTTCTCCTTGAATGAAAGTGAATCTTTGTTCATCATTGAGGATGTATGGCTTGAAGAGGCCAGTGGAGAAAAAAACCAAAGCTGAGAATCTAGTTGCAGTCACTAATAATAAAAGGTACACTCATGCTCATGTGCATGCATGAGCACTTCCACACAAACACACACCACACACATACAGCCAGAAGTTAGGCACTGTGAATTCTTTAAAATTCCCCTTCACTCACCATACACATAGATACCCACCCTCCAAATTCATTAGTGGTTTTAACCCAGTGTCTCTAAGAATTCTAACAGTGATCCCAGCACTGAAAGAAGGCAGTACCCACCAGCCCTCCCATTGTTTAGAAGTAGAAATGGGGAGAGCAGATGACTGGCAATGGCATAATACTGCAAGGTTCCCCAAGTGTCATATTAACTTCTGGTCCTGAACGGTTCACTCTTAAGTTTTGAACTAAAGAAAAAAAAAAAAAGAGGTGGGAATGGAACACTAAACTGAGAAACATTTTTGCACTTGTGATTTTCTCCTCCACAATTTTTTTTAAAGGCACCAAATTAAAATAGGTAGGTTTAAAGTCACCGTGGGCAAACAATTTCTTGGAAGTGGGGTGGGAGGGAAGAGAAGGCAGTTCCATTATGATAATTACAGATCTTTTGCCTTACTGCAATCGTGAGATTTATAGTAATTGGGTAAAATAGATGGTCAGCTTGGCTCTTAGCCTCACCTCTAAAGCTCCATTAAGAATTGGTTATTTGAAGAACCATGGGATTGATTTCTTTCCAAAGGAGTGGGGAAACATGCAAGACCACCAACTGACTGATCATCTTCCAACACCAAGCCGATGGGACTGACTTTCATGAAGCAAGACAGGAGTCCCAACAGAGGTGCTTCTGGAGCCACAGGCATTGTGAATGTTCGAAGACAGGTTGTTCGTAGCTTGAGCCAGTATTTGCAGGGGTTTCTTGCTACACACTGGGGGAAATAAGCTGTAGACTCAGAAAGATTACAGGTGGGTGTGAGCATGGTTCCCTAAACAAGTTTCCTGCAAGTGTGACATACTGCAGAGCGGCTTGCTGTCCTGGAAGTTGGGCCAGGATCACTTGTCAGCCCAGGGAATTTTTAAACTCCTCACAAGAAAACTGCAGGGACTCAATCTCACTAGCTTATTTGCTTGATTCACACTTCTTTAAAAACTACCTGGAACAACCTGGCGTTGTAAACTGCCTCATGCCAACCAGCTTTTTGAGGAGTCTCCAGAAGAGTTGGGGGAGCTTGTAAGTACAGACCTTTAAATGTAAGAAAAGTCATGAAACCAATTCAAAAGAATGTAAACAATCCTTTTCTGTAGAATAAATATTTCACAGCTCAAAAACCAAAACAAAATTTAAAAAGCTTAACAGTAATTTTTGAAAAGAAACCAAGACCAGAAAAAATGTAAACAAAATTCAGCTTCCCATACAGATTACATATGTAAAGAAATTCTATAAAAGCAGCAATCAACTGTGATTGTTTTTCCAAGGTCATCTGCATTGCCTGCTTAGATTCCTCTTGAACATAAAGCTGTCTTTAGATACCTTCACACTCTAACTGCCCGAGTCACTGAATCTGGAGATGTGAAAGTCAGTAGTCGTTTACTTAATAGTGCATTGTGCCTCTTCAGATATTCAATCATATCCCCTTGCTTTTCAATGATTTCTTCTAAACTCGAACTGGTCCTGTAAATGACCAAAATATGAGCAGGTTACTCTGTTGTGGCATCGGAACTGAAATAACCCTTACACTCTAATGTAAGGTGTTTGCACAAAGCCTATCAGGTCTAGGGGACAAGATATTGTTGTATTTCCAGATACAACAGTACTCTTTCAGCCTCCTGCCTTATCTGGCTAATCACCCAGAGGTTTTCTCCAAGAGAATTTGAGGTCCTCTGAGCTAACCTACTTAAATAATGCTAAACGTAATCCACGAAGCAATTTCTCCATTCCATGTAGTAGTACTAATAATATTTATTAAGCACTCACTGTGGACAGCACATTGTACTTAGTGTTAGGAGACAGTAAACAGGTGGGAATTAAACAAGGTTCCTGTCCCTCGGGGGCTCACAATCTAAGTGTCAGCTATCCTCAGGAATCATGACTTAGGTTTAGTTAACGTAAATACTTTATGTAAAAGGAAGTCTGAAACCTTGAAGTTTGAAAACAAGCTCACTAACTGGTTCAGGGAACCCATGGGTCTAAACGGGAAAAAAAAAATTTAATCTCTGTATTCTTTCTAAAAAGACTAAACAAGTACTCAAAACTAATGGAAATATATTTCTCGAGAACTGCATCGAGTAAATGTGAATGTTATACTGAAACAATGCTACATGCAGTGCTTAGCCAAGTCATATTTAAGGACTAGAAAAGCAAATGTGGTTGAAATTAGCAGACAGCTGACTTGGCAAGTAAGCCAATATGGGGAGAATCATAGAGAGCTGAGTAGGAAATAAAGTTTTTAATCATACAATTATGGTTAAAAACGTAAGATGGACTGCTCCTTTTAAGAAGCATTTTATAAAGTGTGATGGGAAAGAATGCCAGCCAACTCCGCTTGAATTTACTGCCTTTGTTTTATATCTATAAGAGAATGTTTAAGAATCAGATTACTAAATCCTTCCTTTTAATTAAAAAAGTATGAAAGCAATGTGTTCTGGCCACAGTGAAGCAGTGATGTCGAACAGTCTCTGTTACAAAAATCTTTGCTAAAATTAGTGAACTTCAATTGTTTTGTTGTCTGTCTCCCCCTTCTAGATGTAAGCTTGTTGTTGGGTAGGGACCCTCTCGATATGTTGCCAATTTGTACTTATCAAGCGCTTAGTACAGTGCTCTGCACACAGTAAGCGCTCAATAGATACGACGGAATGAATGATTCAATGAATGAATCATGGATTTATATGGTCTGCTTCCTGAGATTTCATCATCATCATCAATGATATTTACTGAGTGCTTACTGTGTGCACAGCATTGTACTAAGTTCTTGGGAGAGTACAGCAGAGTTGGTAGACATGTTCCCTGCGCACAAGGAGCTTACTGTCTAGAGGGGGACACAGGCATTATTCTAAATAAACAACTTATATAATTATGAGATGTGTACATAAGTGCCCAGTGCTTGGCACATAGCAAGCGCTTAACATCATTATTGTTTTAAGTGCTATGGGGCTGAGCCTAGGGAAAATATCAAATGTCCAAAGTTCAGAGATCCGATTTTATATCACTACTTGCCAGAACTTCTCCATCGGTCTTTTTCCAGGCCGTCCCTCTAAGAAAGGGAGAGGTGGGGCGAGAGGAAGGGGGCTTCTCGGATCAGACGCTCACAGCACGGTTAGCTGGCAGAGCAACAACTCGCAGGGCGGGATTCTACCTTCATGGCAAAGGACCAGTGGGTTCCTCTCCCCTCTCCTCTCTGCAAAACCTTGTTTTGAAAATGCCCTGCTGTAGCACTGATGGGCCTTGACACTGCCTTCCACCTCTTACTACCTTGAAACTCTCCTCATCGTAAAGTCCCCCGCAGACAGTCTCTCTCTCTCTCCCCCCCCCAGTTTTTTACATGCTATTTGTTAAGTTCTCCCTGTGTGCCAGGCACTGTACTACGCACTGGGGTAGATACAAGCTAATCAAGATGGACACAGTCCCTGTCCCATGTGGGGCTCACAGTCTTAATCCCCATTTTACAGGTGAGGAAGCTGAGGCACAGAGCAGTTAAGGCACTTGCCCAGGGTCACACAGCTGACAAGCAGAGGGGCTGGGATTAGAACCTAGGTCCTTCTGAGTCCCGGACCCATGCTACATCCATTAGGCCACACCGCTTCCCATCTAATACGTTTTGCGGCAAACCATTGTGACTTGGTGGGCCCAGGTTAGCCTGGGTGTCATTAGATTGGATTTTACTGCACATAATAATAATAATAATAATGGCATTTATTAAGCGCTTACTATGTGCAAAGCACTGTTCTAAGCGCTGGGGAGGTTACAAGGCGATCAGGTTGTCCCACAGGGGGCTCACAGTCTTAATTCCCATTTTACAGATAAGGTACCTGAGGCACAGGGAAGTTAAGTGACTTGCCCAAAGTCACACGGCTGACAATCGGCAGAGCCGGGATTTGAGCCCACGACTTCTGACTCCAAAGCCCGTGCTCTTTCCACTGTGCCACGCTGCACTCTCCCAAGTCATACTTATTTACAATCATTAATAATACTAATACATTGTGGCATTCGTTAAGCACTTACTATGTGCCATGCACTGAGGTAGTTCCAACATAATCAGGCGGGCACAGTCCTTGTTCCATAAGGGGCTCACAATTTAAGTAGGAGGGAGAACAGGTAGTTAATCCCCATTTTTCCAGATGAGGCCTCTGAGGCTCAGAGAAGTTAAGTAATTTGCCCGAGCTCACACAGCAGTCAGTTGACAGGGCCAGGAATAGAAGTGAGGGCCTCTGATCTCCAGGCCCATGCTTTTTCCACTAGGCCACACTGCTCTCCAATTCTTATTCAAATATCTCATTCATTCATTCATTCATTCAATCGTATTTATTGAGCGCTTACTGTGTGCAGAGCACTGTACTAAGCGCTTGGGAAGTACAAATCTCCTATTCCCAGGGATGTTTTAGTCAGGTGCAGGAGCCTGTAAATTCCAGCACCCCACTGGCTTGGGAAAGTCAGGCGCAGCGCAAACTTTCTTCATGTCTTCGAGATTCCTTGTAGCAAAACCAAAACCCGGGCAGCACTGGCTTAGTTACATTACGACTCAATGGTCCCAATAGACCAGAAGCTGAATATGAGTCAATGGATATAATGTTCTTCACTAAAAGAAGCCAACACGGTACCGTGAAATTTCGTGCAAGAGGCAGAAAATAATTTTTCTGCTGCGCTTTATTAGACGAGTGTCTAATTTGAGTCATTGGCTTTTTTAAAAAAGGTAGACAATTAGTCTCCTCACTTCTCTTTGTTTAAATCGGAGAACCAGTCCTGGAAAGGAAGATTAAAATAACTGGGGCTGTTTTGCCTCGAGAAAAGCAGGTTAAGGGGAACTTAACAACAGTCTTCATGAATTGGGAAAAATTCTTAATGGGGAGGATGTTGGCCAGTTGGTCTCCAATCCACTGGGGACTTAACAAGAGGTGATGGCTTTAAATTGAAGCAGGAGAGATTTTTCAGTTGGAAAAAAGGAAGAATCTCTGGACACAGTCTTTTATACGGAATGAAACCAAGGGCATGGTCTTTGTCTGTGGGGGGAGTGGGGGGGAGTTAAGTTAAAGAGATAAAGAGTTAAAGAGATAAGAAAGACTATGGATATTCATTTTAAAGTTTTGAGGTTATTTAATCAAGAAGTCTAAGAGCTACTGCAGCCATCAGAAATACCCCACAGCATACTATGGGGATCAGGCATGCCAACTGGTGCAATTTCCAAACACATAAACACTTCCCTGGGATCATTAAACATCACCTACCCTTATGTTGGCTCAGTTTAATCCACCCCAAATTGTACACATGCCTCATCAAACCCATCACACTCTAACTGAAATGTGGCTTGCAAGGTTCATGTTTTATTGGGTTACCAAGAATTACCCCTTTTGTGGCACAATGGACAACACAGGATCATACTTTAGCAAACTAGCTTAGGATCACTATACTCAAAACAGTGAAAAGACTGGGCACTTCACTCCAAAAACTGCTTCTCTGATAAACAGGCATTGGGGGAATGGGAAGAAGAGGAAGAAAGTTATACTACAGCCAATGAATACTGTTACGCTTCTTTACATAAAGCATTAGAATAGTGACTTCAGGCCATTTGAACAAAAATGACTTGAATGCCCTCCCCAATCCCAACCCTTATTTCTCAGTAAACATTACCTGAACCCAGTCTCTGAGGTAATATCATTAGGGTAGGCATACAGCTTCTCTTCTTCAATTATATCAGGTCTCAGTTTGGCTTTGTTAAATCTTCTTATTTTAACTAAAATGACAAGATTGTTATTAGTTGAGTGTTACCAAATGGAAAATTTGACAGCTCTCTTCTTCCATGATAGTGACTGGCAGAAAAACTGTTCACTTCCTAAGGAAATAGCCAGGTCTTCTGAAAAATGAGGGTTTCAGTCTTGTGAAGTTTCACAATAAGGAAAATGTACGCTGCAGTACTTACCCGTCTGATGCTGAAAGCACACACGTTTCACCGAGCCCAGAGAGGCCTTTGGTGTCAAAAGAACATTCTAGTCAAAAAACACATATTAAAGACATTGTTCTGGCAGAACCAAGTGAAACTGATTTGTGTCCATTTAAGGTGAAACCCTCTCATTTACTTTGTGGCCTATGCTTGTTCTACACATTGGTATTACCAGAAAAAATTCTGTAGCTTTTAAAAATGTCAATACTATCCATTTTTTGGTGGGGGGCGGGCAGGGTTGAGGAAACTAGTATAAACAATAATAAGTTTGGTCATGCTCCAATACAAAACATTAGCTGAAATGAATAGGTTAGCCCACTGTATATCTTTACTTAAAGATGAAATAAGCCAAATGGCCCTCCCAATTTACATTAACAAATTCACCGTAGGTCACACTGATGATAGGGTGAATGCCTTTATCCCCATTCTTAATGGAGGAACTCAAAATGTTTTACTGTTGTGATTTTTTTTTCCCTTTTTTACTAGATGGACCAGACCAGTGGTTCTCCAGTGTGGCCAACAAAATAATAAAAAACTGATCACAAAATTTCAGTTTTCATGTATTTTATAACCAAGGTACTTGCCTGAATAACATCAACTTCAATTAATTTGGTTTAGTAGTATGAAAAAGGCTCAAAATATGCTAACCAAAATATTCCTTGAAGAACCATTGCTCATTAGTACAGTGCTAAGTGCTTAGTACAGTGCTCTGCACACAGTAAGCGCTCAATAAATACGACTGAATGAATGAATGAACCATTACTCATTTCCTAGAATGGTAAAGGCAAGTGCTCTTTGGGGTCAGTAGGCATTATTTCCAGCAAATAATACTGCAGTCTTCATTAATTCAAATTGTATTTATTGAGCACTTACTGTGGGCAAAACACTGTACTAAGCGCTTTGGCATGGTAGCATTGACTGGGTAGACAACCTTTTAAAAAGGCAGTTCTTCACTGTCCATTATAAACACCCTGATTCTTAGTAGACTATGCCTGGGAGTGAACTATAATTCTATTTATTATGACGGTTTTGACACCTGTCTACATGTTTTGCTTTGTTGTCTGTCTCTCCCTTCTAGGCTGTAAGCCCGTTGTTGGGTAGGGACCATCTCTATATGTTGCCGACTTGTACTTCCCAAGTGCTTAGTACAGTGCTCTGCACACAGTAAGCGCTCAATAAATACAATTGAATGAATGAATTTGGGAGTTTACATGCCCACTGAGTAATTTCATTCATTTACTAAATCCCCAAACACCAAGAAAGGGTAAATCTATTAAATCCCTAGGGCAATAAGAAAATAAAAAAAGAGAACACATAGTGGATAAGAAGGGAAATGTGTTACCCTAGGAAATTGTGTAAGTCAAAAATATCAGTAGATTCCAGAAGGGTTTGTAAAGTACGAAATGATTACTAGAGGGAAAATTGGGAATCTGAGTAAGAAGATAATCATGATATGGTTCTTCCAAGCAACCTGTCAGACACAAAACATCAGGTAGAATGTTTTACAATTATGTTGGTGGTTTTTTTTGGGGGGGGCGGGGGGTTGTGGGTTTTTCTTTTTTAATCACGAGTACAAGGGAAGGAGAGAAGACGAGGGGCATGGTGGAAAAATACCTCACTGGACAGAAGCCTAATCTAGGAGCATTTATCCCTTTTGTTTCTGCTGAATGCTTTCAAGTGACTGACAGCAGAGTTTAAACACAAATTCCAATTTTTATTAGATTTCTAAAACACAGCAATATCTTCTTGCTAGAAAGAGTCAGACAACAAATGGAGCAATCAAGTGGCTTGGAGAAGGGAGAGGAATAGAATGGTTTCCCAGGCTGGGCCTAACATTTTGTTGAAGTCAGATGTTCTACCAGTGTGTCTGTGTGTAGTAGCAATGGTATTTACTGAGTGCTCACTGTGTCACACTTTAATGAGCACTTGGGAAAATTCAAATGGCAAAAATGACTTGCTTGTAAAAAAGCTCACTCTCTACCTACCTCAGAATTCATTTTTGAGATGTGATAATACCATCTTGATTTTACACAGCTCTTATTTCAAAAGTGCTTGCACATTTTTGCCTTCCCAAGGTAGGGGAAGGCAGGGATGATTATCCCCATTTTTCGGATGAAGAAACTGAGGCATGAAAAGGCTGAGTGACTTGCCTGATGTTACAGAGCAGGCAAGTGGCAGAGCTGGACTAGAACCCAAGTCCTCTTAATACCAGACCTGGGCTCTTTCCACCGCACCAAATTTTTGCTTCTGAAGCTCTACACTGTTGGAGTTCGATTAGGCCTGATTTTTAACTTCTCTTTCCCCTCCTTTTGCCATGAGGCTCAAACCTAAACCTAATTGAAATGTTTTGGATTAGAGCATGTTTCCCCATCTTGGGGCAGGTGAGAATCTTGGGATTCATATGCCCTTTTTTAATTACAGTCAACAAGCTTTAGAGACTACAGCTTAACTTCAAACAGTTACAAAGACTAATGCTTTCCACTGGCTGGTAGCCCAGTTCAAATTAAGACGACAGATGAAAAAGGGAACACTCCCCTATTCCCTTTTGAGGATCCTTCATTGCAGTGCAGGGTGGAGAGAAACTAGTAGCAGCTGCAAACGGGCTCGCAATTTCATCATCTATTAGGCAGTTTCAAAAAGACAGTTAGTGCCAATGTTGCGGGCAAACGGACGGACCACCCAAGGTTTTTCCAATTTGAGAAAAATGGATACTTGGGTGAAACCAAAAAAGAGCCTATTAAATTAGCTTAAGTAATCAGCAGGCGGGGAGAGGGGGGTGGAGGGTAAAGTTCATACTCAAACAGATAAAGCTGCTACATGTGATTTCGACATGGACGTTTTCATGAAAGTGGTGTATTTTGAGTTTGCAGACAGCATGTGGCAAAAAGCAAGACTGTAATTCTATTTCCCACTTACTTCAGGATTACCCAGTGCAGTATCCTAGCAGGCTTACATACCTACGTGGCCAGAAATGGGAATACTGTCAGCTGTACAATCTACAGATGCAGTGTTTTTAAAGTTAATTCCAGCAGGAACAAACATCAGAGCATAGAGGTTGTAATAACTGCACATTATGGGGTATTATTAGGTTTGGGGTGGGACTGTGAAAAAAGTGGCCAAGGAGAAGAGAAAAATAATGGAAACTAAGGGCCTTGCCGATCAGAGCATCCTGGTCATCTTTCTGACCAGCCTTTGGAGACAATCTTTTTGCAGGGAAATACCTATCTATAATAATAATAATAATGATGATGATGATGGCATTTGTTAAGCGCTTACTATGTACCAAGCACTGTTCAAAGCACTGTTCTAAGCGCTGGGGGGATACAAGATGATGTCCGACATGGGGCTCACAGTTTTAATCCCCATTTTACAGATGAAGGAACTTCTCTGAGACACAGAGAAGTTAAGTGACTTGCCCCAAGTCAACGTAGCTGACAAGTGGTGGAGCCGGGATTAGAATCCATGACGTCTGACTCTCAAGCCCATGCTTGGTTCCACTGAGCCACACAACTATAATCATGCCCACTCAGACTACCCAGAAAGATTTCTTTTTTTTAACCCGTTCTTTCTTATTTTCAACTAGCCGGTTAGTTCTCCCAGAACTCTCGATTTCACTCTGTTTTGGATGCGCTTCTGACCACACATGACTAGGGAAGTGCCGATGCAGGATCAGAAGAAACGGTGGTGCGTATGCCTGCGGCAGCAGTCAAGGTGGGTGCAGACCACAGAATGAGTTTTTCTGAACACGGGGTTCTTCAAAAATCTAACTCCAGCATTCCTAAACAAACTCACCGGGCTTGCAAGAACATAAATTCTTAAACAAAAATTCATAAACATAAAGCCCAAGGAGGGCTTGGGTAATATTTACAGTGTTCAATTTCCCAAAGGCAAAACGAGAAGCTCGTTTGAGCAGGGAATGTCTGTTTATGACATATTGTAGTCTCCCAAGTGCTTAGTAGAGTGCTTTGCCTACAGTAAGCACTCAATACGAATGAGAAAAAACATACTATATATACACTTGTGTACACACACACACACACACATATTTTACTGACACCATTCACCTCAGCTTCAAGAAAAATTTAACCTACAGAGCTCCTTAAGTTTCATGTTTGTCTTGGCCTATGATGGAGGTGGCTCTCATCCCCATAGGACCCGTAATTTACTTTGATATATCTGTAATTTGCCCCCTCATTCATTCATTCAATCGTATTTATTTAGCCAGCTTGTACTTCCCAAGCGCTTAGTACAGTGCTCTGCACACAGTAAGCGCTCAATAAATACGATTGATTGATTGATTTAGCGCTTACTGTGTGCAGAGCACTGTACTAAGCGCTTGGGAAGTACAAGTTGGCAACATATAAAGACGATCCCTACCCAACTGTCCTCTCCCCCTTCTCCCCCCCACACCCTATCTCCTTCCCCTCCCCACAGCACTTGTATATATGTTTGTACAGATTTATTACTCTATTTATTTGTACATATTTACTATTCTATTTATTTTGTTAACGATGTGCATCTAGCTTTACTTCTATTTATTCTGATGACTTGACACCTGTCCACATGGTTTGTTTTAATAATAATAATAATGATGGCATTTATTAAGCGCTTACTATTTGCAAAGCACTGTTCTAAGCGCTGGGGAGATTACAAGGCGATCAGGTTGTCCCACGGGGGGCTCACAGTCTTCATCCCCATTTTACAGATGAGGTAACTGAGGCACAGAGAAGTTAAGTGACTTGCCCAAAGTCACACAGCTGACAACTGGCAAAGCCGGGATTTGAACCCATGAACTCTGACTCCAAAGCCCGTGCTCTTTCCAGTGAGCCACGCTGCTGTTTTGTTGTCCGTCTCCCCCTTCTAGACTGTGAGCCCATTGTTGGGTAGGGACCATCTCCATATGTTGCCAACTTGTACTTCCCAAGTCCTTAGTACAGTGCTCTGCACACAGTAAGCGCTCAATAAATAGGACTGAATGAATGAATATCCATAATTGATGTTAATGCCTGTCTTCTCCTCTAGACTGTAAACTCCTTGTGGGCAGGGAACATGTCTACTAATTCTGTTATAATGTACTCTCCCAAGCGCTTAGTACAGTGCTCGGCACATAGTACATGCTCAATAAATACAATTGGTTGATTGACCCCGATATTTTGCCCCTTTGCTTTCTCATGGAGGCCACTGTACATCTTAAATAATTATGTTAATTGTTAAACACTTACTATGTGCAGGCACTGTAGTAAGCGCTGGAGTGGATACAAGCAAATCAGGTCGGACACGGTCCCTGTCCCACATGGGGCTCACAGTCTCGATCCTCATTTTACAGATGAGATAACTGAGGCACAGAGAAGTTAAGTGACTTGCCCAAGGTCACACTGCAGGCAAGTGATGGAGTCACGTTAGGACCCATAACCTTCTGACTCCCAGGCTTGTGTTAGAGAAGCAGCGTGGCTCAATGGAAAAGAGCCCGGGCTTTGGAGTCAGAGGTCACGGGTTCAAATCCCGGCTCTGCCAATTGTCAGCTGTGTGACTTTGGGCAAGTCACTTAACTTCTCTGTGCCTCAGTTGCCTCATCTGTAAAATGGGGATGAAGACTGTGAGCCCCACGTGGGACAACCTGATTACCTTGTAACCTCCCCAGCGCTTAGAACAGTGCTTTGCACATAGTAAGTGCTTAATAAATGCCATTATTATTATTATTATTATTATTATTATTATTATTATTATTGTGTTCTGTGTTCTCTATGCCAAGCTGCTTCTAGATTAGCGCTGCATCTGATCAAATTACATCCACATTTAGCTGAGCAAAAAAGGAACTGTGGGATGATGTTGATTGGTTGGAAACTAGAGTTTGATGAACTTGACAAGGACATTGGTTGGTATAGAATATAAACTAAGATTACTTAATAATAATGATAAAAAAGGCATTACTTAAGCACACACAAAATACCAAGCACTGTACTAAGTGCTGGGGTAGCTACAAGATAATCAGGTCAGACACAGTCCCTATCCCACATAGGGCTTCTAAGTAGAAGAACGGGTATTGAATGCCTGTTTTAAAGATGAGCAAACAGAGGCATTGAGAAGTTAAGTGACTCCCCAGGGTCGCATAGCAGACAAAAGGCTGATCCGGGATTAGAACCCAGGTCCTCTGACTCCTCGGCCTGTCCTCCTTTCACTAGGCCACGCTGATAAAAGCAAGTCACAGTTGTCAATAGAGCGTAAATGGTACTCTGAATAATATTCATTCAAGAAGAAAAAAAAATGCGCCATTTTCAAGGACTAACACACCACAGGTGGCATATGCAGTCACATTTTACAGGTTAAAAACAAGCACACTTTAAGATCTAAATCTTAAGCTTAAATCTAAGCTTTTAGACTGTGAGCCCACTGTTGGGTAGGGACTGTCTCTATATGTTGCCAATTTGTACTTCCCAAGCGCTTAGTACAGTGCTCTGCACATAGTAAGCGCTCAATAAATACGATTGATGATGATCTAAATGATTGGTAATTATCCAACCTCACAATAAACAAGCTTACTTGCCCCAAAGATTCACAATTACTAACTCTAAAGTGGTGCGCTGCAATAAGCTTTGGTCAACAAGTACGGCCTAAGTTTAAAGCTTAGAATTATGTAGGACAGTAGAGGCTTTTTCTCCCTATCCTTTAGTTTGAAACTAGGGCCCCAACAATGAGGTGGACAGGCAGTAAACAATAGTTTAAGTTCAGGAGGTGCAATGAAAGGATTTCCTGTTACTTAGGGAATGGGGTTGGGGCTTAAATGGGAAATAAAACACTTAAAAGAGCACTGTCACAGTTAGAAGATCAATGATTGCAATTCTCACCTGTGCAAATAACTGGCAATTCTCACCTGTGTAAATGCCTGCACATATTAGAGAACCAATCAGCTCCAAGACCAGGACTCCCAAAATAAAATCCAGATAGAGTTTAGCATGCTCTGGAAAAGAATGTTCAATGGCCCAGATGAGGAGAACTGCTGCATTGCCTAAAACAAGAAAAACATCCAAATCAGACCTGTCCCCCAAAACACTGAATTCACAGCCACAAAAAGTCCTGTTTCTGTGCAGTAGACAGGCTTTCGGAGTTTTGATTCAGATTTGATATGTAGTTTAACAATCCAGAATAGGAAGTGTCTGCTATAATTTCAAAATGCAACCCTTGCTATTTGTGGGCACTTTATTCACAAGTTGCCTCCAGAGAGGAAACAAAAAAACACATCCAGAATACCGATTTCTTCCATGGTTGAAGAGGTATGAAGGAAGGCTAAGACTAGGTGATCTCCATGCATTTAGACAAGAACCCATGTCATCTTTCTGGTTTACTAGCCAGCCTATGATGGCAGTGGCCTGTGCCATTTCCCTTTTTCCACAGCTCCTCACTAGTAACTCTGATGGGTCTTCTCAATCCCATCTTCTGTTTGCCAAACACGGAAAATAGCTCAGCAGAGGTGCTTTGCAAAACGCCTGCCCTCTCAAATTTGTTAATCATTTGTACCGATCCATAATCTATTTATATTAACATCTGCCTCCCCCTCTAGGCTGTGAAGTCCTGGTGGGCAAGGAATGTGTCTACCATACCCTCTCAAAGTGCTTAATATAGTGTTCTGCAAACTGTCAGCACTCAATAAATACCACTGATCGATGCACTTAGGAATCTACATTCAGGGTACCTAAAACAATTAAGAGCACTTCAACTCAGGAAGGATAGTTGTAATCAATCAGTGGTATTTATTGAGCGCTTACTGTGTGCAGAACGCTACTGTAAGCACTGAAGGAGAGTACCGAACAGAGCTGGTAGACACGTTTCCCTCTTCACAAGGAGCTTACAGACTCGAGGGGGAGACATTCACATAAATAAATAATTTACCAATCCATATATAAGCGCTGTGGGGCTGAGGATGGGGTGAACACCAGATGCCCAAAGAGAACTGCTTCAAGTACGGAGGTGATGCAGAAGGGGGAGAGAATCAGGGGAAAAGCGGCTTAATCGGGGAAGGCTTCATGTAAATATACAAATTAAGTGAATCACTTCCCTCTAAATAAAATCAATGGGATTTATTGAGTGCTTACAATGTGCACAGCACTGTAGTACCACACAACAGAATTAGCAGACACATTCCCTGTTCATAATGCCCTTACCATCTAGACTGTAAACTCCTCGTGGACAGGGAATATGTCTACCAACTCCGTCAAATCATGCTTTTCCAAGCATTCACTACAGTGCGCTGCACTCATTCATTCAATCATATTCACTGAGCACTTACTGTGCGCACAGCACTGTACTAAACGCTTGGGAAAGTACAATACAGCAATAAGGAGAGACAATCCCAATAATAATAATAATAATGATGGCATTTATTAAGTGCTTACTATGAACTGGGGAGGCTACAAGGTGATCAGGTTGTCCCATGGGGAGCTCACAGACAATCCCCATTTTACTGAGGCACAGAGAAGTTAAGTGACTTGCCAAAGTCACACAGCTGACAACTGGCAGAGCCAGGATTTGAACCCATGATCACAGACTCCAAAGCCCGTGCTCTTTCCACTGAGCCACGCTGCTTCTCTAAGCAGCTGCTCCCTACCCACAATGAGCTCATAATCTAGAAGGGGGAAGCAGACATCAATGCAAGTAAAAAGGCATCAATATAAATAAATAAAATTACAGATATATACATAAGTGCTGTGGGGCTCACACAATAAGCAGCACTGATTGATTAATTCACAGGTCCAAATCTGAAGCAGGCCTTTTCAACGACCCTACAGCAAACATATCCTGCTGGAGGAATATACTGTGGTGACTTCTCTCTTTGGAGCTTTACCTGGTGTCCATCTCTCATCACATCCCTCACTAAACTCAACTAAATCCACAAGTACAAGTCGTTTGTAGCCTTGCAAGACTGAGTTCACCAGCTTTCGTTAATGCTGACAGATGACACTGCCTGCAAACCTAGGAAAAATCCTATCACTGCACGCTGCTCCCACTGTCTCCAGTGCTCCCAACTCTGCCATGTGTCCGCTGTGTGACCCTGGGCAAGTCACTTAATTCTCTGTGCCTCTAGTTCCCTCATCTGCAAAATGGGGCTTCAATACCTGTTCTCCTTTATCATCCCCAGTGCTTAATGTAGTGCCTGGCAATATAGTAAGCGCTGAGCACATAGCGCAGTTATGATGAAGCTTGAATTCTTAAAACAGGATGCACTTTTGTACAGTCTTCTGACCGTGGGAATCAATCACTGGTATTTATTGAGTGCTTACTGTGTGCAGAGTCATATACTGAGTGTTCGGGAGAGTAAAATACAGAGTTGCTAGAAACAGTCCCTGCCCAAAAGGGGCTTACGGTCTATCAGAGCTGGAACAAAGAAATTCCCCAAGATATCCCTTTGTTGTCGTTACTATGTGATTATAAATGTCAAGTTGTAATCGTGGCAACAGCATCTAAAGATGGTCCTAAAGAGTGACCACATTTTTAGGGTCTCACCTACCTTTTGTGAAAATGGGAACAGGAGGAGTGCTTATTCTCAATTGTATTAGGGGATTTGTTCTTTTAGATCAATACATAAATACAAACTAAACTGTTCTCCCCATTCTCAGCTATGTCCACGTTTCCTCGGCCTGTGACCGCTGGGGTCAGATCCTGAAAACCAGATTGTGGTTAAGCTTTCAGAGAGCTACTACTGAGAGCTCACCTCCTCCAGGAGGCCTTCCCAGACTGAGCCCCTTCCTTCCTCTCCCCTCGTCCCCCTCTCCATCCCCCCCATCTTACCTCCTTCCCTTCCCCACAGCACCTGTATATATGTATATGTTTGTACATATTTATTACTCTATTTATTTATTTTACTTGTACATATCTATTCTATTTATTTTATTTTGTTAGTATGTTTGGTTTTGTTCTCTGTCTCCCCCTTTTAGACTGTGAGCCCACTGTTGGGTAGGGACTATCTCTATATGTTGCCAACTTGTACTTCCCAAGCGCTTAGTACAGTGCTCTGCACACAGTAAGCGCTCAATAAATACGATTGATTGATTGATCGATTTCAGTGCCAATCGGAATTCTTCTGCAGGCCTCCAGTTAGAAGACTGCCCGGCTACACGCCTAATAAACCTGGCATTCGTCTGCATCATCCTCTCGTGACTGGGCACTCCGTTTACTTCTCTTTGAAGACCCAGGACCAGCTCTCAAATCCTAGGGCAAGGGCAGTCCCAGCTGTTAAAACCTTGCTCAGGACCGGCTCCATCTTTGAAGCAGTTAATGGGAGGCTGGGCTTGGCGGCCCACTCCCTTCTCCCTCCTACCCCCAGCCCACCTCCGCAGAAGCTCTGTCATTCTTGGAACTAAAAGTCCCAGCTGCTCACAGGACCAACCCCATAGGGCACTTCGTCACACGTGCCAACCCCATCCTCGTGAGGCTGGTCGCTGGTGGGGATGGGCGTACACACAATAATAATAATAATGATGGCATTTGTTAAGCGCTTACTATGTGCAAAGCACTGTTCTAAGCGCTGGGGGGGATACAATGTGATCAAGTTGTCCCACGTGGGGCTCACAGTCTTAATCCCCATTTTTTACAGATGAGGGAACTGAGGCTCAGAGAAGTTAAATGACTTGCCCAAGGTCACACAGCAGACTTGTGGTGGAGCCAGGATTCGAACCCATGACCTCTGACTCCAAAGCCCGTGCTCTTTCCACTGAGCCACGCTGCTTCTCTATGTGAAGAGAAGACACATATGTGAACGCAATGTGTGTTCTATGTGAACACAAGGCCCTACTCCATGCCTCGGCTTAAGGAGGAGTGATATATCATCCCACTTTGCAGACAAATGACTACAATTCACAGAGCCAGCCGAGCTCATTTATTCCCGCATGTGCCAGGAACCAGGGCTTACCGGCCACGAATGCGTGCGGCTCGAGAAATTTAATGGCTCTTCAGCTAATGCTCATGTTAGACATCCTCATTAAAAACCAGTTTCCGGTCACATCAAGGGATTCGGAGAACCGGACCAAAAGCCCCTCCCAAGCGGCGGTGATTGCCGACACATTCCTCAGACGTAAACCGAAGGCCTAGTCACAGACCAGCTTCTGAGAAGCCAAGGTGCTTTGGTAGGCGTGCCGTTTCTCCCAACCTCCTTTGGAGAAGTGAGGAAAATGAAGGATGTGCTAACTGACAAAGTAGCTTGCCCAGCTTCACACAGCCCTTATTGACTTATCTGGGTCTAGAGCTCTCAGTCAGTATTTAATAATACTGATAAAAATGATGACATTTGTTAAGCGCTTACTATGCGCCAAGCACTGTTCTAAGCGATGGAGTACATACAAGGTCATCAAGTTGTCCCACATGGGGCTCACAGGCTTAATACCCATTTTCCAGATGAGGTAACTGAAGCACAGAAGTCAAGTGACTTGCCCAAAGTCACACGGCTGGTCAGTGGCGGAGCCGGGATTAGAACCCACGACCTCTGAGTCCCAAGCCCATGCTCTTTCCACTATACCACTCTGTTTCTTCCAGTGATGTTTAGTCATGTCCCCTTGGATTGCTTCCAAAAATCCCCACTTGTCCAACGGAGTTCAATCGATCGATGGCATTTATTGTGTGTTTCCTGTGTGTGGCGCACTGTACTTGGGAAAGCAAAATACAACAGAGTTGGTAGACGGGATCCCTGCTCACAGGCTTACAGGGGGGCGGTTTGGCACAGCAAGTCTTAGAGCCAGATTTAATAATAATAATAATAATGGCATTTATTAAACGCTTACTACGTGCAAAGCACTGTTCTAAATGCTGGGGAGGACACAAGGTGATCAGGTTGTCCCACGTGGGGCTCACAGTCATAATCTCCATTCATTCATTCAATCGTTTTTATTGAGCGCTTACTGTGTGCAGAGCACTGTACTAAGCGCTTGGGAAGTACAAGTTGGCCACATATAGAGACGGTCCCTACCCAACAGTGGGCTCACAGTCTAGACGATTTGAGGATTATGAGGTAACTGAGGCACAGAGAAGTTAAGCGACTTGCCCAAGGTCACACAGCTGACAAGTGACGGAGCCGGGATTTGAACCCACGACCTCTGACTCCAAAGCCCAAGCTACTTCCACTGAGCCACGCATTTAAGGTTCCCTCCAGTGCACTAAGCTAGGACACAGACACAGTGAGCCCACCACGCAAAACTCCGACACCCCAGTAATTCCTGAAGAAATGGAGACAACTGAACTCACCGGTCGAGAGTATAATTAAGGAGAGCCTTTTGAGATGGCTTGTGGATCGGTAGATCATGAGGTAGCCTCTATTTCTGACTTTGCTGTGGTGGTGCTGAATGTAACGTTCGAGAAGCACGTGCAGAATCCACAGTATTATTTTCCCAATGATGACAACAGACTGAACCCTCAAAGGGCTGGTGTAGTTTCCTGGACACTTGTCCTCATTTGGGTTGGGATAGGAACAGAGAATCTCTATTAAAAAAGCTAAAACAACAAATATAACCTAGGGGGAGGAAGAGAAGTGCCAAAATTAATGTTTCATTTGAGGTTTTAAGTTAAATAAACTGATTCTTGATTCTTTGATTTCTAGCCTAGTTCTATTAAGCTCGTGGAGGAAAAAATTGAACATTCAGTGGGGGTGAGATATCAAACCAAGCCTAGGCCCACTTTAAGTGAGTAGGAATCACCATGGGGCCTATTCACATAGAGATCTCAGAAACCTAAAAGGAAATGGAATTGATCTTTGGTGGATATTGTCAAGCAGAATCTCAAGACTAGATTTCCAGACCGTGAGCCTGTTGTTGGGTAGGGACCGTCTCTATATGTTGCCGATCTGTACTTCCCAAGCGCTTAGTACAGTGCTCTGCACACAGTAAGAGCTCAATAAATACGATTGGAGGAATGAATGAGTGAAGACTAGATTTCCCACCTCCTGTCAGTATCTAGCCCCTCCAAACCCATCCCCTTTCACCTTATCAAAACACTTGCCCACTCCCTTCTTCCCTCCCTGACCTGGTGGTCTTCCTCTCAATGGCTCCTTCCCCACTGCTTTCAACTATGCCCATGTGCCCCTTACCTTAAAAAAACTCCCCTCCCTTGACCCCACTTAAACCTCCAGTTAATACCCCATCTCCCTCCTATCATTCCTCTCCACACTCTTTCAGCAGGTTGTCTCTCCCTATACTTTCACCTCCTCTCCTCCAACTCTCAATCCAACCCCTGCCAATCTGACTTCCACTCCCTTACCTCCATGGAATGGACCTCACTAAGGTCACCGGTGACCTCCTCCTTGTCAAATCCAATCTCCTCTACTCCATCCTAATCCTCCTCGACCTCTCAGCTGCCTTCGACAACGTGAACCACCCCCTTGTCCTGGGAACATTACCTTCCCTTGGCTTTATTGACCCTGTTCTCTCCCAGTTCACCTCCTATCACTGCGACCACTCCTTCCCAGTCTCTTTGGCAGGCTCCTTCTCTGCTTCCCATGCTCTACCTGTGGGAGTTTCTTAAAGCTCAATTCTGCCTCCCTTCTATTTCCAATCCGCACCCACCCCTTTGGAGAATTCATTTAATCCCACCATCTCTACACTGATTCACAAACCTACCTCTCCAGCCCTGCATCTCTTCTTCTCCGAGTCTCGCATCGCCTCCAGCCTACAGGACATCTCTCCTTGGATATCCTGTCAACACCTCAAACCTAACATGTCCAAAACAGAACTGCTCATCTTCCCATCCAAACCTTGTCCTTCGTCTGTCTTTCCCAAAACTACAGACAACATCACTCACCACTCTCCCTGTCTCATGTAGTTCAAGGAGGAGGGCCTGGCTTTGAACAGGACAGGAGGGAGGCTTACGGGAGAGGAAAAACTTTAGACCAAGTGGTCCAGCTGCTACTTCCTCACCCTTGCCAGTCCATACGAATCCTAGAAAACCCAATGTCCCATACCACGCCAGGTTTCTTTCGTTTCCTGAGTGGCATTCGTTGGAAAACTGATCTCCAGGTGATGACTTGAAGACATGACTTTAAAAATAAGGAAGCAGCAATGTGGTCTAGTGGATAGAACACAGCCCTGGGGGTCAGGGGACCTGGGTTCTAATCCCGGCTGCACCACTTGTCTGTTGCGTGACCTTGGGTGGGTCAATTAACTTCTCTGTGCCTCACCTGTAAAATGGGGATTCAGACTATGAGCCCCATATGGATGGACTGTGTCCAACCTGATTATCTTGTATCTATCCCAGTACCAGGCACATAGTAAGCTCTTAATAAATACCTTTAAGAAAATACATCAATTAAACCTACTCTTCAGAGAAAGGGAGCAACGCCTAGTGGTAAACACACAGGTCTAAGGATTAGTATACCTGAATTTAGGCCCAGCTCTGTCATTTGCCTCCTGGTGCACCCCAGCAAATCATGAAGGCTCTTTGTTTCAGTTTCCTCATCTGTAAAATGAGACCATACCCGCTTCTCTCTATCTTATAGGGATGGTGGGAGGCAAAAAGAGTACCTCTCTGTGCCTCGGTTACCTCATCTGTAAAATGGGGATTGAGACCGTGAGCCTCACGAAGGACAGGGACTATGTCCAACACGATCTGCTTGTATTCCTTGTATCTACCTCAGCACTTAGTACAGTGCCTGGCACATAGTAGGTGCTTAACAAATACCATAATTATTATCATTATTACTATAATAAGAGAACATTACTTTGTAATAACAAAGGCACTAGACAGATTCAGGGTATCAACTAGTGAATTTAATCTATGTATAGGTAAATACTTTATACTCTTTCCCAACTTGATCATACTTGTTCCAAACTCCACTATGCAAGCATTTTGACCAATGTCACAATAAAATAATTTATTTTAATCTCTGTTGTCCCCTCTAGACTGAAAGCTCCTGTGGGCAGGGAACGTGTCTACCAACTTCATTGTACTGTACTCTCCCAAGTGCTTAGTATAGTGCCCTGTACACAGTAAGTGCTCAATAAATACCGACTGATTGATAAAATCCATTAAGGTGACGAAAGGATAACTATTGTACAACATCAAAACACACTGACCACATTGAGTGACAAGCTTGCCATTAAGGAGTAGAAGAAACTTACATGTACTAGCAACAGGAGATTTGTTAAGATAACTGTTGGAATGGCTTGGAATGTGGGTTTGAAAGAAGCTTGTAATAAATCATGTTGGAGAAGCCATTCATCCAGAAGAGGCTCATCTTCCATACTCTGTGTGATGTCCAAGGAGCCCTGAAAAAAAAGCATTACCACTTTAAAAAATCAGAGAAGCAGTGGGAAAGTCACTTAACTTCTCTGGCCTCGGTTTCCTCAACTTTGAAAGGAGGACCAACCTCCTTCTTGGACTCATGCCTCATGCAGGAAAGGGACTGTGTCCAACCTAAGTAACTTGTACCTACTCCAGTGCTTAGACAGTGTTTGACACATAGTAAGCGCTTAAATGCCATAAAAATAAACATCAGATTCCTGGACCGTCACACTTATAAATTCTGAAACACAATGTTTTGGGAGCCAGAGCAGGAAAACCAGATTACTTTCTGAATTTTTCACAGGTCTTTGGATTTTCTGTTTTGGGTTATTCAAAAAAAAAAATCACAGTTCAGTGTGATCTCCAGCTAAGTGACTTAAAATTAAAGCTCCTCAACTTATTACAGATAGTGGTAGAAGTGTCAATTTATAGGCGAGAACCACCTCCCACCTCTGAAAGATTTTTTAACGACGGGTAGTATCCCTCTGCTTCTCTTCCCCATCCTCCCAAACACCAACAAAGCTTCCCTATCCCTGACTAATGCCACGATTTAAAACACCAAATAGTGCGCAACTACTGTGGGTATCCCAGGATTGCTTCACATGGTCGCACTCAGGACGCAGTCTCTACACACGCTTTCTCAAGGGAACAGGGACCGGGTTTTAAACTCCTCTGGTATCCCTATCACTTGTGGCAGTTACTGAGAAAGAAATGCTTTGTAATAACTCGCAGAGACACCACACACACAAAAAACTCCAATTTTAAGAGATGCAAATTCACTGCAAATAGGATCCGGAAAGCCGGCTTTAACGTGGTAAAGCGTGGGAGTCAGGAGGTGTGGGTCCTGTCCCTAAATTCACTGACTCTTGGTTCCAAGCTGACTGATTTAATCGCAGGATCCAAGTTTTCTTTCACGTTTGTTGTCCAGAGGGAAGTGTGATGTTTACTTGTACATATCTATCCTATTTATTTTATTTTGTTAGTATGTTTGGTTTTGTTCCCTGTCTCCCCCTTTTAGACTGTGAGCCCACTGTTGGGTAGGGACTGTCTCTATATGTTGCCAATTTGTACTTCCCAAGCGCTTAGTACAGTGCTCTGCACATAGTAAGCGCTCAATAAATACGATTGATGATGATGATGAGGAACACCACAAGGAAAACTAAGGGTAATGCTAATGTCTCAGTCATGCAGTGCGCTGTACACGGTAAGCACTCAATAAATACGATTTAATGAATTAATGAACACACATACACACCCAACCTTTCATCCCCACAGTAGCAACACACACCCACACACACCCATTCCCCCAGGGCCTTTTTTTTTTGGCAAATTCAAGTATGTTCTTGGCTTTCCCCAGCCACACAATTTGAGGGACATTGGTCTAGTTAGGTGGCTATTCTTAAATAGGCTCTAAAGATTCTCTTTCACACTTAAATACTATAATTATTATTATCAGTAGCGAAGCAGTAGTTTTTTTTTTTACAACCGAAGATAAATTTGCTATTGGATCAGGAAAAGCATTTATTTACTACAGTCAATCTGAGGCTCCTCCTCCCCATCCGCCTCACCACCTCCTTCCCCTCTAATATATTTGGACAGATTTATTACCCTATTTATTTTACTTGTACATATTTACTATTCTACTTATTTTGTTAATGATGTGCATCTAGCTAGAATTCTATTTCCTCTGACGATTTTGACCCCTGTCTACATGTTTTGCTGTCTGTCTCCCCCTTCTAGACTGTGAGCCCGTTGTTGGGTAGGGACCGTCTCTATGTTACCGACTTGTACTTCCCAAGCGCTTAGTACAGTGCTCTGCA